>NC_060184.1:21172943-21516455 GCF_021184085.1 Oncorhynchus gorbuscha | reverse complement strand
CTTAAGATATAAAAGGACTACATTATTGTATGAATAAAGTACTAGGTTCAGCGTTGTATAGGGATATAATTATCCTTTGACATCATATTTGCCCTGCAGGTTGGAGTCCAGGGGTCAGGGGATAAAGGACTTGCATCAAGAAATGACGTACATTTGAGAAATTGTGCAATGGTCTCAGTCTACTGTAGGAAGGGCATTTCACTAAGTGCTAGGAGACCATAAAAGGAAGGATTATGCTTTACTTGGGTTTTTATGTGTTTTGCATTAGAAAGAGGATTATGGCGTTTGTATTTCTCAAAAGCAAAATAATACAATACATCAGAGGCAACATGATCAATGTAGAGATATTTAGATTTTTTCAACTTTTCTGATTGGTACATAGTTTTGTATTGGTTAATCTTTGACAGTATTTACGTATGCCCCTATTTGTAAACAGTTTAGCAAATAACATGCTGTGTACTAGGATATCATATTATTTTCTTTGTTTTCTAATGAGTATCCAAACCCAATGCTTTACAGTAGTTAATGGCTTTGAAGTTTTTGAAAATATTAAAAGACAAGAGATAGTGAATTTATACTTTTAATATCTTGTGGGACCATGGGGGTATGAAACATAATTAGAAATTATATTCTAAAGGCATTTACAAGAAAACCCAATTTAATCAGGACATTAGTGTGTGTAGAACCAGTGCACAAAGATAGTATACGGTAATGGAAATGTGAATGTATTTAAATATGAGTAGGCTGTTAGTCTTTGTCTTTTTATGTTGTGGTTTGGCTCAATCTGGAAGACGTCCTCATGAAAGGGTGAAGTGTATATATCATGTGTGATGGGAAAACCAATCTCTGTTTGAGTGGACCACCACCTGGTCAAGTGAAGTAATCATTATGGTCAAACATTATGAACAAACATTATGATCAAAGGAAGTATAGTTCTGCTGGAAGAGACTCACTTTTGCACTATGCCCTTTCAAGGGTTGTGTTTCCCGGTCAAAACGACAACAAACGTTCACCTTATTAATTTACATTTTTTTCTAACCTGTCACCTAGGAGCTACAGAGGAACCAGAGGTGATCCCAGACCCAGCCAAGCAGACAGACAGGGTGGTGAAGATTGCTGGCATCAGTGCCGGGGTGCTGGTTTTCATCCTACTGGTGCTGGTGGCCATCCTTCTGGTCAAGAAGAGGTGAGTGGAGCGTCGTAAATAGTGGACACTGTGTTACTGGCTCTATGCTAGCATAGCATACCTACACACCATGAGAACAACTCCATCCCATGCCATCAACATAACCATGACTCTCAGCAGAGGCTGGGCTGGACTATCAGACAGCCTTCACAATGAGGGGGGTGAGAGGAGGGAGGAGAGGGGGTGGGTGAGAGGAGGGAGGAGGGGGAGGGTATGAGAGGAGGGAGGAAAGGGGGGTGAGAGGAGGGAGGAGAGATGTGGGTGAGAGGAGGGAGGAAAGGGGGGTGAGAGGAGGAGGAGTGAGAAGAGGGTGGGTGAGAGGAGGGAGGAGGGGGCGGGGTATGAGAGGAGGGAGGAAATGGGGGTGGGAGGAGAGGGGGAGATGAGACTACAGTATTGTATGTTATTGTTTATGCAGTGTCAAGACCATGTTATGACAAACTCTGGTAAAACAGCCTTACATATAGTCAGCTTTACCAGAGTTTGTCATAACATGGTTTGGTAGAGAGTTGGATTGAGTTTCAAGGGGAAGCAGGCAGAGTACTGGACATGACTTAGATGAGGAGGACCCATAAGGCTTATCTCTCAGAGTAGCACAGTGAACTTTGGAGCATACAGATTTCCCCAGGTTTTCTTAAAATGTTCAGAGAATTTCATCTTTATATCTGAAGTGGCTGGTCTGAAAAGCTGTGTAACATACCCAGGATTATTTGGCTTTGCTGAGTTTTGGAGGTGATTTGAACTCACACAAGTGCATACCAGTGGTGAGCAATACTAATATACTTTTCTTTGCTGAGAAGTGGAACATTTCTTTGAAGTCTTTGAGGTGTCTTAATTTAATAGCTATTCCGATGTGTTTTACTGTGGTTTTTCACTGCAGCTTATTAAGATTTCTGCTTTTATGCTGTTTTTCCACGGAAAAAGTTGGCAGCTTTTTGTTGAGGGTTGCATTCAGGATACATACTATAATAACAATATTGAGCTGTGCTCAGTTTGTGCTAGCCTCAAGTTTTATTCATTTTGTCACTCGCTTACCTTCTCATCCCACTCAGTAATGCTTGGAGCTGCTTCATTCAAGACTCATTCAGAATTTTGTTTACTGCTTTCCTATCTTTCCTGGCCTTTATTTTGTAGGATTTGACTGTGTTGACCATCTAAATGCATCAAAGTCAATAATTGTCTAACTAACAGCCCCCAGTAGAGAGTGTATTGAGCCTACAGTGCCTTGCGAAAGTATTCGCCCCCCCTTGAACTTTGCGACCTTTTGCCACATTTCAGGCTTCAAACATAAAGATATAAAGCTGTATTTTTTTGTGAAGAATCAACAACAAGTGGGACACAATCATGAAGTGGAACGACATTTATTGGATATTTCAAAAAAATGTAACATTTCAAAAATTATTCAGCCCCTTTACTTTCAGTGCAGCAAACTCTCTCCAGAAGTTCAGTGAGGATCTCTGAATGATCCAATGTTGACCTAAATGACTAATGATGATAAATACAATCCACCTGTGTGTAATCAAGTCTCCGTATAAATGCACCTGCACTGTGATAGTCTCAGAGGTCCGTTAAAAGCGCAAGAAGTTTAAAGCCGGATTTGGATACAAAAGGATTTCCCAAGCTTTAAACATCCCAAGGAGCACTGTGCAAGCGATAATATTGAAATGGAAGGAGTCTCAGACCACTGCAAATCTACCAAGACCTGGCCGTCCCTCTAAACTTTCAGCTCATACAAGGAGAAGACTGATCAGAGATGCAGCCAAGAGGCCCATGATCACTCTGGATGAACTGCAGAGATCTACAGCTGAGGTGGGAGACTCTGTCCATAGGACAACAATCAGTCGTATATTTCACAAATCTGGCCTTTATGGAAGAGTGGCAAGAAGAAAGCGATTTCTTAAAGATATCCATAAAAAGTGTAGTTTAAAGTTTGCCACAAGCCACCTGGGAGACACACCAAACATGTGGAAGAAGGTGCTCTGGTCAGATGAAACCAAAATTGAACTTTTTGGCAACAATGCAAAACGTTATGTTTGGCGTAAAAGCAACACAGCTCATCACCCTGAACACACCATCCCCACTGTCAAACATAGTGTTGGCAGCATCATGGTTTGGACCTGGTTCAAATTGATGGGAAGATGGATGGAGCCAAATACAGGACCATTCTGGAAGAAAACCTGATGGAGTCAACAAAACTAAGGAGATGATTGTGGACTTCAGGAAACAGCAGAGGGAACACCCCCCTATCCACATCGATGGAACAGTAGTGGAGAGGGTAGCAAGTTTTAAGTTCCTCGGCATACACATCACAGACAAACTGAATTGGTCCACTCACACAGACGTGAACCTCAGGAGGCTGAAGAAATTTGGCTTGTCACCAAAAGCACTCACAAACTTCTACAGATGCACAATCGAGAGCATCCTGGCGGGCTGTATCACCGCCTGGTACGGCAACTGCTCCGCCCTCAACCGTAAGGCTCTCCAGAGGGTAGTGAGGTCTGCACAACGCATCACCAGGGGCAAACTACCTGCCCTCCAGGACACCTACACCACCCGATGTTACAGGAAGGCCATAAAGATCATCAAGGACATCAACCACCCGAGCCACTGCCTGTTCACCCCGCTATCATCCAGAAGGCGAGGTCAGTACAGGTGCATCAAAGCTGGGACCGAGAGACTGAAAAACAGCTTCTATCTCAAGGCCATCAGACTGTTAAACAGCCACCACTAACATTGAGTGGCTGCTGCCAACACACTGACACTGACACTGACTCAACTCCAGCCACTTTAATAATGGGAATTGATGGGAATGATGTAAATATATCACTAGCCACTTTAAACAATGCTACCTTATATATTGTTACTTACCCTACATTATTCATTTCATATGCATACGTATATACTGTACTCTATATCATCGACTGCATCCATATGTAATACATGTATCACTAGCCACTTTAACTATGCCACTTTGTTTACATACTCATCTCATATGTATATACTGTACTCGATACCATCTACTGTATCTTGCCTATGCTGCTCTGTACCATCACTCATTCATATATCCTTATGTACATATTCTTTATCCCCTTACACTGTGTATAAGACAGTAGTTTTGGAATTGTTAGTTAGATTACTTGTTGGTTATTACTGCATTGTCTGAACTAGAAGCACAAGCATTTCGCTACACTCTCATTAACATCTGCTAACCATGTGTATGTGACAAATAAAATTCGATTTTTTTATTTTTTTTATTTTGAAAAGACCTGAGACTGGGACGGAGATTTGTCTTCCAACAAGACAATGATCCAAAACATAAAGCAAAATCTACAATGGAATGGTTCAAAAATAAACATATCCAGGTGTTAGAATGACCAAGTCAAAGTCCAGACCTGAATCCAATCGAGAATCTGTGGAAAGAACTGAAAACTGCTGTTCACAAATGCTCTCCATCCAACCTCACTGAGCTCGAGCTGTTTTGCAAGGAGGAATGGGAAAAAATGTCAGTCTCTCGATGTGCAAAACTGATAGAGACATACCCCAAGCGACTTACAGCTGTAATCCCAGCAAAAGGTGGCGCTACAAAGTATTAACTTAAGGGGGCTGAATAATTTTGCACGCCCAATTTTTCAGTTTTTGATTTGTTAAAAAAGTTTGAAATATCCAATAAATGTCGTTCCACTTCATGATTGTGTCCCACTTGTTGTTGATTCTTCACAAAAAAATACAGTTTTATATCTTTATGTTTGAAGCCTGAAATGTGGCAAAAGGTTGCAGAGTTCAAGGGGGCCGAATACTTTCGCAAGGCACTGTATATTAATTCCTGTGCTATCCATTATTAACTGTTAGTGGAAGTCCAAGCTCAACATACTTTTACTCTACTATACTTTTCTGTTAGTATTCATTAACATTTTCCTAATTGGACAAGTTATAGGGGAATGGACTGTATTTTGGAAGGTTATATATAATCCGAAACCTCTGATGTTGTCTAAATGCTACTTTTCTTTTTAGTCATGGAGGCTTTACTACGAAGAATTGGTCAGTCAGGTGTGTACACACACACACACACACACACACACACACACACACACACACACACACACACACACACACACACACACACACACACACACACACACACACACACACACACACACACACACACACACACACACACACACACACACACACACTCACTCACTCTCACACTCTCTCACTCACTCTCTCTCTCTCTCTTTCTCTCTTTCTCTCTTTCTCTCTTTCTCTCTCTCTCTCTCTCTCTCTCTCTCTCTCTCTCTCTCTCTCTCTCTCTCTCTCTTCTCTCTCTCTTTCTCTCTCTCTCTCTCTCTCTCTCTCTCTCTCTCTTCTCTTTCTCTCTCTCTCTCTCTCTCATTTTACTAACCATGTAGGGACACACAATTGATTCCCATTCAAAATGCTATTTTCCCTAACCCTAACCTTCGCTCCAAAATATTAACTTAACCCTAAACCAAACTTAACTCCTAAACCTAACCTTTAACCGCTAACCCTAATTCTAACCCTAATACTAATTATAACCCTAAACCCTAGCCTTTTTCCTTGTGGGGTCCGGCAACATGTCCCCAGTTGTTTATTATTCTTTTTATTTTTTACTATTCTTGTGAGTACTTCTGGTCCCCACAAGTATAGTTAAACATGTCCACACACACACACACACACACACACACACACACACACACACACACACACACACACACGCGCACACACACACACACACACACACACACACACACACACACACACACACACACACACACACACACACACACACACACACACACACACACACACACACACACACACACACACACACACACACACACACACACACACACACACTCAGTTGGGGTCATGCAGAGGAGGCAGGTTGTAGAGATCAGGGTGTTTGGGGCCTTGAGAGAGCAAATTGTGTCGTGCTGTAATTACTTTGTGAATCTCCTATCGATTTTGTTCAGTTTTTAAGATAAGGTTTTATAATGAACACTGGCAAACTGAACTGTCGCCAGCACCTGTGATGAATACTTTGGAAAGAAATTGAGATTGTTTTAAAGGGAAAAAATAAATAACTTATGTTCAGGCGGAGCACATCTCTACATGCTGATCAGGTTTAGCAGGAAAGATGTGCGGAGGAGCCCTTATTCTGCGCACCTTTTCTCTCTTTGTATGACACATGGCACCATCGTGTGGCCATTTAGCAGAATGACAGTTTGAAATATCCTTATAGAACTATTACCAGGTACTGTAAGTAAGAATATACATCTTTGTTGTCTCACAAAGATTCTGACACCCACATACAATGCATGGGTCATTGATGAAAGCTTTTTCAACCAATGTGTTTTCAGGTTAGATTTACACAAAAGTGATCTACACAGTATCTAATGATCCAGGTTAAACAAACACATCCCAATGAACTTGAATGACATTACTGCCTATCATCTGTGGGGTTCAGGAGAAGTGAATTTGAATGAGACTGATGAATGAGAGGTGCTTATACACCTGTTCCTGATAGAGATATCTGTAACGTTGCGGTTCTGTTCAGTGTTGGACAGTCAATCGGTGCCTGTGACTACTGATGAGTGAGGCTTTCAAATGAATCTTAATTGGCAGAGCAGCCTCTGTGTCTCTGTAGATGTTCTGCCAATTAAGGAATCATTCCTAACGACCACTGCTCATTTACAGCCGTCTCCCTTCTAATTTCCTATTCCATCCCCCTTCCATACCCCGATCCATAACCTTTCAACTTCAGAGAAAGCTCATTCTGCCACAGGTCATTCCTTAGCTCCATTCTCCCCTTTCCCTTCCTTCATGCTTTTTCCCTCCATTTTCTTCACTGGGTATTGTTGATTTAGTGGAGCTGGTACAGGCTTCCTTTGTGCAGATAAAAGGAAAAGGTCAGCTTATAAAGTGAGTCTTTTCTCTCTTGTCGTGAGTGACAGATGTGTGGGTTGAGTAATAATAACAACGTTTCCCTTTCTCTGATATTGAAAGAAAGTTACTTTTCGTCGATGTTCTTCTGGATCAAATCTAAAGGAGTGGCTTTTGAATTATAGTTAAGTATTCTACAGTAAGTCTGGCAGATTCAAACCCCTTTTTCCGGTATTACAAACAATTGGTTTGTGTTGGTTTGGTGTTGGTGTACTATTGTAGTTGCATAATAGTTCATGTTTGTAATAGAATCTATTCCCTGTGGTTTAGAATATTTTTCAGAGAGGTGGGAGGGGGTTCATTTCATTGAATGCTTTTCATATCAGACATTGGCGTTAATTACAGCGCCTGCTTTTGAGTTTTTGGATGACTTCCTGGTTTGTAATTTCAGCCTGAAAAAGGACTGGTGTTTGGAGCGATGGGGCACATTGGGTGCTAATGAGCCATAAACTCCTAATCCCATTGGAATGGATTAAAAGTACTGATGGTAATTGAATTCTGAAATATGACTAATGTCCCTATGTCCCCAAAGTAAAGAGAAAGCTTGTGAAAATCAATAAAAAAGGGAGATATAGATTTGTTTTGGAACTAGTTAGCGTAACGTGTTGTGGGTGTCTTGAGTGTAGTTAATGTTGTTGGTGCTATAGACACCCAGGTGTAGTAATCAACTAGACATCCTCTATCGGTTTATTCTAGAGATAATTAGAGGTCTATTTCTCTCTCTCACACACACTGACCCTGTGTGTCTGAATCTCTCTTCCTCTTGTTAGTTGCACCAAGTTTCTTTTCTTCCAAAATCAGGTGTCCAGTAGAGTAGAACTCAATGATGCACAAAGCAATGCAAGTCAATGAAGTGGATATTGGGATCTCGTAGTTGCTTTGCACGGAAACAATGGAGGTTGAGGCCAAAACATACACACAGTGGCAACATTTGTGTGCTTCTTTTATTTTTATTTTACTTGCACATTATCTTCAATTACACTTTTATTTTCATCTTCATTTAGGAAAGTTGTGAGTTCATATCGGATGATTACATTACAAACACAAGTTACTGAGGAGATCAATACTTATGTGCAAGACACAACTCATTTTGATCTAATACAATAATGAATCTATGGTTCCCTTATTGAACAGAACCTATAAAAGATACTGCATCTTTAAAAATGGTGGTCCATGACATTGCTTGTTTTCCAGGTAGCAAGAAGCTTGTTCTTTAGTTTGGCGCAATTTGTTTTGCAGCTGTGTTTCTCCACAATGCTTATCAATACTTTTCTTTTCATATGTAACACCGTTGCCTTTGTGAGTCCAATCTTCAAACTGTCTGACTGTCCATGTGAATGAGACAGTATTTAATGCATGGCATTAATGATTCTGCCCAATTCCAAATTCAACCAGAACAAAAAGATCAACTATTTGCATATTTGTAATGAAAATAATTTTCTCAATTTGAATTAATGCATGTAAAAATGTAATTCTAACATTAGGAAGTTAATTGATAGAGATTTAATTTTGTTGTCTTGCACCTTTCTCTGCTTTTGTTGATCCGACTGATTCCCACTTTGCATTCACCAATATCTCTTCATCCTGCTGTCTCTGATTTGCGTGCCAGGAGGAGCTACTATTCTTACTCATATTACCTGTAAGTAAACAGACAAACAACAACAAAACAGAAACAAACAAACCCAAAATACAATGAGTGCACTTGTCCTTGGTTAGTTATGTAGTGTTTTAAAGATGCAGTATCCTTTTTTCAAGTGAAAACCCATATCGCTCAAAACCAATTGCCATTGCCATTGACCAGCTCAAACATGCTTCGAAACGCTCTCCAAACCAAAGTCATGATGACCAAAAGCGGTGTTATTTGAAAAAAGAATGCTGCACTTTGTGTCCTGTGTTCAATCTGAGTGCATGTGGTTGTATGTATGTCAGTAACTCATGTATTTCATTACTCTTCTTCATCTCCTGGACCTCCTTTGTCCATTGAAAGGATACGGGGTAAACTGTGTGCACTGTTTGTGTTGTAATGTCTTTTATATTTCATAAGCCCTTTCCAATTGGTTGCTCTGAATGTTGGTTGCAGAAGGTTTCCTCTTTGGTTTGGTGTAGGATCATCTTCTGCTGTGATGCTGCTGTAGACAGTAGACAGTCGTCTCCACACTGTGATGCTGCTGTAGACAGTAGACAGTCGTCTCCACACTGTGGTGCTTTCCACTTGCTAAGGGCTGAAAAATAAAACCTCCCCAATCTGTTGTCCTGACAAGTCTGCCGATGCTCTCACATGCCCTCGCATTCGACATGCTTGCCATTTCACCCTCGCCTCTGTGAGTGTTTTTTTTTATGCTACACAGGCATCGCATTTACCTCCCCACTCCTCTCATTTTTGTATTTCTCACAATCATGTTTCATTTCATACCTAGAAGTGACACTCAACCTCAAGTGAAGTCAAGTGAATGAGTCTTTTCAGAATTTCAGAGATTATTCCCCCAGATTGAGGGTACTTTTTTATTCTCTCTCTCTCTCGCCCATGAAAATGAAAGACTGTATCAGCTGCACAGTGAACATCTTATGCTGGCTTCGGATAGTCCCTTCATGCAATGTTAGGATATCAAATTTCTTAGCCCCCCCTGGGGGTCATTTAGCCAATTATATCCTGTTAAATTGGAATAATTGAACAGCTGAAAGTTACCAATAATTAACCTTAAAATGTTCAATCTGTTTTTCCCAACGGGAAAGAGAGGTATCCCACAGTTTGCCACTATGAAAGGTCATTAAAAGGTACAACATGGGAACTGGATCATTTTCTCACGGCTCTTGGTAAAATTGACCCTGCTGTGCATACCTATTTTGGACCCACTTCAAATGCATGATGGACAGAATTTAGTATATTCTGCCTATAATTGTAATTTTACTAGAACTGTATGAAATTATACAATTTGACATCTTTTTCCTGCTGTCCACCCATCTGTCTCTTCTCTAGTACAAAGAGACCTCCTTTCAATTTCACTAGAGCGGCTCCTTAGTAACCTCATCTCAATGCTTTCATCTAACTGCGAACTGCAATCAGTGGATAATTTGTACTGCAGCACCTTTCTTCAGGGCGCACACAAAGTGGAATTAGGAACTAGGAATAGAATAGAGTGGGTATGTGTTTTCATCGCAGTGCTCCTTTTTACAATACAAATGTAGAGAAAAAGGCACAGTCGTCATTGCCCTTGAAATAAAAGCCTCTCAGTCTTGCAGGTGTTCAATCAGCTTTTCTCAACCAGGGGCCAATGAAGGAGTGTGCACACAATCAGTTAAACCGGTCAAACCATTTGGTATATCAATCTTGTTAATCTATAAACCCTATCTACTCCTGTCCAGAGGAAATGATAATGAGACAATCAACCAGACAGTGAGTCCCCAGATTTCAGAATGTCTTGTCAGAACCCAGATTGGAGATGAGATACGGCAACCTCTCACCTTAGCATGAAGCATATGCCTTTCCCCTTCGAAGCAGAAGTTACTCCTGCATGATTTCGATGCTTGAAATTGGACCCTTTTAGATTTCCCCTATATTTCTGCTACAGTATGTACCAAATGATACTTGACCCTAAGAATACAGTATTTGTGGGGTTTGCACATATTATTGGATGAAAACACAATTTTAAAAAGGCCAAATGTGGAAGCCAAACCAATGATCTGTTGTCATGGAGATAAGATTTTCTCTTTAATTGATTTCCCTTTAGTCTTTCCTGCTGTGTGTAAATAATCAACAACGAGGTATTTTTGTGATATTTAAACCTGCTTGTTTGATCCTTCAGGAAACTGGCCAAGAAGCGCAAAGATGCCATTGGGAATACTCGTCAGGAAATGACCCACATGGTGAATGCCATGGACCGCAGTTATGCTGATCAGAGCACGCTCCACACTGAGGATCCCATGGCCGTCACATTCATGGACTCCCACAACTTCAGCAACAGATGTAAGTATAATAGTCCCACCACAGATCCCTGGGGAACTCCTCCCTCCACAGACACTTGATACATGTGAGAAATCCTCCTGACTGTGAGAACAGAGGAGGCTGGTGGGAGGAGCTATAGGATGACGGGCTCATTGTAATGGCTGAAATGGAGTCAATGGAACAGTACCATACACATGGACACGTGTTTGACTCTGTTCCATTGATTCCATTACAATGAGCCTGTCCCCTTATAGCTCCTCCAACCAGCCTTCTGACAGTTCGATAACCCCTCTGCCTTACAATGGAAAAGGCCTTAGCACAGAGAAGTGTCCTATAAGACAGGCTCTGAAGAGAGGCGTTAAGTTGTACCTTACATGTTTTTACTTTAAAATGCATAAAAGGAAATTCCCAACATATGAATAAATGCCATTAATGATTTGAAATGTTGTCCCAGGATATTTGCTAGAATGACTTCTATTCCTATGCTCTGTTCATCTTGACCCTGGTATTTTATCATTCTGTAGTGTGCTGCAGCTTACTCAAGCCTTCTGGAATGTTCCTCATAAGATTTTTTTCCCTACAGTGCCTAATGATCCACTTGTGCCAACGGCAGTGCTAGGTGAGGCCCTGGTGCTATGTCATCTGCCCTGCCATGGCTTGTGTTCCTCATGCATATGTTGTTGTCACAGTCCTGTAGCCGCCCATTGTAAACCTGTAGCTGATCCATTGTAAACTATTGTCTCTGTGTTAAGTCTGAGTAGTCAGTCACATACAATTCATGGTATCCTTGAAAATGTATCACTGTCAGAATGACTGGCCTCCATATTCACTTATCCAGTAAGGGGGATAAAATAGGAATTGTTTCCAGATTGTAGATTTCCCCTGGCTGCCAGTATAAAGCACTTGGCCCTTAGCCATGGTAGAGTGGAGACGTGGCAGTCCTCCAGTGAACAGATGAGCAACACTTCAGGGTTTAGGACCCACCCATGAGCCGTTGAATTGAAGCTAAACCCCATTCAGAGACTCACACTTCTGAATGCAGTACAACTGTCTACAAGCTCCAAATCCAGCTCAGGGCATAGGTTTATAGATGAAGAGGGAAAACAAATGCAAACTCAAGTGAAGATTGATATATGACAGATACATTCACCTGAGCCCCAACCTGAAGATTAACCTCCTACATAACACTGTTATAGAATGAAACCAGTCATCCTGTTATTGTGTGTGAGTCCTTAGCGTCAAGACAAGACTTTGTGAGCTGGTGCCATTTTACCACACCCTCAGCCTCTCTGGGACTTGTCTCTGTCTGTGGAGAGTCAAAAAACACATCTGACAGTTCCTATGTAATGGAGTTCCTATGTAATGGAGTTCCTATGTAATGGAGTTCCTATGTAATGGAGTTTCTATGTAATGGAGTTCCTATGTAATGGAGTTCCTATGTAATGGAGTTCCTATGTAATGGAGTTCCTATGTAATGGAGTTCATTAGTGTTCACTCGTGGCATCAGGAAGGAGAGTGTTAGACACGGTGACACTAGATACGGTGTAGTCCACACTGACGGAACAAGCAAGCAACCGCTGAGGGTCTTTACTGCTTACTGAAAACCTGAGTTTGATGGGGAATTAAAATTCCCCCTCAGGCCAGTGTGCTTGCTGTGAAAATGTCTTATTTTAGCTCTGTGTTGACGCTGGGCTTGGTAATAGGAAGTGAAGGGTGCAGTTCAAGCCGTGACTCAATCTATCATGTTAGGGCAGAATTAACAATTACACGTTTGCTAATGAGTAAAAATGTCAGCTTAGATAGTCTCTACACTAGAGTGCAGCAGTTCTCTCACGAGTTTAGTGTCACTCCTCCTAGATCCCGCCCACTGCAGATGTGTCTGTCTGTCTCGCCATAGCTCTCAAGAAAGCCATTTGCAAATGTGTAAGAAAGTCAATGTTGTGTGTTGGTCATGTAGTATAGTCGAATCTGTCGTCGTTGTTTGGTGATCACCTCCACCACCCTAACGTTCCAGACATGTCACGGCATTATATATATACACACACACACACACACACACACACACACACACACACACACACACACACACACACACACACACACACACACACACACACACACACACACACACACACACACACACACACACACACACACACACACACACACACACACACACACACACACACACACACACACAGTTGAAGTTGGAAGTTTACATACACCTTACCCAAATACATTTAAACAAAGTTTTTCACAATTCCTGACATTTCATCCTAGTAAATATTCCCTGGCTTAGGTCAGTTTGGATCACCACTTTATTTTAAGAATGTGAAATGTCAGAATAATATTAGAGTGATTTATTTCAGGCTTTATTTCTTTCATCAAAATCCCAGTGGTTCAGAAGTTTACATTCACTCAATTAGTATTTGGTAGCATTGCCTTTAAATTGTTTAACTTGGGTCAAATGTATCGGGTAGCCTTCCACAAGCTTCCCACAATAAGTTGGGTTTGTAGGCCTCCTTGCTCGCACACGCTTTTTCAGTTCTGCCCACAAATGTTCTATGGGATTGAGATCAGGGCTTTGTGATGGCCACTCAAATACATTGACTTTGTTGTCCTTAAGTAATTTTGCCACAGCTTTGGAAGTATGTTTGGGGTCATTGTCCATTTGGAAGACCCATTTGCGACCAAGCTTTAACTTCCTGACTGATGTCTTGAGATGTTGCTTTAATATATCCACATCGTTTTCCTGCCTCATGATGCCATCTATTTTGTGAAGTGCACCAGTCCCTCCTGCAGCAAAACACCCACACAACATGATACTGCCACCCCTGTGCTTCACGGTTGGGATGGTGTCTTCAGCTTGCAAGCGCCCCCCTTTTTCTCCAAACATAACAATGGTCAAACAGTTCTATTTTTGTTTCATCAGACCAGAGGACATTTCTCCAGAAAGTACGATCTTTGTCCCCATGAGCAGTTGCAAACCGTAGTCTGGCTTTTTTATGACGGTTTTGGAGCAGTGTGCTTCTTCCTGGCCTTTCAGGTTATGTCGATATTGGGACTTGTTTTACTGTGGATATAGCTACTTTTGTACCTGTTTCCTCCAGCATCTTCATAAGGTCCCATGCTGTTGTTCTGGGATTGATTTGCACTTTTCGCACTAAAGTATGTTCATATCTAGGAGACAGAACGCATCTCCTTCCTGAGCAGTATGATGGCTGCGCGGTCCCACAGTGTTTATACTTGCGTACTGTTGTTTGTACAGATGAACGTGGTACCTTCAGGCATTTGGAAATTGCTCCCAAGGATGAACCAGACTTGTGGTCTACAAACCTTTTTTCTGAGGTCTTGGCTGACTTCTTTAGATTTTCCCATGATGTCAAGCAAAGAGGCACTGAGTTTGAAGGTAGGCCTTGAAATAAATCCACAGGTACACTTCCAATTGACTCAACTGATGTCAATTCGCCTATCAGAAGCTTCTAAAGCCATGACATAATTTTCTGGAATTTTCCAAGTTGTTTAAAGGCACAATCAACTTGGTGTATGTTAACTTATGACCCACTGGAATTGTGATACAATTCCGACTTCAACTTCCGACTTCAACTGTATATATGTGTGTGTGTGTGTGTGTGTGTGTGTGTGTGTGTGTGTGTGTGTGTGTGTGTGTGTGTGTGTGTGTGTGTGTGTGTGTGTGTGTGTGTGTGTGTGTGTGTGTGTGTGTGTGTGTGTGTGTGTGTGTGTGTGTGTGTGTGTGTGTGTGTGTGTGTGTGTGTGTGTGTGTGTGTGCGCATATATTTATTTGTATTATATATGTACTACAACCCCTGTGTGCTAACTGTTGACCTCGCTAAAAGCTCTTGTTTTTTTTCTTTTCTTGCTGTCCTAATTGTAAAGTGCCAATTACCGGTAAGTGCATGTGACCAGTGTGTGTGGAAAGTGTCCCAAAGTGCTCAATGAAATGAAAAGAAATTGATTGCCAGAGAACATATACTGGGATGATTTATCCATTTGATGGATGTTTCTGTAATAGTAGCTAACTTCCCCTCCACTGACAGGCCCTTAAACTGTGACTTAACATTCCCCTAAACTTACATCTGGGGGGTGGTAGTAGCTCAGGAGCTAGCCAAGCAAGAAGGATGTACAGCTCATGGCTCAATAGGTCATGTGATTGATTGCTGCTAGATCATGCTGGGATTTAGAGGGGTGTAGATTCTTCCTGAGGAGAACCTGGGACTCAACAGCCAACCACCTCACTTTCCCACACGCACACCCACACACACTCGCGCCACTCTCACACAGACACACACACGCACTCATCTCCTGTCTCCCGGGCAGGCTGTTAAATGGCTGTGTGTCTGAGGGGTTGACATGGTTCAGATAAGACATTAAAGGGCACATATGGTGCCTGTCAGGCCTGAGAGTGTCCTACCCTCACACTGCCTCTCTGTGAAGCCCCTGTGTCTGTCCATCTGTTTGTCTGCTGGGAAAGGCAGGCACACCACTCCTCGACTATATCAACCTCCGTCTTGCCCACTCACCAAGCTGACTCGACGCGTCAGTGACTGCCAGGTGCCATGTGGCTTACATCCTTCACAGCTTAGCTGTTTCACTGGGGAGTTGCTTTAGATACATAGTGTACTGGCAGGAGCCATGTTATTTGCCAGAAAGAAAATGCTATGTTCATTGCCATTTTTGCAAGAAAACCATCTTGTTTTGTAAGAGAAGCACACCCAATGTGGTTATAATGAGGGATTCGTCATGATTTCCACACAGGTCAGATATGTGCTCTGTGAGTGTTTGTGATGTTGAATGATAATGGTCCTTCACAAGCCTGTGTATTCCTCACCAACGTGTGATTTCCCTGGACAGATGAGAACCACACTGCAGCTGCTGCAGAGTCCAGTCGGCTGCTGGACGTCCCTCGGTACCACTGTGAGGGGACAGAGTCGCCCTACCAGACCGGTCAGCTGCACCCAGCCATCAGGGTGGCTGACCTGCTCCAACACATAAACCTGATGAAGACCTCCGACAGCTACGGCTTCAAGGAGGAATATGAGGTCAGACCCCACGACTCTAGTCTACAGAATACCCATTACATAACACAAGGTCTTAAGACTCTAGTCTATACTTATAACATAACATATTTACAGTGGTCCTAAATGTCAGAGTAGCTTTTAAAATTAAGTAACAGACCCTTAGGGCCACCATACAGTTTAGCTAAATGTATGTGGTCCTCAGCCCTCAAGACAGTCTTCCTCATAGTCTCGCTATTCAAACCGTCAACACACCTTTAACATACAATTCTAATCTGGTTCAAATGAAACATACAACTCCATTTTTGGGAAGTTATTAAAAAATACAATATTCCTTCAGTGAAGAACAAGCTAAAATGTTATAGGGATTGTGTCACATCCTGTCGTGGTTCTGCACCTCTCGCTGTGTAGACTGGATGGGCGACCACAGCCCTGCACAGAGAGAGTTTCCTGTCAGCGGGTGGTTTGCCAGTGAGACGCTCTACACTGCTTGCAGAGGTTTAGAGACATTCAGTTTCTTGCTCTGCAGCCTTTGAAAGATCAAAGGCTTAGTTTAGAGTGTTGTGAACAAAGTCACAGGCAAAGACTTCTATGGCTCAGCTCTGATAGTCATCTCCCCAGAGATTACTTCACAATTATGCTGCTGTTCATTCTAGTGGAATTGTGTCTGTTTAAATGTGACGTCCTGTTGTAGTATTAGATAATGATCACATTGGTGAAGACCAAATGTAGAGGTTTTGAGCATCAAACCCCACACTGCATTTACTCTCCAGCCCTTTGTACTTCAATGGACAGTAGAATAATTAATTTAACTTTTTTTATTGGCCACATTGTTGCCCGGATTTTTGTCGCATTTGCCACCTTGTGTGTCTATTCTTTTCTGAGACCCAACAGGCCAGACATCGAAGCTTTGAAGTGATGGTTCTTCGACAGACATACAATAGAAAAGTCCATAGAAAACTGCCTTTTGATTATATTGCAGTGCCTTACCCACCGTCTAGACAGTAGTATTGTACATACTTGTACATGTGTTTTCTTATCAGCCTCACTCACTTTGTTCCATTCTGTTTGGTATGCAGAGTTTTTTTGAAGGCCAGTCCGCTTCCTGGGACGTGGCAAAGAAAGACACTAACAGAACCAAGAACCGCTATGGAAACATCATTGCATGTAAGTCTTGTATTTAACTTCTAATAAAGTTGCTAGGTGTTAATGCCTTCTTTTGGCTAGTGTCCTTTTAGGAAAGAGCTTATTAAAATGGAAAACCATAACATTGATATGTTATCATATCCTTGCCTGACTCTTCCTAATCTCAGAAAATTTGGAAGAATAATTTCGATTGGACTTGCTGTCAGTGAAATAAAACTAGCCAGCCTATTAACCCATGTTGTTTTACAGACGATCATTCTAGAGTGATCCTGCAACCAATGGAAGACGACCCTTCCTCTGACTACATCAACGCCAACTACATTGACGTAAGTGGCGCAGCCTCCTCCATTGGCGAACGTGTGCGACACGACCGTCCTTCTCTCGTATGTGAGGCCTTCTCTCTGCATGTCTTTGTCAACAATATGAATACAGCTCTTATTTCCCTCCTTCAGTCAAAGTGCTTGTACTCACTGACATTGTTGTGCTTTCTTTCACTCTTGCCTATGATTTGGGCTGTAGATATGGCTGTACAGGGATGTAAGTATCACTGTAGGGGACCTCACCACACCTCATGTTTCCACTCTCCCTCCTCGTTCACCTCTGGTTACTTCTAACAACATCTGCACGGAAACGCATGAGATGTTCTCCCCGTCTCCCACCCCCCCCCCTCTCTTTTTTGGATTTGATCCTACCATTCTGTTGTTCATCAGCTTCTCTCATTTCACATGTCCTCATGCCCGACGTGTACATCCCTGAACCGTGTGCTACTGTTCTCTATAGGAATGGTTGTTATATTTACAAGATGGTGGTCGCCTGTGTTTTTCTTTGGTTGCCTCCCCTACTGTGCCTGCACCCAGCCAGATCAAATCTGAAAGGGATCGTTTGGAGTGTTAGGACCTATTGACTCTATAAAGGAACTTAGTACATAAGCAGCCAATTACAATAATGTAGAATTCCTACGAAGTAATCAATAATGAAACATTCTTGGCAATTAAAGTACACCGGAGTTGAGCTTCACAAAGCAATACATGTCAATTTAATGGACAGATAGTCAAGGCACAAGAAGGAAATGTGCTCTCATTGAAAGTTTCTATTAGTGAATGAATGGATACATGAGAACAGCTCTGTGCATATTAGCACATAAAGCCATTGACTTTCATGAAGATAGATCTCATGCAGTCCAAGCTGGGGTTGAGGCACGGTGTGGTATGTAGTAGTCTGCTGTTGTTGCTACACTATATAAAAGTCTTACCCAATGATATTAACATATTGTGATTGTTGCACTTTACAGGGGTATCAGAGGCCAAGTCATTACATTGCAACTCAAGGTAAAAAGAAGTACCCCTCCCACCTCTAAATAATGATTTGATTCTCATATAGTTATCAGATTGTATTGTATTTAGTTCACATATTGCATTTATTCGTATTGATTGATTGATGGATATGTGTTGTCCTCTCCAGGGCCTGTCCATGAGACAGTCTATGATTTCTGGAGGATGGTCTGGCAAGAGCAGTCTGCCTGTATCGTCATGGTCACCAACCTCGTGGAAGTTGGACGGGTAGGTGATAGTGTCATATTACTGTCAGATCCAAAAGCACAGGAGGCCAATGTACTATAGGCCCTTGATCAGTCTTCATATATTAATCTTACATACTGTATACCTGGGCATATATTGTGTGTATTGATGTGTGTGTAGTATTTAAAGACGTCTTTTGTTTTAAATGAATTAAATACTCATGTTCTTGTAGGTGAAGTGTTACAAGTACTGGCCCGATGATGCTGAGGTCTATGGTGATTTCAAAGTGACGTTTGTGGAAGTGGAGCCCCTTGCTGAATATGTGGTCAGAACGTTCACCTTGGAGAGGGTGAGTCATTCCTTTATCCACTCCTCACGCCTATGTTCAACAGTTTGATCTATAACCGTTAAAGGGGCAATCTGGGATTGGCACATCCACCACTTTGTTGTTGTATGATTGACCCTTAAAATCAACACATATTGCAAATGTGGAATTCAGACTGAACCCAGACCAGTTGTGAACTAATAACCCGTATGTTCTCTGTCATCAGAGAGGCTTTAATGAGCTGCGCGAGGTGAAGCAGTTTCATTTCACCGGCTGGCCTGACCACGGAGTGCCCTACCACGCCACGGGCCTCCTCTCCTTCATCCGCCGGGTCAAGATTTCCAACCCCCCCAGCGCTGGGCCCATCGTGGTGCACTGCAGGTAAGCCCCTAACACGTCACTTCCTCTACGCTCTCAGACAGATATTCTGAGAAAACAGGTGCTTCCGATGAACTTTTATTTGATCTCTCACATGTGAAGTGTGCACCCGGACTAGCTAGCATGCTTCAATATTATCAACCACAGCTAGCCTACTGTAGATACAATTTCACCGTGCCCCTTGGCAGGATGTGGTTGTTGTGGATGTTGTTGAACAATGCACACGCTTGTCAATTTAGTCGTGTGCACAGATCAAGTTTCATGTTTTATTAGTCGTATGTACAGGATACACATGGTATACATCGTCCAATGAAGTGCTTACTTGCAGGTTCCTTCTGGACAATGCAACAACAATAAGAAATAATACAAGTTAAGAATAGGAACATAAAGTAAATGGCTCAGTTGAATAGAATAAGCATCAGTATAATACAGGGAGACACAATTTATAGTCCAATATTTACATGTGTATTGGGGGAGGGGGGATGGGGGGGGATTATGGATTGAGCGCCATTGTTGTGTGTACTGTACAATGGTTAGATATGTAGGCTGTTGAAGTGTAGTGCTGTGCAGCCACGCTCACCTTCCGGTCCTCTCGGTGCCCTCTCTCCCTGGTCAGCGCCGGAGCCGGACGCACAGGCTGTTACATCGTCATCGATATCATGCTGGACATGGCGGAGAGGGAGGGCGTGGTGGACATCTACAACTGTGTGAAGGCTCTGCGCTCCAGACGCATCAACATGGTACAGACTGAGGTGACTACTAGACCCACTGCCACACACCTCACCAATTAACATTAACACCATTCACCATTACTGTCCGTCTGTGCATTTCATGCTACTGTATGTATGGACTGTCTGGAGATGCAGTGCCTTCCCCTTGCTGAGTGTGTGTCTGTGGTCTGGCCACAGGAGCAGTACATCTTCATCCATGACGCCATCCTAGAAGCCTGTCTGTGTGGCGAGACGGCCATCCCTGCCTGCGAGTACAAAGCAGCTTACTACGACATGATCAGGATAGACTCACAGAGCAACTCCTCACACCTCAAAGATGAATTCCAGGTACTGGAGGCCTTCCATATTTATTGGGGCATAAAGTTCTGTTTAACTCCTCAGGCTTTCATGTCTCGTACAACAATAAAAAACGGCAATAAAGACAGGGAAATAGATCATGGCTACATCCCAAATGACACCCTATTCCCTATAGAGTCGACTACCAGGGTTCTGGTCAAAAGTAGTACACTCTAAAGGGAATAGGGTGCCATTTGGGACATATCTCATGTCTCCTAACAAACAATGTTCCCTGACTTGTGGTTTCATGTTATTTGTGTTGTTTTCAGACACTGAACTCGGTGACCCCTCAGCCCCAGCCAGAGGACTGCAGCATCGCCCTGCTCCCCAGGAACCACGAGAAGAACCGCTTCATGGACATGCTGCCTCCAGACCGCTGTCTGCCCTTCCTCATCACTATCGACGGGGAGAGCAGTAACTACGTCAACGCTGCCCTCATGGATGTAAGTGTCCTCGCCCCTCATGCACGCATAAACATAGTATATAAATGCATATACACATGCATGTACAGTTGATGTTGGAAGTTTACAAACCTTAGCCCAATACAGTTAAACTCAGAGTTTTTCACAATTCCTGCCATTTAATCTAATCCTAGTAAAAAGTCCCTATTTTAGGTCAGTTAGTATCACCACTTTATTTTAAGAATTTGAAATGTCAGAATAATAGGAGAGAGAATGATTTATTTCAACTTTTATTTCTTTCATCACATTCCCAGTGGGTCAGAAGTTTACATACACTCAATTAGTATTTGGTAGCATTGCCTTTAAATTGTTTAACTTGGGTCAAATGTTTTGGGTAGCCTTCCACAAGCTTCCCACAATAAGTTGGGTGAATTTTGGCCCATTCCTCCTGACAGAGCTGGTATAACTGAGCCAGGTTTGTAGGCCTCCTTGCTCGCACACGCTTTTTCAGTTCTGCCCACAAATTTTCTATGGGATTGAGGTCAGGGCTTTGTGATGGCCACTCCAATACCTTGACTTTGTTATCCTTAAGCCATTTTGCCACAACTTTGGAAGTATGCTTGGGGTCATTGTCCATTTGGAAGACCCATTTGCGACCAAGCTTTAACTTCCTGACTGATGTCTTGAGATGTTGCTTCAATATATCCACATAATTTTCCCTCCTCGTGATGCCATCTATTTTGTGAAGTGCACCAGTCCTTCCTGCAGAAAGGCACCCCCACAACATGATGCTGCCACCCCCGTGCTTTACGGTTGGGATGGTGTTCTTCGGCTTGCAGGCTTCCCCCTTTTTCCTCCAAACATAATAATTGTCATTATGGCCAAACAGTTCTATTTTTGTTTCATCAGACCAGAGGACATTTCTCCAGAAAGTACGATCTTTGTCCCCATGTGCAGTTGCAAACCGTAGTCTGGCTTTTTTTATGGCGGTTTTGGAGTAGTGGCTTCATCCTTACTGAGCGGCTTTTCAGGTTATGTTGATTTAGGACTCCTTTTACTGTGGATATAGCTACTTATGTACCGTTTTCCTCCAGTATTTTCACAAGGTCCTTTGCTGCTGTTCTGGGATTGATTTGTACTTTTCGCACCAAAGTACGTTCATCTCTAAGACAGAACGCGTCTCCTTCCTGAGCGGTATGACGGCTGCGTGGTCCCATGGTGTTTATACTTGTGTACTATTGATTGTACAGATGAACGTGGTACCTTCAGGCATTTGGAAAATCCTCCCAAGGATGAACCAGACTTGTGGAGGTCTACAATTTTTTCTGAGGTCTTGGCTGATTTCTTTAGATTTTCCTGTGATGTCAAGCAAAGAGGCACTGAGTTTGAAGGTAGGCCTTGAAATACATCCACAGGTACATCTCCAATTTACTCAAATGACGTCAATTAGCCTATCAGAAGCTTCTAAAGCCATGACATCATTTTCTGTTCTTTTCCAAGCTGTTTAAAGGCACAGTCAACTTAGTGTATGTAAACTTCTGACCCACTAGAATTGTGATACAGTGAATTATAAGTGAAATAATCTGTCTGTAAACAATTGTTGGAAAAATTACTTGTGTCGTGTACAAAGTAGATGTCCTAACCGACTTGCCAAAACTATAGTTTGTTAACAAGACATTTGCGGAGTGGTTGAAAAACAACTTTTAATGACTCCAACCTAAGTGTATGTAAACTTCCGACTTCAACTGTATGCACACACACACACACACACACACACTCACTCGACTTACTAAGTGAACTAGATGTTGTCTGAATGTGTAGTAGCGACAGAAAGCTAGAGACAAATCCAGGTGTATACTGTTCTGTTTTCTGTACTCTTTTGGAAAATGTAGAAGGACTGATATTCATTGTATCTTTAATGTGTGCTCAAGGCTTTTAGTTTTTTTTTGTCTATCCTTCTATTATTTTCTGGCAGTGCAAGTAGTGATGTTAATGAAAATAACACACAAAAAATTGCTACATTTTTATACATTTAAAAAACAATTTTGGTCATCTAACTCTTCAACTATATCATGCTGACAGTATTCTTCAAGATGGCTATTCATGTGGACCTAAATTACACTTGTTCTTTTAATCATTTGGATTTTCAAATAAATCAGAAGTTTGACCCGTCTGATAGAAGGCCGGGGTAAGTGAAACAAGTGCCGTGTATAAACCACATTATATTTTATTATTAGTTCAAACAATACTCCAGCTGGTAACTTTACTACAGTTTTCACATATTACAACCGTATCCACATATTACAACCGTATCCACATATTACAACCGTATTACAACCGTATCCACATATTACAACCGTATCCACATATTACAACCGTATTACAACCGTATCCACATATTACAACCGTATTACAACCGTATCCACATATTACAACCGTATCCACATATTACAACCGTATCCACATATTACAACCGTATCCACATATTACAACCGTATTACAACCGTATCCACATATTACAACCGTATCCACATATTACAACCGTATCCACATATTACAACCATCTCCACATATTACAACCGTATCCACATATTACAACAGTAATAGCATCACTATTAGAACAGCCTGGATCAGGATTATCTTAGTTTGATATCAGGATTTGTGCCAGAAAGTGAATCCATCTTCTGGGAATTATCTTGTCATAGATGTGTACTTGATAGAAGGATGAGAAGCCACCCCATAGCTGTACCCAACTTGCAATACATTGCATATAGCAGAGATAATGTGGTTGGTGACCTTACTAAACATGACCATGCTTTTTTCTTCTGTGTTATACAGTATATTTTATGCAAAGAGGTTGAATTCAATTCCTCTTCTCAGTCCTTGCTAGAACTCCAATAGAAATTTGAAATTTGTATCTGAATGAGACAAACCTCTATGAATAAAAATCTATGTCTTGACATAGACCTTGGGAGATGGTATTTCATGTGCACAGAGAGTTTTGCCAGATTATGAGTTTTTTTATTTGGAGGGCAATTTTAAGTCACTTCCTCGTACGTTTTACAAACTTTTGGACTTTTTCTAACCAAGCCATCAGAAGAATACCAGGTAATTTCTGAACTTTTCCCTTCTCAATAATTAAATGCTTCTAACTATACTGGATTTGTTTCATGGCTTAATTAAGATGTATGTCAGCAGAACTTCATTTAATTGATATAAGGTTGCTAGAAGCATGCCCACCCCAAGGATTGCCCTGGTTTTAAATGTGAAAGTTCTCCACATTCCTTGCATGGTCATATATCTACACATTGTTCATTGTGACAGATGTACCATATTTTCTAGAATGTGTTCTCTGTATGTCTGCAGACTCAGTGCTATGAGATGTTACATGGTTCTTTGCTTACTTTCGTCCACTGTAGAGCTACAGACAGCCAGCAGCCTTCATCGTAACCCAGCACCCTCTGCCCAACACAGTCAAGGACTTCTGGAGGCTGGTGTATGACTACGGCTGCACTTCCCTGGTGATGCTCAATGAGATTGACCTAGCGCAGGTAATAAATATCTGACCACCTCATCCTCCTGCATTCACTGCTGTGGACCCTGATTCCAAATGTCATTGTGCATTTTCGAATAAGGTTCCTAAGGTTTGAGTGAAGGTACATGTCATTGCTAAGGTTGTTGTTGTTGTTGTCAATCAGGGCTGCCCTCAGTATTGGCCTGAAGAGGGGACGCTTCGCTACGGTCCTGTCCAAGTTGAATGCATGTCCTGCTCCATGGATTGTGACGTCATCAGCCGTCTCTTCAGAATATGTAACCTCACTAGAGTAAGTAGCTAGTATCCCATAATGTATTACCCTTACCTTAAGTTGTGTCTGAAGGCCAATTGTGATAGAACCCACAACAATCGATTGTTTACTTTTGCCACAGCCAGAAGCTAGCATAATTAGCATCATCTGAATTCATGAATGTTGACAGACGGACCGATGTTAGCAAAGCTGCATTGGATGCAGAAACTTCCTCAAAAGCACTTCAAACTAAGTTTGGTAGTGTCGATACTCATGAAGAACCTGTCCATGTTTTCTTCCCCGCGCGAATGTGGTTACTTTTGCAGTAATATCTGAATATTCCAATTGTCTGATAGTTCCATCAAGCCACCGGTGAGTTTGTTCACGCCTGCTAAATCAATCCACATCTGAGTGCCCAATGAAATACAATACAACTTTATTGTCCATGTTACAGCAAACAACAGAGTTTTGAGTGATAAAATTTCAGCAATTATTTCAGTATAATGCGTGTAAACAAAATTCCTGCAAACTCATCCAACCACCAAACGTAGTTGAACGTGCTTTTGAGAGAGTTTCTGCTTGCAATGCAGCTTTGCTGACATCTAACCATCTCTTTACATGCTTGAATTTGGACTATGCTAATTATGATAGTGCCTGGCTGTGGATTTTGTCACTATGGTCCTTCAGACACAACTCAAGGTAAGGATACCAGTCAAGGTTATAGTACTTGGATGGTTCGATGAGAATAATGCTATGAAGTTGAGAGTAAGAACCAAAATGGCTGCCGTTGCTGATGTGTGCTTCTGTGTTCCCCACAGCCTCAGGAGGGCTATCTGATGGTGAGGCAGTTCCAGTACCTGGGCTGGGCAGCCCACAGAGAAGTCCCAGCGTCAAAGCGTTCCTTCCTGAAGCTCATACTGCAGGTGGACAAGTGGCAGGAGGAGTGTGAAGAGGGAGAGGGACGCACAATCATCCACTGCCTGTGAGTGTACACACACCCTCCACCACCACCACTCCCACACACTAACACCTACATGCATGCTTTCAAATAAAAATCTGATCATCTCTATTCCACCTGCACCCACCTATTATATTTCACAAGTTTAGCAGTTCAGTAGAAAAGTCACCCAGCCAACCTCACACCTCCACCCTTGTGTTCCTGTGATGTAGAAACGGAGGTGGGCACAGTGGGATGTTCTGTGCTATCAGCATTGTGTGTGAGATGATCAAGAGGCAGAATGTGGTGGACGTGTTCCACGCAGTCAAGAGCCTGAGGAACAGCAAGCCCAACATGGTGGACAGCCCGGTAAGACAGGCCAACTAACTGACTCCAGATCAGTCAAACTGAGTTTCAGACAGATGTATCTCTGACTCATTATGGTGCTAATATATCAGCATAGGCCTACGCCACCTCTCATTTCTGGTGATATTCACTTATGATATTTCCTGAAGAAATCGTGAGAGAGGTATTAGAGAACAGATAGCAACACCTCACATTAGATTTGTTTTGCAGAATGTGTTTAAATACATTTTAGCCAAGCAATATTGTCAAAACTATCCAACAATGATAATGTTATGGATCACCGAGAAGTGCACAGAAGAGTCTGTTGAGTATATAAAATAAACTGTTGTGGGCTAACATGAAAGACTCCTCACCTCATCCTTTACACAGCCTATGCAGACCTGTGTTAAAGTTACCTCTTAATTTCACTGCCAGAGAATAGATAACATGTTTTTATGTTAAGAATTGAAAATGCCTTTCAGTAGTGATTCAACTTGTTATCAGCATGTTATTACTGTATCGTTCATCATATTCTGTTGTACCGTGTTTAGCACCACAGTGGTTAATACAATGTGTTTTCTTCTGAACAGGATCAGTACCGCTTCTGCTACGACCTTGCTCTGGAGTTCATCGAGACCTCTTAACCAAGAAGACGGGACGGAACAGAACTCTGGATCTTGGCAACCATTCCACCGCTACAGATTGTGTGGAGGCGGACATCATTAACTAAGCCCATACAGACTGCCATAGATGGTTTGGGATTTTTTGGGAGAAATCTTTAATGTTTCTAGTTGTACTGGGAGTATGATGTGAGTGGTTTGTAAATGTCTCCATTGTACAGTACTTCGCCGTATTCAGTGCCACAGAAACAAGTGTCGGCCACTAGGCCACATTTGCTTCAATGTCTTTTGCAGATGTAGTTATTATTTTGTGCAGCCGTTGTCAAAAAGGGTAACACTAATGCCAAGGTGTTGCATGCAACAACAAATAAAAGCATACCTTTTTTCTTCTATATTATCAGCATTATTGTCAACGAACAATAACATTTCTATAGAAGTCCATCACAAATGTGAAAGAAAAAATATTGCGCTCTATACATGAATAGAAGTGCTAACGTGACATTGGCTTGGTAATGTTTGTATCGTGCTCTGATGGCTGACTCATTTTGGTTTTTATTTTGTAGCAAATCTTAATCATAAGCCAAAGACTTATGTAAATATGTCTATATGGATAAAGCATATTGTTTGTATTTATTGTTTACTTGTATTCTTTTTTGAAAGCTAAAAACAATCATGTTCATTCCATTTTTACCTAGCTATGACTTTAAACCGTAAACATTTATTGTTGTTTTTAAGTATTAGAGTCAATTTCAGTAGTATATCTTGTTTTCAATTTTTTCTTAGCCTCTATGTGATGTTAGTGGTTTATTTGTGTAAAACAATGCTTGTGAATTCTACCCATGCAGATAGAATATCAGAAGGTCATGTGGTGACTATAAAATAGTTTTTTTTTTTCCGGATGATCTCTCAACCTGCAATGGTATTTTGGAAAAACAAAAGGAACATGGCGGAGAAAAACAGTGAATTCTAATCAGTATTAGATACAGCTTATGAGGATGTAAGCCCACGCAGCAGAGGCAGGTGTGCGGCCAGCCATACTGATGTGGGACATGGGTGGACCTCCTGGAGAAAAGGAAGCAAGTCATTATCATGTGCAGTTTAGTCATGTTTCATACATTATTTTGTCTGTAACTGTTGGCTTTATTGGCTGTAATAAAACATTAAAAAATCTTTGAATAAAATGTCATTGTGTAAGACATCGTTAGTATCATTGCAGGCGAGATGATGTTTAGTTTGGTCATATGTGTGATATGTTAGCTGTTCACAAACGATTCACTTTATTGTTTTAATCTGATCACTACATGTTAGATACAGATATATTTGTCTGAACACACTGTGCTGCCTTTTGTGTTTTCATTTCCACTCTAATCCAGTGCTTTGCAGAACTGCAAGTCACTAAACACAAGTGTCATTTTCTGGTGTGATGTGAATCATAGGTATTGTGACTGATATATCATTGGTCTGTGGCGTTGTTCTCATAGCTACTTAGTGAGTTGTGGTTAGTTGTTTCTGGTTTCCTGCTGCAGTGTGCGTTCTCCTGTAACACCTGCTGCAGCCCTCGTGACTCATAGATGACTGCTCTCTCTCTCTATGTGTCACTGAGTTGTTCACTGTAGGGTATAGAGAGACTTCATACTAAAATATAAGCACTGGCACTTAGGTTATACCAAAACCTCGGCTCAACCTTTTTCTGATCCATGGAGAAGATGGCATCTCCTCTCTAGGTTTCCTTTAGTGTACACATAGTCTGGGTCACCCAGGGTCCAAATGGAAAGGATGGCTATGACATTGGAAAAGTTCACCCGCTCTCTTGATGCCAAGTCTCTCCCTAGAGTACTGCAGATACAATCTGGATATTATTTTCAAGGTAAGACTGAAGAAGCCCTTATTTAAGTCCTTTTTCAATGGACTGGAATATAATATAATTTGAGTTTAAAGTAACGGGTCAAGGCTATGCAGTATTTTACTATACAATTATATAAACATTAGGTATTTCACGTTACAAAATTCAACGTATAACTGATGTCAATTATTATATTTAACTGGAGCTTTGAAAAAAATATTGTTTGGTAAAATGTATACATTTTCATGAATAATATATACATTCTTAATAAATGAATTATTCGTGCTTATTCATGCGTAGCAATTATAGAGTTACCACCCTTATGTTCTTACTTACTTGGATCTGTTACACTACAAGGAGAATAGACCATCGACGACTGTACTTAGGTCCATTCAATGCCAAAAGAATAGATCCATTGAAATGTCTTTCTACCAGGTTCTGTGTATGAGCTGTTTGGAAGAGAGTGGAGTTTCTCCTATGGGGAGCTCCTGAAGATCATTGGGATCAGTGTCACCAGACTCATTGTGGAACTCCAGTCTGAGGGTTCCAAATCTATGACAGTAGATCTATCTCTCGACTATCCAGGTGAGTCCAGAAACATCTAAACTGTACCTTGAACATGAAATCAAAATGTTTTGTTGTCAAATTGTACCTTTATAGAACTTATGTGGATTGATATATTCATGATTTAAATGTTTTAATACTTGTATTAATTATTGTCCTTCACCATTTATTTTTTTATTTGATTTAACCTTCATTTAACCATGAAGGGCTCATAGAGATTTGAAATCTCTTTTTCAAGAGCGTCCTGGCCAAGATAAGCCGCGCCAAGTCATTACACAATTAGACAGATAACATGAAAGACTACAAGTAATCTAGTAAAAACCACAGCATTCGCAAGAGTATAACAAAATCATAAAACAGCAAATTAAAAACATTGACAGGTCAGGGAATCAGCCTCAAAATCCTTCGTCAGTCATTTAAAAACACAATCGGGACAAGTTCTTCCAGTTTAAAACTATTTTGTAAGGCGTTCCAAGCCGATGGCGCAGAGTACATAAAATCCCTTTTACCAAATTCAGTTCGGACATTTGGGACAGTTAGCAGGATAAAGTCCTGCAAACGAAGAGAGTCCCACCACATTACCATGTACTGCAGTTTACATTATACATGTAAATCTCCAAACCCCTTCTCGGGTTAGAAAGGGACCTTATCAACATGTGGTTTTGTGCATTGTACCAATTAATACGATGTCATATATTGCTTTACCTGCCTGTATTTTCAGGCCTTTTCAGGATCGTGGCCGACAAGAGGCCGTACGCCAGTATACAGGAGATTGTTGACTCAGTGTGTATCAGCCCTGAGTGCCTGGGCCAGCCAGAGTTCCGCTGCCCTGAGGAACTACAGCTGGGTGAGGGGACCATCCAGGCTGAGGAGAGCTTCAGAATCACTGCTCTTAGGACGAAGCACGGAGACAGCCATGTTGACTGTGAGGTCACGCGGAAAGACTCCAAGCACATCTTCACTGTGAAGCTCTCGCACACTGGGGAGTTCTATGAGTGTGCCGACGACCAGTTCTACACCCTCAGGGAACTGGTGGAATGGAAAATGCCCAAAGGAAGGAAAAGGACAGTGACTTGGGCCAAGTCTTTGCCATCAAAGGAGAAGTGTGTGTCTATGTTGCCAGAGGACTACAGTGGAGATCTGGTTCTCACACCTGTCTATGAGCTCCAGACTGTGTCCAAGTGTGAGTGTCAAACAGCCCATTAATATTCTCACTTTACGTCAATGTCATGTGGGATGAAGAACACGATAAAATAAAATCACACAATGATACTCTGTATTTTTCATGTTATAATTACATTTTTCTTCTCTCGATTTATTTAAAGAGAACACATTGTAATACTGACAACTAATGAACATGACAACTACAGTACACTGGTCTTGGGCCATCAACTTTTGGTTTCATAAGCAGACATGAAAATAGAGGATGTTTTGAAGTGTACTAGTCATCGTTCTGGTCAGGGAATCACAATTAATTTTTACTTTGTAGAACACAAAAAAAATAATAATAATTCAAACCAGCATTTAAACAAATCTACTAATGTCAGACCTTCAGAGAGAAATGTTCTGATTTAAAAAATATATAATACTTTATGTATTTATTTTTGGCAAAACATTTTGTATAAGAAATGTCTTAAATTAGAATGTTTAGCCTATAGTAGACCATCCTCACTTGTGCTGGCAAACTAAACAGAAATAATCAAATTTTTGTTCACAGTTGGGAAGAACGTTGTTTTCATCCCATCTACCCTTGACGTTGAGGTGTTGGACGTAACCGAGGAGAGTGACGGTGCCTGTTTCATGCAGCCGCTGTCACTCCGTGATGTCTTTGCCAAGCCGAGCGAGGTCTTCCCCTTCAGGGCTGAGATCATAGAGCCACCATCACAAGTTCAGGAGGAATTGGGTTTCCTGATGTCCTCTAAGCAAGTCATTGTCCACAGTGCCTACCAGACCAAGAGGATCCTAGCGTCTGAGATCCGCAGTGAGGCACAAAGACGCTTCCTCATTCCAGTGTCTTACAACGGCAGGTTCAAGCGCAGGCCCCGGATGTTCCCCACAGCATATGACCTAGAGGTAGCCAAGAGTGACATGGAGCAGCTCCACGTGGTGGCTACCAGGGCCTTTGAGGCCGACTACGAGGGGCTGTCCTCAGTACTGGTGGGAGACCAGTACCTGGTCCACAAAAGGGAGACCAGTGAAGTGATCTATGGTGGCAGGAGAAAGACGGTGGAGGCCCTGGCCTGTGAGAAGATGGTGGGGAAGAAGTACAAGGCCGTGCTGATCCCTATGTGTCTGGATGGCGGCTTTGTGGAGGTGGTCCACGACAAGAAGCAGTACATGCTCTCAGAGGTCTGCCACAAGTTCTCCCTGCCCTTCAACGTCAAGGTGTCTATGAGGGACCTCTCAGTGATGGAGGACCTCCTGGCTGGGGCCACAGGGCTGCAGCTGGAGGAGGAGATCACTGACCCCTACCTTCTTGTCTCCACCCCAGACCTGGCCCAGTGCTGGGAGGTGCCTGTCAACCGCATCAACATGACCCTGCAGCTCCTGCAGCAGTGGAGCGGCCCAGAGCCAACCCAGGGCAAGGCTGTCTGCTCAGCTGTGGAGGAGATAGGAGAGGACTGCTATTTTACCCTGAGGAGGTACGTCAATGCCAGTGTGCTGCCTCCCCCTCGACCACCCAAGAGACATCAACAGCCCTTAGAAGACACATTGAAACTGCAGCCTCCCAGGCCAAAGAAGCCAGACCCCCCCTCTCCAAAGGTGAGTCAGTCATCCATTATAGTTCATGCATTAATAAATAATAAAATATCTATAAAACAACAGCATTAGCTATCAGATTTAAATTAAAAGTTATATTCAATTGATTACTGTACTAATGATTTGTGTTATTATATTGAAGAGCCCACATACAGCCAAACCAGCCATGCCTAGCCCTAGTTCGTCTGATTGTGCAGAACAGAACACCTCTATACCAAGAAATGAAACATCCCTCACAAGTCTGGTTGCAGTGCCTAAACCAGGCCCACAAAAAGGTTCGTCTATGTTTCTATATTCCATCAAAATAGTTGTGTTAATTTTATGTCATTCAACATGCTGGTGTGTGTGTATATATATATATATATGTGTGTGTGTATATATATATATATATATATATAGATATAGATATATATATATATATATATATATATATATATATATATATATATATATATATATATAGTATGTGTGTGTGTATATATATAGATATGTGTGTGTGTGTGTGTGTGTGTGTGTGTGTGTGTGTGTGTGTGTGTGTGTGTGTGTGTGTGTGTGTGTGTGTGTGTGTGTGTGTGTGTGTGTGTGTGTGTGTGTGTGTGTGTGTGTGTGTGTGTGTGTGTGTGTGTGTGTGTGTGTGTGTATATATAGTGATATATATATATATATATAGATATATATATATAGATGTGTGTGTGTGTGTATATATATGTGTGTGTGTGTGTGTGTGTGTGTGTGTGTGTGTGTGTGTGTGTGTGTGTGTGTGTGTGTGTGTGTGTGTGTGTGTGTGTGTGTGTGTGTGTGTGTGTGTGTGTGTGTGTGTGTGTGTGTGTGTGTGTGTGTGTGTGTGTGTGTGTGTGTGTGTGTGTGTGTGTGTATATATATATATATGTGTGTATAAATATATGTACATGTGTGTATATATATATATATACATATATATGTGTATATGTGTGTATATATGTATATGTTTATGTATATATGTGGGTATATATATATATATATATATATACATATGTGTGTGTGTATATACAGTCATATTAAAAGTTTGGGCACCCCTGACAATTTCTGCGATTTCCATTTATAAATAATTGGTTGTTTGGATCAGCAATTTCATTTTGATCTATCAAATAACTGATGACACAGTAATATTTCAGTAGTGAAATGAGGTTTATTGAATTAACAGAAAATGTGCAATATGCATCAAAACAAAATTAGACAGGTGCATAAATTTGGGCACCCCAATAGAAAAATCACATCAATATTTAGTAGAGCCTCCTTTTGCTAAAATAACAGCCTCTAGACGCTTCCCATAGCCTCTAATGAGTGTCTGGATTCTGGATGAAGGTATTTTGAACCATTCCTCCTTACAAAACATATCCAGTTCAGTTAGGTTTGATGGTTGCCGAGCATGGACAGCCCGCTTCAAATCTGGGATGGCCATTCCAGGACTGGGATGGCCATTCCAGAACATTGTACTTGTTCCTCTGCATAAATGCCAGGGTAGATTTTGAGCAGTGTTTTGGGTCATCTTGTTGAAATATCCAGCCCCGGCGGGCGTAACTTCAACTTTGTGACTGATTCTTCAACATTATTCCCAAGAATCTGCTGATATTGAGTGGAATCCATGCGACCCTCAACTTTAACAAGATTCCCAGTACCGGCACTGGCCACACAGCCCCACAGCATGATGGAACCCCTAACAAATTTTACTGTGGGTAGCAAGTGTTTTTCTTGGAACGCTGTGTTCTTTTGCCGCCATGCATAACGTCCCTGGTTATGACCAAATAACTCAATCATTATTTCATCAGTCCACAGCACCTTATTCCAAAATGAAGCTGGCTTGTCCAACTGTGCGTTTGATTACCTCAAGCGACTCTGTTTGTGGCGTGTGTGCAGAAAAGGCTTCTTCTGCATCACTCTCCCATACAGCTTCTCCTTGTGCAAAGTGCGCTGAATTGTTGAACGATGCACAGTGACACCATCTGCAGCAAGATGATGTTGTAGGTCTTTGGAGGTGGTCTGTGGGCTGTTTGTGACCGTTCTCACCATCCTTCGCCTTTGCCTCTCCAATATTTTACTTGGCCTGCCACTTCTGGCCTTAACAAGAACTGTGCCTGTGGCCTTCTACTTCCTCACTATGTTCCTCACAGTGGACACTGACAGCTTAAATCTCTGCGATAGCTTTTTGTAGCCTTCCTCAAAACCATAATGTTGAACAATCTTTTTTTTCAGGTCATTTGAGATTTTTTTTTAGGCCCCCATGTTGCCACTCTTCAGAGGAGAGTCAAAGAGAACAACAACTTGCAATTGGCCACCTTACATACCTTTTCTCATGATTGGGTGCACTTGTCTATGAAGTTCAAGGCTTAATGAGCTCACCAAACCAATTGTGTGTTCCAATTAATCAGCACTATGTAGTTACAGGTATTCAAATCAACAGAATGACAAGGGTGGCCACATTTTTGCATAGCATATTTTTCACATCTGATTTAATTTTATACAACTTAACATTGCTACACTAAAAATATTTGTCTGGACAATACTCCAGTACTCAGCTTTAATTAGAAAATGAATGTCATGCCACTGTGATCATTTTCTGTGACGACAGAGTAAATTATTATACAGCCTCAGAGGGGTGCCCAAACCTTTTCATACGACTGTATTTATATATATATATATACACATATTATTATTATATAATAATAATAATTATTATTATTATTATGATAAAATATATATATATATAAAAAATATATATATATATATATATATATATATATATATATATATATATATATATATATATATAAAACATTACAGTCAATGGGTACAGTAGATGAAAAACATAGTTTCGGTTTCCGGGTGTCCACTACAAAGGACATATCTTGATAAGCTCTTATTTAGCTCTTATATCATGTGAAAAAAGTTTTACATAGTCCAAACAACTCACTTAACTATTCCTGATGTATTCACTTAATAGAAACTATTTGAGTATCAAATTTCCATCAAATGTGCACATTTTTACTGCAGCCATTTTTATAAGAACTAGGAAGATACAGTTGTCAAGGACCCACCCCCACACATGTGATATCATTGAAAAGCCCAGAATGTCCTGTCAAAGGGACATTACTTATAAGGCCTCCGAAATACGGACCAAGAACTGATCCACTAGAGATGAAAAAAAATGAATTGCTGGGCCTCAGGAGGATAAAAATTACTTATAGATTTGCAATCTATTTCTCTCTCTGTCAAAATCTTGCCTTTGATTATTTTGCCTTGCTCTGTTTATGTTCTCTCCCCAGCCACTGTTGAAGAAAACGGTCCTCACAACAATACAATTGAACAGGATGATGACTACACTCATGATTATGAATACATTGATGAGGATGAACTTGACAGCATCAGGAGAAAATTTAATGACCAAAGTATTCACATAACAGACAAGAAGAAATCAGAAAAAAATGCCTTGCAGACTGCAAAACAGGTTTAGTATAGAAGTGAATGATTGGTTTTGATGACTATCTAAACATATCCAACCCAAGCTCAAAGTCTACCCCCATATTGTTTGTGTAAAGATCAATACGAATGTTGGCATGTGATATATGCTGTACAGTGCCTTCAGAAAGTATTCACACCTTTTCCACATTTTGTTGTGTTACTAATTGGTATTAAAATGCATTTCATTGTCACTTTTTTTTGTCAACGATCTACACAAAATACTCTGTAATGTAAAAATGGAAGAAAAATTCTAACATTTGTAAAAGATTCATGAAAAATAAAACACAAATATATCTTGATTAGATAAGTATTCAACCCCCTGAGCCAATACATGTTAGAATCACCTTTCTGGTTAAGTCTAAGAGCTTTCCACACATGGTTTGTGCAACATATTCCCATTATTATTTTCAAAATACTTCCAGCTCTGTCAAATTGGTTGTTGATAATTGCTAGACAATCATTTGCAGGCCATAGATTTTCAAGCAGATTTAAATTGAAACTGTAACTTGGCTTGAATGGAACATTCACTGTCTTCTTGGTATGCAATTCCAGTGTATATTTGGCCTTGTTTAAGTTTATTGTCCTGCTAAAAGGTGAATTAATCTGCCAGTGTCTGGTGGAAAGCAGACTGAACCAGGATTTCCTCTACAATTTTGTCTGTGCTTAGCTCCATTCCATTTCTTTGTATCTGTAAAAACTCCCGTCTTTAAAGATTACAAGCACACCCATAACTTGATGCACCCACCACTATGCTTGAAAATGCAGAGAGTGGTACTCAGTAATGTGTTGTATTGGATTTGCCTAAAACATAACACTTTGTATTCAGGACAAAAAGTGAATTGCTTTGCAACATTTTCTGCTGTATTACTTTAGGGCCTTGTTGCAAACAGGAAACATGTTTTAGAATATTTTTTATTCTGTACAAGCTTCCTTCTTTTCAATCTGTCAGTTAGGTTAGTATTGTGGAGTACCTACAGTGTTGTTGATTCATCCTCAGTTTTCTCCTAACACAGCCATGTTCAAAGGGATATACAATGTCATTTAAAAAAAAAAATAATAATTTTACCAATAGGTGCCCTTTGCAAGGCATTGGAAAACCTCCCCGGCCTTTGTGGTTGAATCTGAGTTTGAAATTCACTGCTCGACTGAGGGACCTTACAGATAATTGTATGTGTGGGGTACAGAGATGAGGTAGTCATTCATAAATCATGTTAAACACTATTATTGCACACAGAGTGAGTCCATGAACTTAGCATGTGACGTGTTAAGCACATTTCTACTCCTGGACGTATTTAGGCTTGTCATAACAAAGGGCTTGAATACTTTTGTAAAAATGTCTAAAAGCATGATTCCACCTTGACATTATGGGGTATTGTGTGTAGGCCAGTGAAGAAAATGTATACATTTAATTCATTTTAAATTCCGTCTGTAACACAACAAAATGTGGAAAAAGTCAAGTGGTGTGAATACTTTCTGAAGGCAGTGTAATGTTCATATTTCAAGCAAAATGTTATGCTCTTTATACTGAGCCACTCTTCCATTGAAATGTATTATTATATTCATGATACAAGAAATAAATTGTTTGTACGTTAATCAACAAGGACATTTGCCTACTGTGGAAAATTAATCATTACAAAAACTCAGGATGTGTAAATACTACTGTGTGAAATGTAATTCACAAACATCGAACAATTAATCATTACAAAAACTCAGGATGTGTAAATACTACTGTGTGAAATGTAATTCACAAACATCGAACAATTAATCATTACAAAAACTCAGGATGTGTAAATACTACTGTGTGAAATGTAATTCAGAAACATCGAACAATTAATCATTATGAATGGCATCTGATGTTAACTTTGGGACAGGTTGAAACTGAGCTAGTTGGAGTGTCGGACTGATTTTCTGAATCCTCAGCAGCTGCGTGTCATCTCTTTGAGAATGGAGAAGAAGGTGGAAGCAGCAAACTTAGGGTCATGGACCAGATCCTGTAGGAGCTCCCGGCCCTTCTCCCGAGCCTTGTCAGAGCACATGGCCGAGCGCCAAATCCTCACTAGGGAACCCACTGTCATAAGGAAAACAACAGGAAAATGTGTAAGGATGTGGTTTAACCTGATGCAAGTGATGTGTTACTGTAGATCTCTCAATGCACTTCATACATTTCACCACTAGAGGGAGACTGCAGACTACATCAGGGATCTCCAATCCTGTTCCTGGAAAGCTATCCTCCTGTAGGTTGGTTTTCGCTCTAACCCCATTTGTAAATAACCTGTTTCAGCTTATCAACCAGGTAATTATTAGAATGAAGTGTGCTAGATAGGGTTGGAGTGAAAACCTACAGGATAGTAGCTCTCCAGGAACAAGGTTGGAGAGCCCTGGACTACATTGTTACAGACTGGCATCTGTCTTCTGACTCTGAAATGTATATTTCACTCTACTTATCATACAAGCAAAACATATCATTATATTTTCTGAATATTTGTCTTGAGAGACTAAAAGTACTCACTCAGAATCCTGTTCATTCTGGTCATCCAGCCAAAGATATAGAGGGTGTGGTTCTCCTCCTTGCTGAGGTCAGCTATGTTAGGGGCGCTATCCCCCTCCTGAAGCACCCTGCTGGGCAGAGGGCTCATGAACAGCACAGAGTTATTCAGGTTGGACTGGAAGTGTGTTGCTGCTACGTAGTCTGCAGAGTTCATCCAGTTTTTGGCGAATGAAACCTCTGGGCTGGAATAGTAGCTCATCCTATAAAGTTCAAAGGTTTGATTTGGACGTACAGTAAGGACTCAATTGTGACTCAGTGATTGCGTCCAATAATGTTGTTATTTTGTTAGATTGAGGCAAAAGCTGATTGGAGGACAGAGCATACAGTTTGAACTGAGAGTCATATGTTTAAATGAAACAAAAAATTTGTTGTCAGAGTTCCAACAATGAAGGAAGACAAACAGCGCATTGACAACTGGTGATGACCTGCAGAATGATACTATATGTTCATACTCACTTTGCCCTGCAGCTGGTTGAGGCAGTATTCAAAGAGAGCTGTTGACCTGCCCAATAGACACCCAGAATCTGGTCCCTTTTCTCAAAGTCAGAAATCTCAGATGCACTCACGTCTTTCAGAGTCTAGAATGGAATGGTAGCATATTAAAAACCAAGACCAACAATTCATTCTATGCAATCACCAATGAGTCACTTATGAATAGTAACTTACACAACTAAAGGAACATACAGATTATGCCTCCTATAGGGAAAATGGAAAAGTAGATGTTCATTAAATACCTGGAAGAATTCTTCCCACTTGGCCATAAGGTCTGGATACTTAGTAGAGCACTCTGTGTAGGAGGTGCAGTAGTCCTCTGCTGCCTCAGCTGGTGCCTGTACCTGGACCTGAATGAGACCATCTCCAATCACGTCTTTCTGCACAGCAGCCAGGAACGGGATCACTGAAAGGTAGTAGTTCACACCTGAACAGACAGAGAGGTTACTAACGGTATTTTATTGACAAGCTGTAAATGTTAAAGTTCTAGTGCAGTCAGAATCCATTTTTTTTGTATTATATTGTACAACAGCTGATAAAATGTTATTTCCTGATAGTTGCCCGTTGAAAGTACAATCTACACAGGACCTTCTAATCAGCAGGTTTGCATGTGCGGGAGTGTCAGCTTTCCATGGTAACATCACCATGCGGTAAATTAGTTAATAGACCTACATTATAGCAAAAAGAGTTCCAGACATCTCTGCCAATAACAGCTAGTTTTCAGTTTTACTCAGACCTCTGCTAGACAGTCCTAGCAAATGCTTTTGCTAAAAAGCTATTTTTGTATATTTTTGAAGATTTTAATGGAAAAATATTACAGTAAGGTACTTAATTGTTCCCCAGAAATGATTTGATATTGATATAAAAAAGGACTGCATTGGACCTTTAACTGCACATGTAGGGCCACACACATGGCCTGCGTGGTTGAATATGTGTTACACTACTGTACTTACAGGCCCACCAGCTTGTAGCAGAAATGCACATGGGATCTCCTTCCTTTCCACATGTTGTAGCGCCAGTAGGGTCAACCAACCGTCCTATAGGAACAGAAGCGCATCTGGTCACATCACTTTGGCTTTTCATTTCCACATGAAAACCTTTGAGAAACGTATTCACTCCTGCCCCAGAACAAAGCAACATGATTGGTGTACTGTACCACCAAAAAACAAAGTGCATATAGTGTTTACATGACAATGTGTATGTACAGTGGCACCCTTGATAAAGATGAGCAATATTGACTGTATAAAATCAATAATTAAAATGCTGAGAAATGAATGGTAAATAATGTATTGTGTCATTTATAATAAAAGTGACTCCAAAATAAGAATATAATATGTTTCTGAGCACTTCTACATGTGGACGCTACCATGACGATGCATAATCCTGAATGAATAGTGAATAATGATGAGTGAGAAATTTACAGAGGCACAAAGATCATACCCCCAAGACATGTTGACTTCTCACCATTACCAATAACACGGGAGGTTAGCATGTTATATCATACCCCCAAGACATGTTGACTTCTCACCATTACCAATAACAGGGGAGGTTAGCATGTTATTGTCATGCAGGTGAAAGAGGACCCAAAAGCGACTTAACAGAAACAGAGTTTATTTAAGTCCAAACAGGGAATAACAGAAATCCTCTAGTCTGTAGAGGGGAAATAACTGGAGAAGCGGCCACAGACTGCAGGTCGACTTCGGGTCACCGTAGTTGACAGAGACACCTGCTCACACGCAGCATCTGATGAAGGCAAAAAACACGACAGGACAGGGCGATACACAATCACAGCAAAAACACGATGGACAGGGCGAAACGCAATCACAGCATGGTGAATACTAAACAAGGAACCGACGGGACAGGAACGGAACACAAAGGAATAAATAGGGACTCCAATCAGGGGAAAGGATCGGGAACAGGTGTGGGAAGACTAAATGATGATTAGGGGAATAGGAACAGCTGGGAGCAGGAATTACGAAGAGAAGAGAGAGCGAGAGAGTGAGAGAGGGAGGGGGAGAGAGGGATAGAAAGAGGGAAAGGACCTAATAAGACCAGCAGAGGGAAACGAATAGAATGGGGAGCACAGGGACAAGACATGATAATAAATGACAAACATGACAGTACCCCCCACTCACCCAGGAGGAATCCTGGCGGCAACGGAGGAAATCATCGATGAGTGAACGGTCCAGCACGTCCCGAGACGGAACCCAACTCCTCTCAGGACCGTAACCCTCCCAATCCACAAGGTATTGGTGACCCCGTCCCCGAGAACGCATGTCCATGATCTTATGTTGTAAATAGGTGCGCTCTCGATCGGGAGGGGGGAGGGAAGACGAACGGGGGTGCGAAGAAAGGGCTTAACACAGGAGACATGGAAGACAGGATGGACTGTCTCACGCACAGCGACAGGGACTGAACCTGGGAGACACGGAACGGACCAATGAACCGCGGAGTCAACTGAAGCTGTCGTAAGAGGAAGGTTGCGAGTGGAAAGCCACACTCTCTGGCCAACAATACCTTGGACTCTTAATCCTGCGTTTATTGGCGACAGTCTTCCCGCAGGCAAAGGCAGACCGGTGTGAAGTCTAAGGCGATGTGAGACCATGGTCGAGAAGGAATGGGGAGCGGTCTGAGACGACCGGCAGGAGGAGAGTTACCCGACTTAGTCTGCGCGCAGTCCGAACAAGCAGCCACGAAACGGCGCGTGTCACGCTCCTGAGTCGGCCACCAAAAGCGCTGGCGAATGTGCCTCCAACACCGGGATGACCAGCTAACTTGGCAGAGTGAGCCCACTGAAGAACAGCCAGACGAGTGGAAACAGGAACGAAAAGGAGGTTACTAGGACAAGCGCGGCGGCGACGCAGTGTGCGTGAGTGCTTGCTTAACCTGTCTTTCAATTCCCCAGACTGTTAACCACAACACGCCCATAAGGAAGAATCCCTCGGGATCAGTAGAAGCCACAGAAGAACTAAACAGACGGGATAAGGCATCAGGCTTGGTGTTCTTGCTACCCGGACGGTAAATCACAAACTCGAAACGAGCGAAAAACAACGCCCAACGACATTAAGTCGTTTGGCAGAACGGATGTACTCAAGGTTCTTATGGTCTGTCCAAACGACAAAAGGAACGGTCAACCACTGTCGCCATTCGCCTAGGGCTAAGCGGATGGCGAGCAGTTCACGGTTACCCACATCATAGTTGCGCTCAGATGGCGACAGGCGATTAAGCGCAAGGATGAACCTTATTAGACTGGAAGCGCTGGGATAGAATGGCTCCCACGCCTACCCTGAAGCGTCAACCTCGACAATGAATTGTCTAGTGACGTTCTCACAAAAGCTCCCTGGGCGGAACCGGACCACTTAAAACACGTCTTGACAGAAGTAAGAGCTGTGAGAGGGGCAGCAACTAACAATGGCCGATAGAAATTAGTTAAAAAGCGCTGCATGACACGTGACCTATAACGGGCCAATCACTGACAGCTTGACCTTAGCGGAATCCATCTGAATGCCTTCAGCGGAAATAACGGAACCGAGAAAAGTAACGGAGGAGACATGAAAAGAGCACTTCTCAGCCTTTACGTAGAGACAATTCTCTAAAAGGCGCTGTATGCTGAACATGAATCTCGAGTGACGGAGAAAAAATCAGGATATCGTCAAGATAGACAAAAACAAAGATGTTCAGCATGTCTCAACATCATTAACTAATGCCTGAAAAAATTGGCGACCGAACGGCAGAACCCGGTACTAAAATGCCCTAACGGAGTGTGTTTTCCATATGCGCACGAGATGGTAAGCGTTACGAAGGTCCAACTTAGTAAAGCACCTGGCTCCCTGCAGAATCTCGAAGGCTGATGACATAAGGGGAAGCGGATAACGATTCTTAACCGTTATGTCATTCAGCCCTCGATAATCCACGCAGGGGCGCAGAGTACCGTCCTTCTTCTTAACAAAAAGAACCCCGCCCCGGCCGGAGAGGAAGAAGGCACTATGGTACCGGCGTCAAGAGACACAGACAAATAATCCTCGAGAGCCTTACGTTCGGGAGCCGACAGAGAGTATAGTCTACCTCGAGGAGGAGTGGTCCCCGGAAGGAGATCATACTACAATCATACGACCGGTGAGGAGGAAGGGAGTTGGCTCGGGACTGAAGACCGTGCTCATGATATTCCTCCGGCATCCTGTCAAATCCAGGTTCCTCCTGAGAAGTAGGGACAGAAGAAACGGGAGGGATGGCAGACATTAAACACTTCACATGACAAGAAACGTTCCAGGATAGGATAGAATTACTAGACCAATTAATAGAAGGATTATGACATACTAGCCAGGGATGACCCAAAACAACAGGTGTAAACGGTGAACGGAAAATCAAAATAGAAATAGTCTCACTGTGGTTACAGATACTGTGAGAGTTAAAGGTAGTGTCTCAAATTTGATACTGGGAAGATGACTACCATCTAAGGCAAACATGGGCGTAGGCTTGTCTAACGGTCTGAAAGGAATGTTATGTTTCAACCCATGCTTCGTCCATGAAACAACCCTCAGCCCCAGAGTCAATCAAGGCACTGCATGTACCAACCGGTCCAGCGTAGATGGACCGACATAGTAGTACAAGATCTAGATGAAGAGACCTGAGTAGTAGCGCTCACCAGTAGCCCTCCGCTTACTGATGGGCTCTGGCCTCTTACTGGACATGAATTAACAAAATGTCCAGCAACTCCGAATAGAGGCACAGGCGGTTCCTCCGTTCCCTCTCCTTAGTCCAATCCCTCCCAGCTGCATGGGCTCAGTCTCAAAGCCAGAGGAGGGAGATGGTTAGCGGAGCAGGAAACACCGTTGATGCGAGCTCTCTTCCACGAGCCCGGTGACGAAGATCTACCCGTCGTTCTATGCGGATGGCGAGAGCAATCAAAGAGTCCACATCTGAAGGAACCTCCCGAGAGAATCTCATCCTTAACCACTGCGTGGAGTCCCTCCAGAAAACGAGCAAGCGCCGGCTCGTTCCACTCACTAGAGGCAGCAAGAGTGCGAAACTCAATAGAATAATCCGTTATGGACCGTTCACCTTGGCATAAGGAAGCCAGGGCCCTAGAAGCCTCCCACCAAAAACTGAACGGTCAAAAACCCGAATCATCTCCTCTTTAAAGTTCTGGAACTTGTTAGAGCAATCAGCCCTTGCCTCCCAGATAGCTGTGCCCCATTCTCGAGCCCGGCCAGTAAGGAGTGAAATGACGTAAGCAACCCGTCTCTCTCTAGAGTATGTGTTGGGTTGGAGAGAGAACACAATCTCACACTGCGTGAGAAAGGAGCGGCACTCAGTGGGCTGCCCGGAGTAGCAAGGTGGGTTATTAACCCTAGGTTCTGGAGGCTCGGCAGGCCAGGAAGTAACAGGTGGCACGAGACGCAGACTCTGGAACTGTCCAGAGAGGTCGGAAACCTGAGCGGCCAGGTTCTCCACGGCATGGCGAGCAGCAGACAATTCCTGCTCGTGTCTGCCGAGCATGGCTCCTTGGATCTCGACGGCAGTGTAACGAGCGTCTGAAGTCGCTGGGTCCATTCCTTGGTCGGTTCCTTCTGTCATGCAGGTGAAAGAGGACCCAAAAGCGACTTAACAGAAACAGAGTTTATTTAAGTCCAAACAGGGAATAACAGAAATCCTCTAGTCTGTAGAGGGGAAATAACTGGAGAAGCGGCCACAGACTGCAGGTCTCGCAGGCCGTAGTTGACAGAGACACCTGCTCACACGCAGCATCTGATGAAGGCAAAAAACACGACAGGACAGGGCGATACACAATCACAGCAAAAACACGACAGGACAGGGCGAAACGCAATCACAGCATGGTGAATACTAAACAAGGAACCGACGGGACAGGAACGGAACACAAAGGAATAAATAGGGACTCCAATCAGGGGAAAGGATCGGGAACAGGTGTGGGAAGACTAAATGATGATTAGGGGAATAGGAACAGCTGGGAGCAGGAACGGAACGATAGAGAGAAGAGAGAGCGAGAGAGTGAGAGAGGGAGGGGGAGAGAGAGGGATAGAAAGAGGGAAAGGACCTAATAAGACCAGCAGAGGGAAACGAATAGAATGGGGAGCACAGGGACAAGACATGATAATAAATGACAAACATGACAGTTATATCATACCCCCATGACATGATGACTTCTCACCATTACCAATAACAGGGGAGGTTAGCATGTTATATCATACCCCCAAGACATGATGACTTCTCACCATTACCAATAACAGGGGAGGTTAGCATGTTATATCATACCCCCAAGACATGTTGACTTCTCACCATTACCAATAACAGGGGAGGTTAGCATGTTATATCATACCCCCAAGACATGATGACTTCTCACCATTACCAATAACAGGGGAGGTTAGCATGGTATATCATACCCCCAAGACATGATGACTTCTCACCATTACCAATAACAGGGGAGGTTAGCATGTTATATCATACCCCCAAGACATGATGACTTCTCACCATTACCAATAACAGGGAGGTTAGTTAGCATGTTATATCATACCCCCAAGACATGATGACTTCTCACCATTACCAATAACAGGGGAGGTTAGCATGTTATATCATACCCCCAAGACATGATGACTTCTCACCATTACCAATAACAGGGAGGTTAGCATGTTATATCATACCCCCAAGACATGATGACTTCTCACCATTACCAATAACAGGGAGGTTAGCATGTTATATCATACCCCCATGACATGACTTCCCACCATTAGACATGATATCATACCCCAAGACATTGACTTCTCACCATTACCAATAACAGGGGAGGTTAGCATGTTATATCATACCCCCATGACATGATGACTTCTCACCATTACCAATAACAGGGGAGGTTAGCATGTTATATCATACCCCCAAGACATGATGACTTCTCACCATTACCAATAACAGGGGAGGTTAGCATGTTATATCATACCCCCATGACATGATGACTTCTCACCATTACCAATAACAGGGGAGGTTAGCATGTTATATCATACCCCCAAGACATGATGACTTCTCACCATTACCAATAACAGGGGAGGTTAGCATGGTATATCATACCCCCATGACATGATGACCAATAACAGGGAGGTTAGCATGTTATGATCATTCCCACCATGATGACTTCAATAACAGGGGAGGTTAGCATGTTATATCATACCCCATGACATGATGACTTCTCACCATTACCAATAACAGGGGAGGTTAGCATGTTATATCATACCCCACCATGATGACTTCTCACCATTACCAATAACAGGGGAGGTTAGCATGTTATATCATACCCCCATGACATGATGACTTCTCACCATTACCAATAACAGGGGAGGTTAGCATGTTATATCATACCCCCATGACATGATGACTTCTCACCATTACCAATAACAGGGGAGGTTAGCATGTTATATCATACCCCCATGACATGATGACTTCTCACCATTACCAATAACAGGAGGTTAGCATGTTATATCATACCCCCATGACATGATGACTTCTCACCATTACCAATAACAGGGAGGTTAGCATGTTATATCATACCCCCATGACATGATGACTTCTCACCATTACCAATAACAGGGAGGTTAGCATGTTATATCATACCCCCATGACATGATGACTTCTCACCATTACCAATAACAGGGGAGGTTAGCATGTATATCATACCCCCATGACATGATGACTTCTCACCATTACCAATAACAGGGGAGGTTAGCATGTATATCATACCCCCATGACATGATGACTTCTCACCATTACCAATAACAGGGGAGGTTAGCATGGTATATCATACCCCCATGACATGATGACTTCTCACCATTACCAATAACAGGGGAGGTTAGCATGTTATATCATACCCCCATGACATGATGACTTCTCACCATTACCAATAACAGGGAGGTTAGCATGTTATCATACATGACCCCAAGACATGATGACTTCTCACCATTACCAATAACAGGGAGGTTAGCATGTTATATCATACCCCCAAGACATGATGACTTCTCACCATTACCAATAACAGGGGAGGTTAGCATGTTATATCATACCCCCAAGACATGATGACTTCTCACCATTACCAATAACAGGGGAGGTTAGCATGGTATATCATACCCCCATGACATGATGACTTCTCACCATTACCAATAACAGGGGAGGTTAGCATGTTATATCATACCCCCATGACATGATGACTTCTCACCATTACCAATAACAGGGGAGGTAAGCATGTCTTCGGGGTATGATGTTTTACCCAAATACAAAAAAATGGAGATCTTTATTTACAAGAATCTTAAGGGTGTCAATAATTTTGACACATACCTGTTTGAGAGATGAACGTATTACTTGTTAAACATATCTTTCTTTGAGCAATTGCATTGGTATAAATTATATAATTTCCCATTTTTTTGAACATACAAAATAGCTCAGTATTTTAATTATTTATTTTACACATTCATTATTACTCATCTTTATCAAGGGTGTCAATCATTTCAGACTCCACTGTATTTGGCTTTTCAAAGCTACTTAATGATTGCCCAACATACCTGATGTGAGTTTCCAGCCCATCTGCAGAGGCAGGCCCCAGAACAGACTGTCAGTCTCATTGGTTCCCATGGAGGCCATGTACTTGTCTGTGGATCCCACCAGTATCCTATACAGACTCATCCTCTGCAGGTAGTTCCAGGAGTTGATTGTGACCACGTTGTCCACCTGAGGCAGTTCTGACAGCTGGCTGGGTGCCTGGTCCCAGAGGATGGGGAGGCCATTTTCAGTGACCACTGCTGCGTTGGCCCACAGGGCAACTAGCTGAAGCAGGGAGAGGGTCCAGATGCACTGCATGCTGGCTACCTTACTAACTGTACACCTAAATAAGTAACAGATCCCCCCCTTTTGTACTGGACTGGGCAATGCACTTTGGACTTACAAAGCCACATGACAGAGAAGAGGTACCAGTGGGGGTAAATCCACTGTAATCACTATTTCTCATCATGCGGTTTTCTGTCCACTCTGTACTTTTGAAGAGCCATAGGACAGAAGTCAGAGAAACAACCAATCAATGTCCATAGACGGACAGAGACATCAGCCATCAGCAAACGTGATCTATAGAAATGTAAGAGGCTTCATTCATTCATCAGTGATTGCTTCATCATTATTCTAAAAGAGCATGGGCACGTTCCTCTGCCCAGGGGTTGCTGACGCATGCCTGATCTTACATTGCTTGGATAGGTATTTTAAGTATCAGCTAACCACATATGCAATAGTGGGAAAAGTACCACATTTTCATACTTGCGTAAAAGTAAATGTACCTTAATAGAAAATGACTCAAGTAAAAGTGAAAGTCACCCAGTAAAATATTACTTGAGTGAAAGTATTCTTGTTTTAAAAGTAAATGTAATTGCTAAAATATACTTAAGTATCAAAAATAAAAGTATTACTCATTTTAAATTCTTTATATTAAGCAAACAAGAGGACACAATTTTCTTGTTTTTTAAATTTACAGATAGCAAAGGGCATACTCCAACACTCAGACATCATTTACAAACAAACATTTGCCAGATTAGCGGAAGTAGGGATGACCAGAGATGTTCTCTTGATAAGTGAGTGAATTGGACCATTTTCCTGTCCTGCTAAGCATTCAAAATGTAACAAGTATGTTTGGGTGTCAGGGAAAATGTATGGAGTAAAATTCTAGCAACCAGGAAATGACGAAGCGATTTCTGCATAGTGCATCTTTAAGTACTTTACACCACTGATCATATGTTATAGCAATCTGTCAGTCAATGACACAGTCGATGACATGGCACGCAACCATTGGTTGATGCATGCAACATCAGAGCAGGGGAACGCTACCATTGTCTATACCTGGCCTGCCATTGTCGACCCTGCCCCGAACTTGTTCACTGTCACTAGCCGGCTACCACCCGGTTACTCAACCCTGCACCTTAGGCTGCTGCCCTATGTATATAGACATGGAATCACTGGTCACTTTAATAATGTTTTCATACTGTTTTACATATGTATATACTGTATTCTACTATATTCTAGTCTATGCCACTCCGACATTGCTCGTCCTAATATTTACAGTATATATTTCTTAATTTAAAAAAATGTACTTTGAGATTTTTGTGTATTGTTGTGAATTGTTAGATACTACTGCTCTGTTGGAGCTAGGAACACAAGCATTTCGCTACACCCGCAATAACATCTGCTAAATATGTATATGTGTCCAACACAATTTGATTTGATTTGATTTTTACTCCCCTGTGTGATTCCCGTTTGTTAATGCTTGTCTATGTTTACTTTGCAATGTTTTCCGAGGTCAGCTAACAGTAGGCTAGGCTAAGATAAATGTGAGGGTAGACACTGTTGTCTCTAGGATGAACTGAGCCAAACTGTCCTGCATGAGGGCTTGGGGTTCCCAGAGTGAATTAATTGTGCTGCTGTTAAATGTATGTGCAACATATACATACATTTACTTGTGGATGATGTGCTGCCTGACCCTAAAAGATGGAGCTAGAACATTTAGTTAATAGGGAAACACTGTGTTATGTTAGGCAAATCAAGTGTAGATTGATAACATTGTTGATTAACCATAGAACACATTCAGTGATGCAATATACACAAGTTGTCCAAACAACTTTTAAAAAAGCCTGTGGGAAGGATCAGCTTCAAGAGCATAACTAGATGTTTGTTCATTCACCTGTGTTGTATGAAACGTGGCTAATGCACCTGGTTGTCAAAACAGACAGTTAGACATCTGGCTGTGTTAGGAGTTAATGAGTCCCCTGGTTGGGCAGGTGTGAACATCATGACTGGTGAGGGCCAGAGGTAGAGTTTACCATTGGAGAAACTGCAAACAGGGACTGACATAATGAGTGGCCTCAAGTTAACAGTCTCTAATTTGACACGTTCTATTGCATCACACCATTACATGTCTTTGAATAACAAACTCGTATTTGGGGGTACTGACCTGACACATGGAAATTGTTTTAAGGTGGTCATACCATGGATCATTTAGATATTTGATTTTGAATATTAGGTTTTGGATTTTCTTATATTATATTTAAAAAATGATTTGATAAAGAATAGAATTTGGCCTTTACTGCAATAGCCCATAGAAACAAATTCAATAACACTATCAAAAATGTCAAAAAAGAGAGTCAAAAGCAAATAAATAAGGAATACGGTTTTGAAGTATCTGTCCTATATCTATGAGATATAAGAAAGTTCAGGATATATTTTTGTTTTTTTGGACACATATTTAACTCCTTGTTTTAGTTCACACAAAACTACCTCCATACTTCCATTCATTTCTATGGGTTACCTTCAGATGTGTCCCGTGGAATGTGTGGGGGTCTTAGAGCAAAACGGAGAAAAGAATCATGTTCGTGAGAGTCTCCCCTTCTCACGAACACACTACATACATTTTAGTGAGAAGACCGATTTTCAGGATGTCTCATGGTCTGACAAACACAGCTGTAGAACCTTCCAGAAGGACAACTGTCTCTGCAGCACTCCACCAAATCAGGCCTTTATGGTACAGTAAAGTGGCCAGACGGAAGCCACTCCTCAGTAAAAGGCACATGACTGCCCCCTTGGAGTTTGCCAAAAATCACCTAAAGATTCCCAGACCATGAGAAACAAGATTGTCTGGTCTGATAGAACCAAGATTGAACTCTTTGGCCTGAATGCCAAGTGTCACGTCTAGAGGAAAACTGACAACATCCCTATGGAAAACTGGTCACCATAGCAACACCCACCCATAGCACGCGCTCCAGCAGGTATATCTCACTGGTCATCCCCAAAGCCAACACCTCCTTTGGCCACCTCTCCTTCCAGCTCTCTGCTGCCAATGACTGGAAAAAATTGCAAAAATCGCTGAAGTTGGAGACTTATATCTCCCTCACTAACTTTAAGCATCAGCTGTCCTAGCAGTTTACCGATCGCTGCAGCTGTACACAGCCCATCTGTAAATAGCCCATCCAACTACCTACCTCATCCCCATATTGTTAACTTTTTTGCTCTTTTGCACACCAGTATTTCTACTTGCACATCATCCTCTGCACATCTATCACTCCAGTGTTAATTTGCTAAATTATAAATTGTAATTACTATGGCCTATTTATTGCCTTACCTCCTTACTACATTTGCACACACTGTACATAGATTTTTCTATTGTGTTATTGACTGTACTTTTGTTTATCCCATGTGTAACTCTGTTTTTTTTGTTTCTTGTCGCACTGCTTTGCTTTATCTTGGCCAGGTCGCAGTTGTAAATGAGAACTTGTTCTCAACTGGCCTACCTGGTTAAATAAAGGTAAAATAATTTTTAAAATAAAAAATGGTGTTGGCAGCATCATGCTGTGGGAATGTTTTTCAATGACAGGGACTGGGAGAATAGTCAGAATCGAGGGAAAGATGAACAGAGTAAAGTACAGAGAGATCCTTGATGAAAACCTGCCCAAGAGCACTCAGGACCTCAGACTGGGGCGAAGGTTCACCTTCCAGCAGGACAACAACCCTAATCACACAGCCAAGACAATGCAGGAGGGGCTTTGGGACAAGTCTCCGAATGTCCTTGAGTGGCCCAGCCAGAGCCCGGACATGAACCCAATCAAACATCTCTGGAGAGACCTGAAAATAGCTAAGCAGTGATTCTCCCCATCCAACCTGACAGAGCTTGAGAGGATCTGCAGAGAAGAATGGGAGAAACTCCCCAAATACAGGTGTGTCAATCTTGTAACATCATACCCAAGAAGACTCGAGGCTGTAATCGCTGCCAAAGGTGTGTCAACAAAATACTGAGTAAAGGGTCTGAATGCTTATGCAAATATAATATTTAATTTGTTTTATAAATTAGCAAACATTTCTTAAACCAGTTTTTGCTTTGAGTTTATGGTTTATTGTGTGTGGATTGATAAGGGACATTAACAACAATATATATTTTAGAATAAAAATAAATAATAAAATTAGGAAAAAGTCAAGGGGTCTGAACACTTTCCAAATGCACTGTTCCTAGTTAAACAACACACAAGGTACATTACACACATTTATCTAACCAACAGTATAACATTTGCCACAAAAAATAACCTACAAATAAACTTTGTGTCCATGATGAGTGTTTCCTTCTTTAGATTTTGAGTTATCTGATAAAATTCCTAGTAACTCGAAAGGGATAAGCAATGATGTTCTGTGTATTTTGTGTTATCTATTACCACATCAGTAAATATAAATCGTCCAGGCTCAAGGTGCATTTGGATCACCCATATTTGTAAGTAAACTAACTGATTGGATGGCCTTGTGACCAATGAAATTGGCAATCATATCATATGACGTAATCTCTCTGATCATTGACCTTATCATGTCTGTAAAAGAGCAGTATCTCCCCAGTTCCCATAGAGAACAACACAGTGTTGTGATTTACTGTAGGTTCCACAGAAGAGTTCTGCTGGTATTATTGATAAAATTGCTTGCTTTACACAAGGAAGAACTAATTACTTCACATACAAACTTTAAAATTGGAATGATACTTTTCAAAGTTTGATCATCCTCAATGGTGCTGAGGTGAGTGGTTATATCACCACCTGCATGGCTGAGAGGTGGGGTAAGAAACACCATAAAAATAAGTCATACTTATGTGCTGAATTGAAAAAATCTGCATATTGATGAGTTAAATTGAAAAATGTACTTTATTATCTTTTGTAATGGCAAAACACATCCCCTTGGGTATTTCCGAAAATATTTTCCATGAATAAGCAACAATAAATGACATTTTAATACATTTTATTAAAGTAACACTCAACTGTGTGGATTTTTTAAAATTAACATGTCGTCTGACCATAGCACCGCCTGGAGTTTGAAAACGGCATTGGCACTTCGATTGGAACCAGTACTATGTTCAGATGAAATGAAAATAGATATCTTTGGCCACGCACACAAGTGGTGGGTTTGGCCTTGAGAAATTGAAGCATATGTAGAAAAGTATCTCATACCTACTGTAAAATATGGTGGTGATAAAAAATATGTTTTATTTATAATGATGGCCTATCCTGGCCAAAATGACACTGAGCCAATTGTGCGCCGTCCAATCACGGCCAGTTGTGATACAGCCTGGAATCAAACCAGAGTCTGTAGTGATGCCTCTAGCACTGAGATGCAGAGCCTTAGACCGCTGCACCACTCGGGAGCCACACTTGCGAATCTTTGAGGTTATTGGGCTATTTTGCTTCTGCTGGTCCTAAGGCCCTTGTTATGGTCAACGGAATCATGAACTTTATTAAGTACCAAGACATTTTAGCCAAAAACCTGGTTGCCTCTGCCAGGAGATTTACACTTGGTCGCAAGTGGATCTTCCAGCAAGACAATAACTATAAGTACTAAAATCCACAAAGAAATTGTTGAAATTGACATGGCCATCTCAGACGCCAGACTTGAATTGAAGAGGGCAGTCCATAAGCACAGACAAAGGATATCAAGGATATGGAAATATTCTGTGTTAAGGAATTGTCTAAGATCCCTCCCAACACATTCACTAATCTCATAAAACATTGTAGAAAAAGGTTTGGGATGTTATCCTCGGCAAGGTGAGATATTGAAAGGTATTGAAAACAGGGGTGTCAATCATTTTGTGGGGTCTGAAACAGGGGTGTCAAGTAAATACAGTGGGATTCGAAATGATTGACACCCTTGATAAAGATGAGCAGAAATTACTGTATAAAATAAATAATTAAAATACTGAGCTACAGTATATTGTACGCTCCAAAGAAAATGGGAAATTGTTTTATTTTATACTACTACAATTGCTCAGAGAAAGATGTTTAGTTTAACAAGTAATACTTTAAAAAAAAAAATTTTAATGTAGGGGTCCAAATTATTGACACCCCTTAAGATTCTTATCAGTAGGGTCAAAATATCATACCCCCAGGGTGGCTCCCCTTCACGTTCGGGTGGCGCTCGGCGGTCGTCGTCGCCGGCCTACCAGCTGCCAGTGATTCTTTCCTCCCCCTCCTTATGTGTTTATTGAGTACATCTCTTTTGTGTTGGGTATAATTAGGGAGGCTTTATTAGCCTGGTTCTTTTTGCGGGATTAATTATTGTGACCTTCTGTTTGGTAGTAGAGCAACGTGTTTGTTCCTGGTCGTGTATTTTTGGTTGTGAGCACACTGTGTTGCGTTTTGGTGCATTAAAGAGCACAGCATCGCACTCTCTGTTTCCTGGGTCTGACTCCACACCCACGACAAGCGGGGCGTTACACGGGTGGAGATTATAAGAGTACATGGCCATTTAATCCCAGAATGTTCTTCAAGATTTTCAAATGTTCATATATAACCAGCAGGGTCAAATAATAATCACAGTGGTTGTAGAGGGTGCAACAGGTCAGTACCTCAGGAGTAAATGTCAGTTGCTTAGCCTTTTCATAGCCGATCATTCAGAGGTCGAGACAGCAGGTGCAGTAGAGAGTCGAAAACAGCAGGTCCGGGACAAGGCAACACATCCAGTGAACAGGTCAGGGTTCCCTAGCCACAGGCAGAACAGTTGAAACTGGAGCAGCAGCACAACCAGGTGGACTGGGGACAGCCAGGGGTCATCAGGTCAGGTAGTCCCGAGGCATGACCCTAGGTCCTCCGGGAGAGGGAGATGAAGAGAGAGAGAATTAGAGGGAGCATGCTTAAATTTGTACAGGACACCAGATAAAACAGGAGAAATAAACAAGATATAACACACTGACCCTAGCCCCTCTGCACATAGACTATTGCAGCACAGACACTGGAATCTGAGACGGGTTGGTCGGGGGACCCTGTGGCCCTGTTCGACGATACCCCCGTACAGGGCCAACCAGGCAGGATTACCCCAGCCACTTTACCAAAGCACAGCCCCCACACCACTAGAGGGATATCAACAGACCACCAACTTACTACCCTGAGACAAGGCAGAGACTAGCCCACAAAGATCTCCTCCACAGCACGAGCCTGAGGGGAGCGCAAAACCGGACAGGAAGATCATGTCGACTCAACCCACTCAAGTGAGGCACCTCTCCTATTGACGGCATGAAAGAGCACTAGTAAACCAGTGATAGTAATAGGTACAGAGGCAGAGAATCCCAGTGGAGAGAGGGGAGCCGGCCAGGCAGAGACAACAAGGGCAGTTCGTCGCTCTAGTGCCTTTGCCATTCACCTTCGCACCCCTGGACCAGATTACAATCAATCATAGGACCTACTGAAGAGATTAATCTTCAATAAAGACTTAAAGGTCGAGACCGAGTCTGTGTCACTCAGTAAATCCTTAATCAGCCCTAGCCTTAACAGGAAGCCAATGTAGAGAGGCTAGCACTGGAGTAATATGATCATTGTTTTTGTTCTAGTCAGGATTCCAGCAGCCATGTTTAGCACTAACTGAAGTGTATTTTGTGCTTAATCCAGTAGTCTAATCTAATCATTTTCTGCATCATTTTTGCACAACAAGTTTCTGATTTCTGCAATGTTACAAAGATGGAAAAAAGCTGTCCTTGAAATATTCTTGATATTTTCGTCAGAAGAGAGATCAGGGTCCAGAGTAATGCAGAGGTCCTTCATAGTTTTATTTGAGACGACTGTACAACCATCAAGATGAATTGTCAGATCCAACAGCAGATCTCTTTGTTTCTTGGGACCGAGAACGAGCATCTCTGTTTTGTCTGAGATTAAAAGTAAAACATTTGCCTCCATTGACGTCCTTATGTCTGAAACACAGGACAAACCATCCACTGAGACAAATTGATATCTTCAGACAGATAATGTCTAAACCAGGAAAGAACTTATCCATGTAGACCAATTAAGGTTTCTAATCTCTCCAAAAGAATGTGGTCATCGATGGTGTCAAAAGCAGTGCTAAGGTCTAGGAGCATGAGGACAGATGCAGGGCCTTGGTCTGACGCAATCAAAAGGTACTTTACCACATTCACGAGTGCAGTCTCAGTGCTGTGATGGGGTCTAAATCCAGACTGAAGTATTTCATATACATTGTTTGTATTCAGGAAGGCAGTGAGTTGCTGCACAACAGCTTTATTTTTTTTGAGAGGAATGGGAGATTCAATATAGGCCGATAGTTTTTTATATTTTCTGGGTCAAGGTTTGGCTTTTTCAAGAGAGGCTTTATTACTGCCACTTTTAGTGAGTTTGGTACACATCCGGTGGATAGTGAGACCTTTATTATATGTTCAACAAAGGAGGGCCAAGCACAGGAAGTAGCTCTTTCTGTAGTTTAGTTGGAATAGGGTCCAGTATGCAGCTTGACAGTTTAGAGGCCATGACTATTTTCATGAATGTGTCAAGAGATACAGGATTAAAAAACTTGAGTGTCTCCATTGATCCTAGGTCCTTGCAGTTCTGTGCAGACTCAGGACAACTGAGCTTTGGAGAAAAATGCAGATTCAAAGTATGTCCGTAATTTGCTTTCTAATGATCATGATCTTTTCATCAAAGAATTTCATGAATTTATCACTGCTGAAGTGAAAGCTATCCTCTCTTGTTGAATGCTGCTTTTTAGTTAGCTTTGCGACAGTATCAAAAATACATTTTGTATTGTTCTTATTCTCCTCAATTAGGTTGTAAAAATGGGATGATCGAGCAGCAGTGATGGCTCTTCGATACTGCACGGTACTGTCTTTCCAAGCTAGTCGGAATACTTCCAGTTTGGTGGAGCACCATTTCCATTCCAATTTTCTGGAATCTTGCTTCAGGGCTCTGTGTTTTCTGTATACCAAGGTGCAAATTTCTTGTGACAAAGGTTTTTAGGGGTGTGACTGCATCTAGGGTATTACTTTAAGTTAAATTAAGATCCTCAGTCAGGTGGTTAACCAATTTTTGTACTCCGACGTCCTTTGGTAGGTGGAGGGAGTCTGGAAGGGCATTTAGAAATCTTTGGGTTGTCCGATAATTTATAGCACAGCATTTGCTGATCCTTAGGGTCTGAGCAGATTATTTGTTGCGATTGCAAACGTAAAATAAAATGGTGGTCCGATAGTCCAGGATTATGAGGAAAATATTTAGATCCACAATATTTATTCCACAGGACAAACTAGATCTAGGGTATTACTGTGGCAATGAGTACAAAACCAACTGAGTTGATGATGGCTCCGAAATCCTTTTGGAGTAGGTCTGTGGAGTTTATACTACTATCTGTACTTACTGGTGGCACAAACGCTGTTTCATCCTTTCCTACACTTAAATTGCCCTTGCCTAATGATTGCATCAGAAGCTATGCTTGCAACACGGCTATCCTCACCATAAGGATATAGTTCTCTTGTACATGTTTAGTACATTGACTGCAATTAGATGGTGTAACGGATGTGAAACGGCTAGCTTAGTTAGCGGTGTGCGCTAAATAGCGTTTCAATCGGTGTTAATGTTACTATTTAGCTTTTTCGGCTGGTGGAGGTCCTGTAGAACCATTCCTAGATAAAGTGTCCGGAGAGAAAAGGTTTAATGAAAAAACTTAAGCGAGAAAATAACTAAGACGTTGGTAAATGTATTAAAAGTGAAAAAACTTTGTTTGGCAGAAAGCTATATAACGTAAACTCACCCCATTCCGTACAAATGTGTGCCACCGCAACATTCAAACAAGGCTACAAAGAAAACTAATGGAACTGTGTTGACTTCAAAATTGGGGGTGTGAACTAGGTTTCTATTCAAGTGTTGATCGACATGGTAATGGCTCTCTGGTATTGGAGAAAAGTTGAAAAAACGGACCCTCCGTTACATCGTAGCGTGTCATGTCGTAACGTACAGCACGCATAAAGCAACTATTTCTGTCTTACAATCTCTCTCCACCAGGTGTAGCACTTCTCTCATCATTTAAAAACAAGAAATGGACAGTGATGGGGGTAAGGGGGATACCTATGTCACGCCTTGGTCATTGTATTTTGTGTTTTTGTTATATGTTTGGGTAGGCCAGGGTGTGACATGGGTTTATATGTTGTTTTTCGTATTGGGGTTTGTAGTATTTGGGATCGCGGCTGATTAGGGGTGTTGTATAGGCTTGGCTGCCTGAGGCGATTCTCAATCAGTCAGGTGATTCTCGTTGTCTCTGATTGGGAACCGTATTTAGGCAGCCTGAGTTTCGCTTTGTATTTCGTGGGTGTTTGTACCTGTCTCTGTGTTGTAGTCACCAGATAGGCTGTGATTAGTTTCACGTTCCTTTCTGTTGTTTTTGTATTTAGTTTCAGTTATTTTCATGTACCGCGTTTTCATTCATTAAAGGCATGAGTAACCAACACGCTGCATTTCGGTCCGACTCTCTTCTTTCAACAGACGAACGCCGTTACAACCTAGTCATTTTCTGCGTTGCATGCAATCCTCATTCTCAAAGCCGCTGTTTACTTCTAAGATCACTTTAGCACCGCCCTAAAAATCCAATTCAAATTCGACACAAACCTTCAAATAGGTATGTAATGACACATTATATAAACTCTTTATAGTGTTTTATTTACATTTTAGAGGCGATAAGGTGATAAGTTGGACAGAACGAGTGAAAAAAAGCCATTTTCCCACACAACATCTCTCCTTCTCACTATTACGCATGAATTTCGCTACCTCACCCGCCATTTTTAAAAAGACCCGACGGGGCTCATTTCCTTCTTGAATCATGCAGAAATGGGCAGCATGGGGTCATGTAAATGATTCTGTTGGAAAGGGGAGAAATTGTGCTTTACAGTGGTATTGACATTACAGTTGATCTGGAAGTATTACGTTTTTGGGGAGCTAAAATAAGGTCAATTGTACGGACCAAGGCAATGTACAAAAGTGAGTGAGTTTACGTTAGCAACAAACAGCACAACAGCACGGAGACAAGTCTGGAAGTTGAGGGAGGAGAATCGATTTGAAATATTTTACTAGAAATTATCATTCTAAACTCTCCTGAATCAAATGTAAAATATTGCATATACCATGGATTAATAGTTTACTTCAAATAGCCAATCCATATAAGTGTTACAAACAGAGCTGGTGGGTTAGAGTAACTAATAAAGGGATCAGTTGGAGATATGAAATGGTGTCCAGAATGATATAAATTCCCCATAATGACAAGGTCTTTCTCTGTGATTTGTTATGATTGGTTGCTCCCTGAAATGAGTGTGCCTTTCTCTGTGCTATCTTTAGATAGATGTTAAGCATCCCTACTCATGAGATGTAGAATGAGATCACCAAAGACACAGTACTTGATACTTTGCTTTGAATCTAAATACATCCTCTATCACAGGCCAAGTATTTATAGTAAAACTCCTCAATGCCTCAAATATGTCACTCTGCTTCCTGATCTGCATGTCATGCTTTTCAGTCACATGATCCACTCTATGCTCTGCTTTACAACACATTTCAAATGGGACTCAAATCCGGGTACCTGCTGTTTAGTTCAACACCATCCATTAGACCAAATGTCTGGTGTTGAGCTGGGGAGTTAGCCTAGCGTTTAGTATCGTTGGGCCAGTAACCGAAAGGTCACTGCTCACTGGTTTGAATCCCTGAGCTGAATAGGTGAAACATCTGTTGATGTGCTCTTAAGCAAGGCACTTAACCCTAATTTCTCCAAGTAAATATGTCTGGATAAGAGTGTCTGATAAATGTAAACTGTTTAGTTCAACATATGCCATTAGACCAAAGAGCTGTTTAGTTTAGTTTAACACCAACCAAATCCAAAGATACATTTTATGTCCTTTAGAGTACTTTCTTCTAAGGTAGTCCTAATCTACATTCGAAATACAATAAAATATCAATAAAATGTCAATAAAATGGTTAGAAAAGTTAAACACAGTTTCACAAAAAAGACCTGGCAAGTATTGGCACAAGTGGAATGTGCAGAAGAGGTTTCTCAAATGCTTCTCTTCATTTGCCTCCTTGAACACATTATCTAAGATGGCCATGTCATTGTTTAGATTGAAATAATTAGGTAGATACAGCACTGTTCACACATAGTTTTACATTATTTGTCACGCCCGGATCTGTTTCACCTGTCCTTGTGCTTGTCTCCACCCCCTCCAGGTGTCGCCCATCTTCCACATTATCCCCTGTGTATTTATACCTGTGTTTTCTGTCTGTCGGTTGCCAGTTCATTTCATTTGTTCAAGTCTACCAGCGTTTTGTCTCAGCTCCCTGGTCTCGCTTTTTCCCTTCATCCTCCTGGTTTTTGACCTTTGCCTGTCCTGACCCTGTACCTGCCCGCCTGACCACTGCCTGTCCTGACCCTGTACCTGCCCGCCTGACCACTGCCTGTCCTGACCCTGTACCTGCCCTCCTGACCACTGCCTGTCCTGACCCTGTACCTGCCCGCCTGACCACTGCCTGTCCTGACCCTGTACCTGCCCTCCTGACCACTGCCTGTCCTGACCCTGTACCTGCCCGCCTGACCACTGCCTGTCCTGACCCTGTACCTGCCCGCCTGACCACTGCCTGTCCTGACCCTGTACCTGCCCTCCTGACCACTGCCTGTCCTGACCCTGTACCTGCCCGCCTGACCACTGCCTGTCCTGACCCTGTACCTGCCCCTGCCTGACCACTGCCTGTCCTGACCCTGTACCTGCCCTCCTGACCACTGCCTGTCCTGACCCTGTACCTGCCCGCCTGACCACTGCCTGTCCTGACCCTGTACCTGCCCTCCTGACCACTGCCTGTCCTGACCCTGTACCTGCCCTCCTGACCACTGCCTGTCCTGACCCTGTACCTGCCCTCCTGACCACTGCCTGTCCTGACCCTGTACCTGCCCGCCTGACCACTGCCTGTCCTGACCCTGTACCTGCCCTCCTGACCACTGCCTGTCCTGACCCTGTACCTGCCCGCCTGACCACTGCCTGTCCTGACCCTGTACCTGCCCTCCTGACCACTGCCTGTCCTGACCCTGTACCTGCCCGCCTGACCACTGCCTGTCCTGACCCTGTACCTGCCCACCTGACCACTGCCTGTCTTGACCCTGTACCTGCCCGCCTGACCACTGCCTGTCCTGACCCTGTACCTGCCCACCTGACCACTGCCTGTCCTGACCCTGTACCTGCCCGCCTGACCACTGCCTGTCCTGACCCTGTACCTGCCCGCCTGACCACTGCCTGTCCTGACCCTGTACCTGCCCTCCTGACCACTGCCTTTCCTGACCCTGTACCTGCCCGCCTGACCACTGCCTGTCCTGACCCTGTACCTGCCCGCCTGACCACTGCCTGTCCTGACCCTGTACCTGCCCGCCTGACCACTGCCTGTCCTGACCCTGTACCTGCCCTCCTGACCACTGCCTGTCCTGACCCTGTACCTGCCCGCCTGACCACTGCCTGTCCTGACCCTGTACCTGCCCGCCTGACCACTGCCTGTCCTGACCCTGTACCTGCCCGCCTGACCACTGCCTGTCCTGACCCTGTACCTGCCCGCCTGACCACTGCCTGTCTCTGAGCCTGTACCTGCCCACCTGACCACTGCCTGTCCTGACCCTGTACCTGCCCTCCTGACCACTGCCTGTCCTGACCCTGTACCTGCCCTCCTGACCACTGCCTGTCCTGACCCTGTACCTGCCCGCCTGACCACTGCCTGTCCTGACCCTGTGCCCTCCTGACCACTGCCTGTCTCTGAGCCTGTACCTGCCCGCCTGACCACTGCCTGTCTCTGACCCTGTACCTGCCCGCCTGACCACTGCCTGTCCTGACCCTGTACCTGCCCTCCTGACCACTGCCTGTCCTGACCCTGTACCTGCCCTCCTGACCACTGCCTGTCCTGACCCTGTACCTGCCCTCCTGACCACTGCCTGTCCTGACCCTGTACCTGCCCTCCTGACCACTGCCTGTCCTGACCCTGTACCTGCCCGCCTGACCACTGCCTGTCTCTGACCCTGCCCCTGCCCTCCTGACCACTGCCTGTCCTGTCCTGACCCTGTACCTGCCCTCCTGACCACTGCCTGTCCTGACCCTGTACCTGCCCTCCTGACCACTGCCTGTCTCTGACCCTGTACCTGCCCTCCTGACCACTGCCTGTCTCTGACCCTGTACCTGCCCTCCTGACCACTGCCTGTCCTGACCCTGTACCTGCCCGCCTGACCACTGCCTGTCTCTGAGCCTGTACCTGCCCGCCTGACCACTGCCTGTCCTGACCCTGTACCTGCCCTCCTGACCACTGCCTGTCCTGACCCTGTACCTGCCCTCCTGACCACTGCCTGTCCTGACCCTGTACCTGCCCGCCTGACCACTGCCTGTCCTGACCCTGTACCTGCCCTCCTGACCACTGCCTGTCTCTGAGCCTGTACCTGCCCTCCTGACCACTGCCTGTCCTGACCCTGTACCTGCCCGCCTGACCACTGCCTGTCTCTGAGCCTGTACCTGCCCGCCTGACCACTGCCTGTCCTGACCCTGTACCTGCCCTCCTGACCACTGCCTGTCCTGACCCTGTACCTGCCCTCCTGACCACTGCCTGTCCTGACCCTGTACCTGCCCGCCTGACCACTGCCTGTCCTGACCCTGTACCTGCCCTCCTGACCACTGCCTGTCTCTGAGCCTGTACCTGCCCGCCTGACCACTGCCTGTCCTGACCCTGTACCTGCCCTCCTGACCACTGCCTGTCCTGACCCTGTACCTGCCCCTGACCCTGACCACTGCCTGTCCTGACCCTGTACCTGCCCGCCTGACCACTGCCTGTCCTGACCCTGTACCTGCCCTCCTGACCACTGCCTGTCCTGACCCTGTACCTGCCCTCCTGACCACTGCCTGTCCTGACCCTGTACCTGCCCGCCTGACCACTGCCTGTCCTGACCCTGTACCTGCCCGCCTGACCACTGCCTGTCCTGACCCTGTACCTGCCCGCCTGACCACTGCCTGTCCTGACCCTGTACCTGCCCGCCTGACCACTGCCTGTCCTGACCCTGTACCTGCCCTCCTGACCACTGCCTGTCCTGACCCTGTACCTGCCCTCCTGACCACTGCCTGTCCTGACCCTGTACCTGCCCGCCTGACCACTGCCTGTCCTGACCCTGTACCTGCCCTCCTGACCACTGCCTGTCTCTGAGCCTGTACCTGCCCGCCTGACCACTGCCTGTCTCTGACCCTGTACCTGCCCGCCTGACCACTTCCTGTCTCTGACCCTGTACCTGCCCTCCTGACCACTGCCTGTCCTGACCCTGTACCGGCCCTCCTGACCACTGCCTGTCTCTGACCCTGTACCTGCCCTCCTGACCACTGCCTGTCTCTGACCCTGTACCTGCCCTCCTGACCACTGCCTGTCCTGACCCTGTACCTGCCCTCCTGACCACTGCCTGTCCTGACCCTGTACCTGCCCGCCTGACCACTGCCTGTCCTGACCCTGTACCTGCCCTCCTGACCACTGCCTGTCCTGACCCTGTACCTGCCCTCCTGACCACTGCCTGTCCTGACCCTATACCTGCCCGCCTGACCACTGCCTGTCCTGACCCTGTACCTGCCCTCCTGACCACTGCCTGTCTCTGACCCTGTACCTGCCCTCCTGACCACTGCCTGTCCTGACCCTGTACCTGCCCTCCTGACCACTGCCTGTCCTGACCCTGTACCTGCCCGCCTGACCACTGCCTGTCCTGACCCTGTACCTGCCCTCCTGACCACTGCCTGTCTCTGACCCTGTACCTGCCCTCCTGACCACTGCCTGTCCTGACCCTGTACCTGCCCGCCTGACCACTGCCTGTCCTGACCCTGTACCTGCCCTCCTGACCACTGCCTGTCCTGACCCTGTACCTGCCCTCCTGATCACTGCCTGTCTCTGACCCTGTACCTGCCCTCCTGACCACTGCCTGTCCTGACCCTGTACCTGCCCTCCTGACCACTGCCTGTCCTGACCCTGTACCTGCCCTCCTGACCACTGCCTGTCTCTGACCCTGTACCTGCCCTCCTGACCACTGCCTGTCTCTGACCCTGTACCTGCCCTCCTGACCACTGCCTGTCCTGACCCTGTACCTGCCCTCCTGACCACTGCCTGTCCTGACCCTGTACCTGCCCGCCTGATCACTGCCTGTCCTGACCCTGTACCTGCCCTCCTGACCACTGCCTGTCCTGACCCTGTACCTGCCCGCCTGATCACTGCCTGTCCTGACCCTGTACCTGCCCTCCTGACCACTGCCTGTCCTGACCCTGTACCTGCCCTCCTGACCACTGCCTGTCCTGACCCTGTACCTGCCCTCCTGATCACTGCCTGTCTCTGAGCCTGCCTGCCATCAAGTATCTTTGCTCCGCCTCTGGATTACTAACCTCTGCCTGCCTTGACCTGCTGTTTGCCTGCCCCTGTGGATACAATAAACATTGTTACTTCACACAGTCTGCACTTGGGTCTTACCTTAATTCCTGATATTATATTGATGTAGCTTTACAAAAGATCATGTACTGTAGAAGCAAATACATTTATATTTAGGAGGAATTTGTATTGAATACTAGCTCCCTGGTATACAAACCTGGTATACAGAAAATACCCGAGCTCTGAAGCAAGCTTCCAGAAAATTGGAACGAAATGGCGCCACACCAAACATGAAGTCTTAAGACTAGCTTGGAAAGACAGTACCGTGCAGTATCGAAGAGCCCTCACCGCTGCTCGATCATCCTATTTTTCCAACTTAATTGAGGAAAATAAGAACAATCCAAAATGTATTTTTGATACTGTCTCAAAGCTAACTAAAAAGCAGCATTCACCCAAGAGAGGATGGATGGCTTTCACTTCAGCAGTAATAAATTCATCAACTTCTTTGTAGAAAATATCATGATCATTAGAAAGCAAATTTTTGCCCTCGCTAGAAGCATGTGTTTCAGACACGAGGAAGTGGATGGTTGCAAACTTTCTACTTTTAAACTCGGACAAAACAGAGATGCTTGTTCTATGTCCCAAGAAACAAAGAGATCTTCTGTTGAATCTGACAATTCATCTCGATGGTTGCACAGTCGTCTCAAATAAAACTGTGAAGGACCTCAAACTTTCTACTTTTAAACTCGCAAAACAGTTACTCTGTTGACCCTGATCTCTCAAATAAAACTTTTTACTCTGGACCCTGATCTCTCTTTTGACGAACATATCAAGACTGTTTCAAGGACGGCTTTTTTCCATCTACGTAACATTGCAAAAATCAGACATTTTCTGTCCAAAAATGATGCAGAAAAATGTATCCATGCTTTTGCCACTTCTAGGTTAGACTACTGCAATTCTGTACTTTCCGGCTACCCGGATAAAGCACTAAATAAAGTTCAGTTAGTGCTAATTACAGGTGCTAGAATCCAGATTAGAACCAAAAAAGGTATCATATTACTCCAGTGCAAGCCTCTCTACACTGGCTTCCGGTCAAGGCAAGGGCTGACGTTTTACTGCTAACCTACAAAGCATTACATGGGCTTGCTCCTACCTATCTTTCCGATTTGGTCCTGCCGTACACTCCTACATGTACGCTACGGTCACAAGACGCAGGCCTCCTAATTTTCCCTAGAATTTCTAAGCAAACAGCTGGAGGCAGGGCTTTCTCCTATAGAGCTCATTTTTTATGGAATGGTCTGCCTACCCATGTGAGAGACACAAACTCTGTCTCAACCTTTAAGTCCTTATTGAAGACTCATCTCTTCAGTAGGTCCTATGATTGAGTGTAGTCTGGTGGACGGAAAGGTGAATGGAAAGGCACTGGAGCAACGAACCACACTTGCTGTCTCTGCATGGCCGGTTCCCCTCTTTAAACTGGGATTCTCTGCGCTAACCCTAACACCGGGGCTGAGTCACTGGCCTACTGGTGCTCTTCCATGCCATCCCTAGGAGGGGGTGTGTCACTTGAGTGGGTTTAGTCACTGACATGGTCTTCCTGTCTGGGTTGCCCCCCCCCCCCCCCCCCGCCCCCTTGGGTTGTGCCGTGGCAGAGATCTTTGTGGGCTATGTTCGGCCTTGTCTCAGGATGGTAAGTTGGTGGTTGAAGATATTCCTCTAGTGGTGTGGGGGCTGTGCTTTGGGCCACCCCTCATAGCCTGGTTCCTCTCTAGGTTTCTTCCTAGGTTTTGGCCTTTCTAGGGAGTTATTCCTAGCCACCATGCTTCTACACCTCCATTGCTTGCTGTTTGGGGTTTTAGGCTGAGTTTCTGTACAGCACTTTGAGATATCAGCTGATATCTGTAAAAAGGGCTATATTAATAAATAAATCTATATTAATAAATCTGATTTGATTTGATGGCGTATTGCTGCAGAATGCTGTGGTAGCCATGCTGGTTACGTGTGCCTTAAATTCTAAATAAATCACTGACAATGTCACCAGCAAAGCACCCACACACCATCACACCTCCTTCTCCATGCTTCACGGTGGGAACCACACATGCGGAGATCATCCATTCACCTACTCGGTGTCTCACAAAGACACAGCGGTCGGAACCAAAAATCGCAAATTTGGACTCATCAGACCAAAGGACAGATTTCCACCGGTCTAATGTCCATTGCTCATGTTTCTTGGCCCAAGCAAGTCTCCTCTTCATATCGGTGTCCTTTAGTGGTTGTTTCTTTGCAGCAATTCGACCATGAAGGCCTGATTCACGCAGTCTCCTCTGAACAGTTGATGTTGAGATGTGTATGTTACTTGACTTCTGTGAAGCATTTATCCTCTGCAGCAGAGGTAACTCTTGGTCTTCCTTTCCTGCGGCGGTCCTCATGAGAGCCAATTGATATTTTCTGTGATATTTTGACTATTTTTGCAGATTGTACTTAATACTTCACATGATATATTGCTTAATTTTCCTCTGTCTCATAACAACTGGCCAACAGCATGCATACAATACACAGATTAATCTGGGTCTGTGAAAATGGCCCATAATGTAGGCTGGAATGCAATAATTATGCTTTCTACTTCACAAATGAGTCATATATTCTATTTATGTATTTATTTCTCTATTTCTCTATTTATTAATACATTTGATCCTTTTTGGTTCATGTATCTACATTCTGATTTGCATCTGTATCTGATGAAACACTCAAATATAGTTTTGAGACACTAAAAACAGTCAGTAGTCATGGTACAGTATTTCCCTTGGCATCATCTATAATGCATTACATTATGCATATTTTATCACAAGGTCCATACATCTGTAATAGTATGAATATCACCTTATTAATGCACACGTGTTTTCACAATCTCATCTATAGACAACACATTTCCTGCTGCTTGAGCTGTGAAACAATGAATCAGAATCTGGAATTTAATTATTTGGTACACAAAGCAAAGTCACACGTTTTTTTTAAACAACTGAAAACTTGTTACAGATTAACCAAAAACACAATAATGTATAATACAGTATATTAAAATGTAGGTACATTTACAGCACATGCTCAATTATCCATCTTGAAAATCTTCATATTATTTTAAACAGATTATATTTGTTGAAGTAAAATCTGTGCTCATATCATATAGTCCAATGACGAAGGTTAAATGGATACTTTTGGATTTTGGCAATTAGGCACTTTAATAACTACTTCCAGAGTGAGTTTAAATTGCGGATACCATTTTTATGTATCTGTGTCCAGTATGAATGAAATTAGAGGTAGGTTCGCGAGCCAATGCTAACTAGGGTTAGGGTTAGGGTTAGGCTAGACAAGAAGCTAGGGTCAGGGGTTCTGCTCAATTTAATTTCAATTAAATTGAAGAGGGGCTACATTTCTACAGCCCTAGTGGCAGGGGCTCAGCTTTGTTGTTTTTTCAAATTCGACATTGCCTCTTTGTTGCATGATCAGAACCTAATCTAAATGAGTATAAACTGCCAAACATGACATGACCACAATTGTTTATCAACACGTTCTGAGTGGCGAGACACCTGTGGGAATGGCATCATCATTAAAGGAGAAGTCAGATTATAGGTGCTAACAGGGCCCTCTGGTACATGTATTAGTTCTCCTATTTACCAGAATCCTTACTTTGACAGAAGACTCATCTGAAAGCAGTGGCATAAAGTGGTTGCCATGACACAGGTCATAGAGGTCACATACTACCTATGTTGCTCAATTGTCATTTGGTCATGGTCATGCAGTATAAAGTACACTTTTTCATTCTTGAAGAATTAGATGTGTTATCTTTGCTTACGCTTGATTGCCATCTTGGCAGATTTTGATGCACCATCCTGCATTGTTACAATGCTAATTGTTCATTACAACTGGGCCCATAATTGTTGAATATCTGTTGCCAACTAAATCACGTGGACTCATCAGACGCAGTGAACAACATAGAGTAGGAGTCTCCACAGAATAAAACCATGATTTCATTGGCTGTGGAGCAGACAGAATACTAAACAGTTCCAAAATGTTGTTGTGATCATTTTTGGGGCGTCCCTTTAGCAGCATCCGTCTGTTTATATAATACTCAGAGGAAAATCTAGGTGCTCGTAGAGCCTGAGGCTGAAGGAGGGGGTGCATGGTTTGCTGACTATGATTAGGTGAGATTAAACTTTTCATATGCATGATCTATATTACACACCATCATTTCATAACCAATTGTTCAACAAGTCAACATGACTACAGTGTTGACTTGTCTCTTTGTTTCCCTCCGCTGAAAGGATCCTGACCAGAGCTCAAAATCAACCACCTTTAATTCTTAGTGCTTCCCATGGACAAATACGGATTGAGGTATTGATTGCTGAGAACTAATGAAATACATACACAATATTTGTAGATATTAAGCAGAGTATAGGTTTGAGGTTTTAGTCATACTACTTTTTTGTATTTTCAAAGGAACAAGAATAAGAAAGATGACATTCCAACGCCATTTTACATACATTTACATACTATGAATATATAGTATTTAAGTTTGATAAAAACCTGTGTTTATTAAAAGTGTAACTATTTCATGAAGATATGGGATGGGAAGCATTATCAGCAGGATGTGTTGTATTTTCAGAAGCACAATAATCTGACTCAGAACAACGTTTTGGACCAGCAGTTCGGTGTTCCGTCTGTTACAGTAACACTATTCTTGCAAAACTTTAATTGAAAGTAAGTCCAGTTAATTTTGCAAACATAAATGTAGATGACTGATGAAAACATGAAAAATGTTGAAAAACACATTTAAAGATGTGATCAAATTGTTCCTTGTCTCTAGGCCTAAAACACCAGGTGGAATGGACTTCTCAAATACTTCGAACCTCAACAGCACTGTGAAATCACAGACTCTTTTCTGCTACGAGTCTTTGAGTGGATCGTGTGTGAGGTTTGCTCGACCCCTGAGCGTTCAGGTTCCGATGTTCACATCGATGGTGTTGGCCATACTGGTGACTGTTATTGGGAACCTTCTGGTCATCACCTCCATTGCACACTTCAAGCAGCTTCAAACCTCTGTAAACCAACTGCTCGTCTCCTTGGCTGTGTGTGACCTCCTTCTGGGAGTGTTTGTAATGCCGTGCAGTGCTGTGCGCTCTGTCCAGGGCTGTTGGTACCTAGGAGGGTTTCTGTGTAAGCTCCATACCAGCACTGATATTATGCTGAGCACATCCTCCATCTTCCATCTATCCTTCATCTCCATTGATCGTTACTTTGCTGTCTGCAGGCCACTGTCGTACAGACTGATCATCACCAATAACACTGTATTGATCATGATCACCACCAGTTGGCTGGTCCCTGCCATTTTTGCTTATGGAATGATTTTCCCTGAGATCAATCTGAAAGGCAAGGAGGATTTCTATGAAACACATGTCAAGTGCATTGGAGGCTGTCAGGTGTTCTTTAGTCCAGTGGCAGCTTTAGTAGTATCCTCCTTCTGTTTTTACATCCCAGGCATGATCTTGATTTGTATATATTCCAAGATATATTGGGTTGCCAGGGCTCAGGCCAGGTCCATTAAAGATTTATCTCATCAGTTTAAAGAGGCAGACTCTGGACGTAGAGAGAGACGAGGGGCAAATATTCTGGCAATAGTAGTGGGAGTGTTTCTAATCTGCTGGAGTCCCTTTTCCTTGTGCCTCATCATTGACCCTTTCATACAGTACTCCATCCCCCCGCTGTTGGGGGATACCCTGGTTTGGTTTGGATATTTGAACTCTGCTTTTAACCCTATTGTTTATGCTTTCTTTTACACTTGGTTCAGGAAGGCTTTGAGAATCATCATCAGTGGTCACATCTTTCACAGAGGTTCTTGTAGATTTAGATTGTATTCTGAGTAAAGTTTCAGTTGACATTGTATGATGTGTGTTCAAATAAATATATGAATTATGATGGGATGTAACATGTGACAGTTATGCAACTAAAAGATAAAGCTTGAGCGAAAATGTAACTGAAGATGCTTTTAACTTGTTTCATATAAAGCTGTTTGCCTGAAATAAATGTGTTTCAATGCTTGTGACACTTGTGCCTGACACCTTGTTGAATAGTGTTCTTTGTCTCCTCCTAGTGCCGGAACAGTAATTCTGTGACCCACCTGAATTTCTTTGAACTGTTATTTTACCAGGTAGGTTGACTGAGAACACATTCTCATTTACAGCAACAACCTGGGGAAAAGTTACAGGGGAGAGGAGGGGGATGAATGAGCCAATTATAAGCTGGATATGATTAGGTGGCCATGATGGTTTGAGGGCCAGTTTGGGAATTTAGCGAGGACACCGGGGTTAACACCCCTACTCTTACGATAAGTGCCAAACATCCCATCTCTCTTTGACGAACATATCAAGACTGTTTCAAGGACAGATTTTTTGCAAATATCAAAAATGGCAAAAATCAGACATTTTCTGTCCAAAAATGATGCATAAAAATGTATCCATGCTTTTGTCACTTCTAGGTTAGACTACTGCAATTCTCTAATTTCCGGCTACCCAGATAAAGCACTAAATAAACTTCAGTTAGTGCTAAATGCGGCAATCCTGACTAGAACCAAAAAATGTGATCATATTACTCCAGTGCTATTCTCCCTACTATTTTCCAAAGCAAATGTTAGAGGACTGGATGAATTCAGTGCATCCATATACTGCCTGGGAAGTTGTAATCTTTTCCTTAATGCTTTGTGGGGTGCCCTAGACACATTGATAGCCTTTTTCTTTCCGTGCTCTGTAATGGTGGGTTTGTATACCAAAATATTTTTGGTGGCAAAAGAACATCTAAGGAAGATTGAAGACAGACAAAAGAATTCCAATGAGGGAGGTAGAGGTGTGGTGTCTCAACGGTCAGAGCGGAAAGCAGCTAAAACTTTAGGCATTGTGGTGGGTGTTTTCATCTTTTGCTGGCTGCCTTTCTTTGTTAATTCCATAGTTGATCCATACACAAACTTTAGCACACCACCTATTCTCTTTGAAGTGTTTATCTGGCTGGGTTACTTTAATTCTACTGCAAATCCAATCATCTATGCACTGTTTTATCCATGGTTTCGAAAATGTCTTAATCTCATTGTCACATTGAAAATATTCAATAGACATTCTTCTTATATAAATGTATTTGCTACTACATGATCTATTGTAAAGCTACATTAATATATTGCAAAACTGTGTGTGAACAGTATGCACTTAACTTTTAAAACCTTAACAATGACGTGGCCACATTGGATAATGTGTTCAAGGAGGCAAATGAAGAGAAGCATTTGACAAAACCTCTTCTGCACATTCTACTGCTGTCAATACTTGCCAGGTCTGTTTGTGAAACTGTGTTTTACTTATAAATCCTTTCTATCTCTATTATTTACATTTTATTGTATTTTCAATGTAGCATAGTCTACCTTACAATACATTTTCATAAAGAACACAAAATGTATCTTTGGATTTTCTTTTAACTCAATCATCTTTGAATATAATGGCTGGTGTTGAACTAAACAGCAGGTACACACACGGGTTTGAGCCCGTTTGAAATTTCATATTTTTGTAAAGCAGAGCATAGAGTGGATCATGTGACTGAAAAGCATGACATGCAGATCAGGAAGCAGAGTGACATATTTGGGGAATTGGAAATTTTCCTATAAATATGTTGCCTGTGAGGTTCTTTTGTTTCACAAGTATTGAGTACTGTGTCTTCAGTGATCTCATTCTACATCCCAGGAGTAGGGATGATTAGCATCTACCTGAAGATTTTCCTTATAGCACAGAGAAAGGCACATTCAATTCATGGTACAACCAATCAGAACTCTGTAGGCAAATCACAGAGAAAGGCCACCAAAACACTTGGTATCATTATGAGGGTATTTCTATCATTCTGGACACCCTTTTATCTCCAACAGTCTCCAACTGCATTGATCCCTTTATTAGTTACTTTACCCCACCAGTTTTGTCTGTAACATTTATATGGATTGGATATTTGAATTGAACTATGAATCCCATGGTGTATGCATTATTTTACAGTTGGTTCAGGAAGGGGTTTATAACAATAATTTCTGGAAATATATTTCAAACCTGTTGTTCAATATTACAATTGTTAAAATAAATATGTCCATAACCGGTACAGAAAAATAAGTGTGACAAATATTTTCCTTGATGTTAGTCCTTTTTTAAACCATCAGCCACAGGGTTATAGGATTGAAAAGCAATTTAATAACATTTTATTTGAACATGGGGGAGAGTGCAGTTGACCTATCCACAGCAAATCCAGTAATATTCACTAATGAGTTACTGTAGCCTCTCCACTCCCATATCTAGTACATACATACATACATACACACACACACACACACGCACACACGCACGCACACACGCACACACACACACACACACACACACACACACACACACACACACACACACACACACACACACACACACACACACACACACACACACACACACATACATACATACATACATACATACATACATACATACATACATACATACATACATACATACATACATACATACATACATACATACATACATACATACATACATACATACATACATACATACATACATACATACATACATACATACATACATACATACATACATACATACATACATACATACATACATACATACATACAGTGGGGCAAAAATGTATTTAGTCAGCCACCAATTGTGCAAGAGGCCTGTAATTTTCATCATAGGTACACTTCAACTATGACAGACAAAACGAGAGAAAAAAATCCAGAAAATCACATTGTAGGATTTTTTAGGAATTTATTTGCAAATTATGGTGGAAAATAAGTATTTGGTCACCTACAAACAAGCACGATCTCTGGCTCTCACAGACCTGTAACTTCTTCTTTAAGAGGCTCCTCTGTCCTCCACTCGTTACCTGTATTAATGGCACCTGTTTGAACTTGTTATCAGTGTAAAATAGACCTGTCCACAACCTCAAATAGTCACACTCCAAACTCCACTATGGCCAAGAACAAAGAGCTGTCAAAGGAGACCAGAAAAAAATGTAGACCTGCACCAGGCTGGGAAGACTAAATCTGCAATAGGTAAGCAGCTTGGTTTGAAGAAATCAACTGTGGGAGCAATTATTAGGAAATGGAAGACATACAAGACCACTGATAATCTCCCTCGATCTGGGGCTCCACGCAAGATCTCACCCCGTGGGGTCAAAATGATCACAAGAACGGTGAGCAAAAATCCCAGAACCACACAGGGGGGTCCTAGTGAATGACCTGCAGAGAGCTGGGACCAAAGTAACAAAGCCTAACATCAGTAACACACTACGCCACCAGGGACTCAAATCCTGCATTGCCAGACGTGTCCCCCTGCTTAAGCCAGTACATGTCCAGGCCCGTCTGAAGTTTGCTAGAGAGCATTTGGATGATCCAGAAGAAGATTGGGAGAATGTCATATGGTCAGATGAAACCAAAATATTACTTTTTGGTAAAAACGCAACTCGTCATGTTTGGAGGACAAAGAATGCTGAGTTGCATCTAAAGAACATCAGACCTACTGTGAAGCATGGGGGTGGAAACATCATGCTTTGGGGCTGTTTTTCTGCAAAGGGAGCAGGACAACTGATCCGTGTAAAGGAAAGAATGAATGGGGCCATGTATCGTGAGATTTTGAGTGAAAACCACCTTCCATCAGCAAGAGCATTGAAGATGAAATGTGGCTGGGTCTTTCAGCATGACAATGATCCCAAACACACCGCCCGGGTAACGAAGGAGTGGCTTCGTAAGAAGCATTTCAAGGTCCTGGAGTGGCCTAGCCAGTCTCCAGATCTCAACCCCATAGAAAATCTTTGGAGGGAGTTGAAAGTCCGTGTTGCCCAGCAACAGCCCCAAAACATCACTGCTCTAGATGAGATCTGCATGGAGGATTGGGCCAAAATACCAGCAACAGTGTGTGAAAACCTTGTGAAAACTTACAGAAAACGTTTGACCTCTGTCATTGCCAACAAAGGGTATATCAAATAAATTCATTAAAAATCCTACAATGTGAGTTTCTGGATTTTTTTTTCTTCTCATTTTGTCTGTCATAGTTGTAGTGTACCTATGATGAAAATTACAGGCCTCTCTCATCATTTTAAGTGGGAGAACTTGCACAATTGGTGGCTGAATAACTACTTTTTGCCCCACTGTACATAAATACATAGTTTATTCAGAAAGTATTCAGACCCCCCCACACTTTTTCCAAATGTTGTTACATTACAGTCTTATTCTACAATAGATTTTTTTAAATCCTCATCATCTCACACAATTCTCCATAATGAAAAAGTGAAAACAAGTTTCAGAACTGTTTGCTAATTTAGGCAAAATAAAAACAGAAATAGCTTATTTACATAAGTATTCAGACCCTTTGCTATGAGACTCGAAATTGAGCTCATGTGCATCCTGTTTCCATTGATCATCATTGAGATGTGTCTATGGCTAGATTGGAGTCCACCTGTGGTAAATTCAATTGATTGGACATGATTTGGAAAGGCACACACCTGTCTATACAAGGTCCCACGGTTGACAGTGGATGTCAGAGCAAAAACCAAGCCATGAGGTCGAAGGAATTGTCCGTAGAGCTCTGAGACAGGTTTGTGTCGATGCACAAACCTGGGGAAGGGTACCAAAACATTACTGTAGCATTTAAGGTCCCCAAGAACACAGTGGCCTCCATCATTCTTAAAGGGAGAAAGTTTGGAACCATCAAGACTCTTCCTAGAGCTGAGCAATTGGGGGAGAAGGGCCTTGGTTCAGGAGGGCTTTGAGAATCATCATCAGTGGTCACATCTTTCACAGAGGTTCTTGTAGATTTAGATTGTATTCTGAGTAAAGTTTCAGTTGACATTGTATGATGTGTGTTCAAATAAATATATGAATTATGATGGGATGTAACATGTGACAGTTATGCAACTCAAAGTTATAAAGCTTGAGTGAAAATGTAACAGAAGCTACTTTTAAGCTGTTTCAAATAAAGCTACTTGCTTGAAACAAATGTGTTTGTCATGCCTGTGCTTGTCACCTTGTTGAATAGTGTTCTTTGTCTCCCCCTTGTGCCTATATCTGGAACAGTAAGTCTGTGTAGTGTGGCCCAAATGAACTTAAATCAAATCAAATCAAATCAAATTTTATTTGTCACATACACATGGTTAGCAGATGTTAATGCAAGTGTAGCGAAATGCTTGTGCTTCTAGTTCCGACAATGCAGTGATAACCAACAAGTAATCTAACTAACAATTCCAAAACTACTGTCTTATACACAGTGTAAGGGGATAAAGAATATGTACATAAGGATATATGAATGAGTGATGGTACAGAGCAGCAGTATATACATATGAGATGAGTATGTAGACAAAGTAAACAAAGTGGCATAGTTAAAGTGGCTAGTGATACATGTATTACATAAGGATGCAGTCGGTGATGTAGAGTACAGTATATACGTATGCATATGAGATGAATAATGTAGGGTAAGTAACATTATATAAGGTAGCATTGTTTAAAGTGGCTAGTGATATATTTACATCATTTCCCATCAATTCCCATTATTAAAGTGGCTGGAGTTGGGTCAGTGTCAATGACAGTGTGTTGGCAGCAGCCACTCAATGTTAGTGGTGGCTGTTTAACAGTCTGATGGCCTTGAGATAGAAGCTGTTTTTCGGTCTCTCGGACCCAGCTTTGATGCACCTGTACTGACCTCGCCTTCTGGATGATAGCGGGGTGAACAGGCAGTGGTTCGGGTGGTTGATGTCCTTGATGATCTTTATGGCCTTCCTGTAACATCGGGTGGTGTAGGTGTCCTGGAGGGCAGGTAGTTTGCCCCAGGTGATGCGTTGTGCAGACCTCACTACCCTCTGGAGAGCCTTACGGTTGAGGGCGGAGCAGTTGCCGTACCAGGCGGTGATACAGCCCGCCAGGATGCTCTCGATTGTGCATCTGTAGAAGTTTGTGAGTGCTTTTGGTGACAAGCCAAATTTCTTCAGCCTCCTGAGGTTGAAGAGGCGCTGCTGCGCCTTCTTCACGACGCTGTCAGTGTGAGTGGACCAATTCAGTTTGTCTGTGATGTGCATGCCGAGGAACTTAAAACTTGCTACCCTCTCCACTACTGTTCCATCGATGTGGATAGGGGGGTGTTCCCTCTGCTGTTTCCTGAAGTCCACAATCATCTCCTTAGTTTTGTTGACGTTGAGTGTGAGGTTATTTTCCTGACACCACACTCCGAGGGCCCTCACCTCCTCCCTGTATGCCGTCTCGTCGTTGTTGGTAATCAAGCCTACCACTGTTGTGTCGTCCGCAAACTTGATGATTGAGTTGGAGGCGTGCGTGGCCACGCAGTCGTGGGTGAACAGGGAGTACAGGAGAGGGCTCAGAACGCACTCTTGTGGGGCCCCCGTGTTGAGGATCAGCGGGGAGGAGATGTTGTTGCCTACCCTCACCACCTGGGGGCGGCCCGTCAGGAAGTCCAGTACCCAGTTGCACAGGGCGGGGTCGAGACCCAGGGTCTCGAGCTTGATGACGAGCTTGGAGGGTACTATGGTGTTGAATGCCGAGCTGTAGTCGATGAACAGCATTCTCACATAGGTATTCCTCTTGTCCAGGTGGGTTAGGGCAGTGTGCAGTGTGGTTGAGATTGCATCGTCTGTGGACTTATTTGGGCGGTAAGCAAATTGTAGTGGGTCTAGGGTGTCAGGTAGGGTGGAGGTGATATGGTCCTTGACTAGTCTCTCAAAGCACTTCATGATGACGGAAGTGAGTGCTACGGGGCGGTAGTCGTTTAGCTCAGTTACCTTAGCTTTCTTGGGAACAGGAACAATGGTGGAATTCTTGAAGCATGTGGGAACAGCAGACTGGTATAGGGATTGATTGAATATGTCCGTAAACACACCGGCCAGCTGGTCTGCGCATGCTCTGAGGGCGCGGCTGGGAATGCCGTCTGGGCCTGCAGCCTTGCGAGGGTTAACACGTTTAAATGTCTTATTCACCTCGGCTGCAGTGTCAGTGGCACTGTATTGTCCTCAAAGCGGGCAAAAAAGTTATTTAGTCTGCCTGGGAGCAAGACATCCTGGTCCGTGAGTGGGCTGGGTTTCTTCTTGTAGTCCGTGATTGACTGTAGACCCTGCCACATGCCTCTTGTGTCTGAGCCATTGAATTGAGATTCCACTTTGTCTCTGTACTGACGCTTAGCTTGTTTAATAGCCTTGCGGAGGGAATAGCTGCATTGTTTATATTCGGACATGTTACCAGACACCTTGCCCTGATTAAAAGCAGTGGTTTCGCGCTTTCAGTTTCACGCGAATGCTGCCATCAATCCACGGTTTCTGGTTAGGGAATGTTTTTATCGTTGCTATGGGAACGACATCTTCGACGCACGTTCTAATGAACTCGCACACCGAATCAGCGTATTCGTCAATATTTTTATCTGACGCAATACGAAACATGTACCAGTCCACGTGATGGAAGCAGTCTTGGAGTGTGGAGTCAGCTTGGTCTGACCAGCGTTGGACAGACCTCAGCGTGGGAGCCTCTTGTTTTAGTTTCTGCCTGTAGGCATGGATCAGCAAAATGGAGTCGTGGTCAGCTTTTCCGAAAGGGGGGCGGGGCAGGGCCTTATATGCGTCGCGGAAGTTAGAGTAACAATGATCCAAGGTTTTACCACCCCTGGTTGCGCAATCGATATGCTGATAAAATTTTCAGATTAGCTTTGTTAAAATCCCCAGCTACAATGAATGTAGCCTCCGGATAAATGGTTTCCAGTTTGCAAAGAGTTAAATAAAGTTTGTTCAGAGCCATCGATGTGTCTGCTTGGGGGGGGGGATATATACGGCTGTGATTATAATCGAAGAGAATTCTCTTGGAAGATAATGCGGTCTACATTTGATTGTGAGGAATTCTAAATCAGGTGAACAGAAGGATTTGAGTTCCTGTATGTTTCCTTCATCACACCATGTCTCGTTAGTCATGAGGCATACGCCCCCGCTTAGAGCTCATGACATCATTATCTTAGAACACTATCATACTGTCATGCTGTACATTACTTGAATATACACATATAATATAAACAGATGTAAATCATGTAACCTATTATAACTGGCTGGTAGCTGGGAAAGGGGTGTGCCCAAAATATGTCCAATACAGTATATAAACTCTGTCATTCTTCTAAGAAGACTGTGCTGAATTCAGCACCACTCACACACCTGCACCTGTGACTACAGTAGCAAGTGATCAGCTCTAACTTGAATGTCTTTTTGTTTTTGGCAATGGATATCTCATCTCATCAACATCTGGATCCAAAGTTTTTCTGTTATCCAGAATCAAATGCCTCCTGCACCAGAGAAATTTTCAGTGAAGGGGTTCAAATTGCTTTATACTTTTTTTTTGTTTCAGGTATGCTGGTCACTATTCTAGGGAACGGTGTGGTCATTATCTCCATTGCTCACATAAAACAGCTCCACACGCCAACTAACACGCTTATAATGTCTTTGGCAGTTGCAGACCTGCTGCTTGGAGTAACTGTGATGCCTTTTAGTACAATGAGGGCTGTGGAGGGCTGCTGGTACTTTGGAGATGCTTTTTGTTTGCTGCATTCTAGTTTTGATATGTTCCTCACATCTGTTTCAATTTTCCACCTGGTATTCATAGCCATAGATCGATATGAGGCTGTGTGCAGTCCACTTCGCTATTCCACCAAGATTACTATACCAATTGCATGGCTCATGGTTTTTGCCAGTTGGGCCGTTGCTGCATTGTACTCCTATGGCCTACTATATTCCAAAGCAAATGTTAGAGGACTGGATGAATTCATTGCATCCATATACTGCCTGGGAAGTTGTAATCTTTTCCTTAATGCTTTGTGGGGCGCCCTAGACACATTGATAGCCTTTTTCTTTCCGTGCTCTGTAATGGTGGGTTTGTATACCAAAATATTTTTGGTGGCAAAAGAACATCTAAGGAAGATTGAAGACAGCCAAAAGAATTCCAATGAGGGAGGTAGAGGCGTGGTGTCTCAACGGTCAGAGCGGAAAGCAGCTAAAACTTTAGGCATTGTGGTGGGTGTTTTCATCTTTTGCTGGCTGCCTTTCTTTGTTAATTCCATAGTTGATCCATACACAAACTTTAGCACACCACCTATTCTCTTTGAAGTGTTTATCTGGCTGGGTTACTTTAATTCTACTGCAAATCCAATCATCTATGCACTGTTTTATCCATGGTTTCGAAAATGTCTTAATCTCATTGTCACATTGAAAATATTCAATAGACATTCTTCTTATATAAATGTATTTGCTACTACATGATCTATTGTAAAGCTACATTAATATATTGCAAAACTGTGTGTGAACAGTATGCACTTAACTTTTAAAACCTTAACAATGACGTGGCCACATTGGATAATGTGTTCAAGGAGGCAAATGAAGAGAAGCATTTGACAAAACCTCTTCTGCACATTCTACTGCTGTCAATACTTGCCAGGTCTTTTTGTGAAACTGTGTTTAACTTATAAATCCTTTCTATCTCTATTATTTACATTTTATTGTATTTTCAATATTGCATAGTCTACCTTACAATACATTTTCATAAAGAACACAAAATGTATCTTTGGATTTTCTTTTAACTCAATCATCTTTGAATATAATGGCTGGTGTTGAACTAAACAGCAGGTACACGGGTTTGAGCCTGTTTGAAATGTCATCTTTTTGTAAAGCAGAGCATAGAGTGGATCATGTGACTGAAAAGCATGACACGCAGATCAGGAAGCAGAGTGCAATATTTGGGGAATTGGAGATTTTCCTATAAATATGTTGCCTGTGAGGTTCTTTTGTTTCACAAGTATTGAGTACTGTGTCTTCAGTGATCTCATTCTACATCCCAGGAGTAGGGATGATTAGCATCTACCTAAAACATGTCCTTGAAGCACAGAGAAAGGCACATTCAATTCATGGTACAACCAATCAGAACTCTGTAGGCAAATCACAGAGAAAGGCCACCAAAACACTTGGTATCATTATGAGGGTATTTCTATCATTCTGGACACCCTTTTATCTCCAACAGTCTCCAACTGCTTTGATCCCTTTATTAGTTACTTTACCCCACCAGTTTTGTCTGTAACATGTATATGGATTGGATATTTGAATTGAACTATGAATCCCATGGTGTATGCATTATTTTACAGGTGGTTCAGGAAGGGGTTGAGAACGATCATTTCTGGAAATTTCTGGAAATGTATTTCAAACCTGTTGTTCAATATTACAATTGTTAAAATAAATATGTCCATAACCGGTACAGAAAAATAAGTGTGACAAATATTTTCCTTGATGTTAGTCCTTTTTTAAACCATCAGCCACAGGGTTATAGGATTGAAAAGCAATTTAATAACATTTTATTTGAACATGGGGGAGACTGCAGTTGACCTATCCACAGCAAATCCAGTAATATTCACTCATGAGTTACTGTAGCCTCTACACTCCCATATCTAGTACATACATACATACATACATACATACATACATACATACATACATACATACATACATACATACATACATACACACACACACACACACACACACACACACACACACACACACACACACACACACACACACACACACACACACACACACACACATACATACATACATACATACATACATACATACATACATACATACATACATACATACATACATACATACATACATACATACATACATACATACATACATACATACATACATACATACATACATACATACATACATACATACATACATACATACATACATACATACATACATACATACATACATACAGTGGGGCAAAAATGTATTTAGTCAGCCACCAATTGTGCAAGAGGCCTGTAATTTTCATCATAGGTACACTTCAACTATGACAGACAAAACGAGAGAAAAAAATCCAGAAAATCACATTGTATGATTTTTTAGGAATTTATTTGCAAATTATGGTGGAAAATAAGTATTTGGTCACCTACAAACAAGCACGATCTCTGGCTCTCACAGACCTGTAACTTCTTCTTTAAGAGGCTCCTCTGTCCTCCACTCGTTACCTGTATTAATGGCACCTGTTTGAACTTGTTATCAGTGTAAGATAATAGACCTGTCCACAACCACAAATAGTCACACTCCAAACTCCACTATGGCCAAGAACAAAGAGCTGTCAAAGGAGACCAGAAAAAAATGTAGACCTGCACCAGGCTGGGAAGACTGAATCTGCAATAGGTAAGCAGCTTGGTTTGAAGAAATCAACTGTGGGAGCAATTATTAGGAAATGGAAGACATACAAGACCACTGATAATCTCCCTCGATCTGGGGCTCCACGCAAGATCTCACCCCGTGGGGTCAAAATGATCACAAGAACGGTGAGCAAAAATCCCAGAACCACACAGGGGGGTCCTAGTGAATGACCTGCAGAGAGCTGGGACCAAAGTAACAAAGCCTAACATCAGTAACACACTACGCCACCAGGGACTCAAATCCTGCATTGCCAGACGTGTCCCCCTGCTTAAGCCAGTACATGTCCAGGCCCGTCTGAAGTTTGCTAGAGAGCATTTGGATGATCCAGAAGAAGATTGGGAGAATGTCATATGGTCAGATGAAACCAAAATATTACTTTTTGGTAAAAATGCAACTCGTCATGTTTGGAGGACAAAGAATGCTGAGTTGCATCTAAAGAACATCAGACCTACTGTGAAGCATGGGGGTGGAAACATCATGCTTTGGGGCTGTTTTTCTGCAAAGGGAGCAGGACGACTGATCCGTGTAAAGGAAAGAATGAATGGGGCCATGTATCGTGAGATTTTGAGTGAAAACCACCTTCCATCAGCAAGGGCATTGAAGATGAAATGTGGCTGGGTCTTTCAGCATGACAATGATCCCAAACACACCGCCCGGGCAACGAAGGAGTGGCTTCGTAAGAAGCATTTCAAGGTCCTGGAGTGGCCTAGCCAGTCTCCAGATCTCAACCCCATAGAAAATCTTTGGAGGGAGTTGAAAGTCCGTGTTGCCCAGCAACAGCCCCAAAACATCACTGCTCTAGATGAGATCTGCATGGAGGATTGGGACAAAATACCAGCAACAGTGTGTGAAAACCTTGTGAAAACTTACAGAAAACGTTTGACCTCTGTCATTGCCAACAAAGGGTATATCAAATAAATTCATTAAAAATCCTACAATGTGAGTTTCTGGATTTTTTTCTTCTCATTTTGTCTGTCATAGTTGTAGTGTACCTATGATGAAAATTACAGGCCTCTCTCATCATTTTAAGTGGGAGAACTTGCACAATTGGTGGCTGAATAACTACTTTTTGCCCCACTGTACATAAATACATACGTAGAGCTCTGAGACAGGTTTGTGTCGATGCACAAACCTGGGGAAGGGTTCCAAAACATTACTGTAGCATTTAAGGTCCCCAAGAACACAGTGGCCTCCATCATGCTTAAAGGGAGAAAGTTTGGAACCATCAAGACTCTTCCTAGAGCTGAGCAATTGGGGGAGAAGGGCCTTGGTTCAGGAGGGCTTTGAGAATCATCATCAGTGGTCACATCTTTCACAGAGGTTCTTGTAGATTTAGATTGTATTCTGAGTAAAGTTTCAGTTGACATTGTATGATGTGTGTTCAAATAAATATATGAATTATGATGGGATGTAACATGTGACAGTTATGCAACTCAAAGTTATAAAGCTTGAGTGAAAATGTAACAGAAGCTACTTTTAAGCTGTTTCAAATAAAGCTACTTGCTTGAAACAAATGTGTTTGTCATGCCTGTGCTTGTCACCTTGTTGAATAGTGTTCTTTGTCTCCCCCTTGTGCCAATTGCTGGAACAGTAAGTCTGTGTAGTGTGGCCCAAATGAACTTAAATCAAATCAAATCAAATTTTATTTGTCACATACACATGGTTAGCAGATGTTAATGCGAGTGTAGCGAAATGCTTGTGCTTCTAGTTCCGACAATGCAGTGATAACCAACAAGTAATCTAACTAACAATTCCAAAACTACTGTCTTATACACAGTGTAAGGGGATAAAGAATATGTACATAAGGATATATGAATGAGTGATGGTACAGAGCAGCAGTATATACATATGAGATGAGTATGTAGACAAAGTAAACAAAGTGGCATAGTTAAAGTGGCTAGTGATACATGTATTACATAAGGATGCAGTCGGTGATGTAGAGTACAGTATATACATATGCATATGAGATGAATAATGTAGGGTAAGTAACATTATATAAGGTAGCATTGTTTAAAGTGGCTAGTGATATATTTACATCATTTCCCTTCAATTCCCATTATTAAAGTGGCTGGAGTTGGGTCAGTGTCAATGACAGTGTGTTGGCAGCAGCCACTCAATGTTAGTGGTGGCTGTTTAACAGTCTGATGGCCTTGAGATAGAAGCTGTTTTTCAGTCTCTCGGTCCCAGCTTTGATGCACCTGTACTGACCTCGCCTTCTGGATGATAGCGGGGTGAACAGGCAGTGGTTCGGGTGGTTGATGTCCTTGATGATCTTTATGGCCTTCCTGTAACATCGGGTGGTGTAGGTGTCCTGGAGGGCAGGTAGTTTGCCCCCGGTGATGCGTTGTGCAGACCTCACTACCCTCTGGAGAGCCTTACGGTTGAGGGCGGAGCAGTTGCCGTACCAGGCGGTGATACAGCCCGCCAGGATGCTCTCGATTGTGCATCTGTAGAAGTTTGTGAGTGCTTTTGGTGACAAGCCAAATTTCTTCAGCCTCCTGAGGTTGAAGAGGCGCTGCTGTGCCTTCTTCACGACGCTGTCAGTGTGAGTGGACCAATTCAGTTTGTCTGTGATGTGCATGCCGAGGAACTTAAAACTCTTGCTACCCTCTCCACTACTGTTCCATCGATGTGGATAGGGGGTGTTCCCTCTGCTGTTTCCTGAAGTCCACAATCATCTCCTTAGTTTTGTTGACGTTGAGTGTGAGGTTATTTTCCTGACACCACACTCCGAGGGCCCTCACCTCCTCCCTGTATGCCGTCTCGTCGTTGTTGGTAATCAAGCCTACCACTGTTGTGTCGTCCGCAAACTTGATGATTGAGTTGGAGGCGTGCGTGGCCACGCAGTCGTGGGTGAACAGGGAGTACAGGAGAGGGCTCAGAACGCACCCTTGTGGGGCCCCCGTGTTGAGGATCAGCGGGGAGGAGATGTTGTTGCCTACCCTCACCACCTGGGGGCGGCCCGTCAGGAAGTCCAGTACCCAGTTGCACAGGGCGGGGTCGAGACCCAGGGTCTCGAGCTTGATGACGAGCTTGGAGGGTACTATGGTGTTGAATGCCGAGCTGTAGTCGATGAACAGCATTCTCACATAGGTATTCCTCTTGTCCAGGTGGGTTAGGGCAGTGTGCAGTGTGGTTGAGATTGCATCGTCTGTGGACCTATTTGGGCGGTAAGCAAATTGTAGTGGGTCTAGGGTGTCAGGTAGGGTGGAGGTGATATGGTCCTTGACTAGTCTCTCAAAGCACTTCATGATGACGGAAGTGAGTGCTACGGGGCGGTAGTCGTTTAGCTCAGTTACCTTAGCTTTCTTGGGAACAGGAACAATGGTGGCCCTCTTGAAGCATGTGGGAACAGCAGACTGGTATAGGGATTGATTGAATATGTCCGTAAACACACCGGCCAGCTGGTCTGCGCATGCTCTGAGGGCGCGGCTGGGAATGCCGTCTGGGCCTGCAGCCTTGCGAGGGTTAACACGTTTAAATGTCTTATTCACCTCGGCTGCAGTGTCAGTGGCACTGTATTGTCCTCAAAGCGGGCAAAAAAGTTATTTAGTCTGCCTGGGAGCAAGACATACTGGTCCGTGACTGGGCTGGGTTTCTTCTTGTAGTCCGTGATTGACTGTAGACCCTGCCACATGCCTCTTGTGTCTGAGCCATTGAATTGAGATTCCACTTTGTCTCTGTACTGACGCTTAGCTTGTTTAATAGCCTTGCGGAGGGAATACCTGCATTGTTTATATTCGGACATGTTACCAGACACCTTGCCCTGATTAAAAGCAGTGGTTCGCGCTTTCAGTTTCACGCGAATGCTGCCATCAATCCACGGTTTCTGGTTAGGGAATGTTTTTATCGTTGCTATGGGAACGACATCTTCGACGCACGTTCTAATGAACTCGCACACCGAATCAGCGTATTCGTCAATATTTTTATCTGACGCAATACGAAACATGTCCCAGTCCACGTGATGGAAGCAGTCTTGGAGTGTGGAGTCAGCTTGGTCTGACCAGCGTTGGACAGACCTCAGCGTGGGAGCCTCTTGTTTTAGTTTCTGCCTGTAGGCAGGGATCAGCAAAATGGAGTCGTGGTCAGCTTTTCTGAAAGGGGGGCGGGGCAGGGCCTTATATGCGTCGCGGAAGTTAGAGTAACAATGATCCAAGGTTTTACCACCCCTGGTTGCGCAATCGATATGCTGATAAAATTTAGGGAGTCTTGTTTTCAGATTAGCTTTGTTAAAATCCCCAGCTACAATGAATGTAGCCTCCGGATAAATGGTTTCCAGTTTTCAAAGAGTTAAATAAAGTTCGTTCAGAGCCATCGATGTGTCTGCTTGGGGGGGGGGATATATACGGCTGTGATTATAATCGATGAGAATTCTCTTGGAAGATAATGCGGTCTACATGTGATTGTGAGGAATTCTAAATCAGGTGAACAGAAGGATTTGAGTTCCTGTATGTTTCCTTCATCACACCATGTCTCGTTAGTCATGAGGCATACGCCCCCGCTTAGAGCTCATGACATCATTATCTTAGAACACTATCATACTGTCATGCTGTACATTACTTGAATATACACATATAATATAAACAGATGTAAATCATGTAACCTATTATAACTGGCTGGTAGCAGGGAAAGGGGTGTGCCCAAAATATGTCCAATACAGTATATAAACTCTGTCATTCTTCTAAGAAGACTGTGCTGAATTCAGCACCACTCACACACCTGCACCTGTGACTACAGTAGCAAGTGATCAGCTCTAACTTGAATGTCTTTTTGTTTTTGGCAATGGATATCTCATCTCATCAACATCTGGATCCAAAGTTTTTCTGTTATCCAGAATCAAATGCCTCCTGCACCAGAGAAATTTTCAGTGAAGGGGTTCAAATTGCTTTATACTTTTTTTTTGTTTCAGGTATGCTGGTCACTATTCTAGGGAACGGTGTGGTCATTATCTCCATTGCTCACATAAAACAGCTCCACACGCCAACTAACACGCTTATAATGTCTTTGGCAGTTGCAGACCTGCTGCTTGGAGTAACTGTGATGCCTTTTAGTACAATGAGGGCTGTGGAGGGCTGCTGGTACTTTGGAGATGCTTTTTGTTTGCTGCATTCTAGTTTTGATATGTTCCTCACATCTGTTTCAATTTTCCACCTGGTATTATTAGCCATAGATCGATATGAGGCTGTGTGCAGTCCACTTCGCTATTCCACCAAGATTACTATACCAATTGCATGGCTCATGGTTTTTGCCAGTTGGGCCGTTGCTGCATTGTACTCCTATGGCCTACTATATTCCAAAGCAAATGTTAGAGGACTGGATGAATTCATTGCATCCATATACTGCCTGGGAAGTTGTAATCTTTTCCTTAATGCTTTGTGGGGCGCCCTAGACACATTGATAGCCTTTTTCTTTCCGTGCTCTGTAATGGTGGGTTTGTATACCAAAATATTTTTGGTGGCAAAAGAACATCTAAGGAAGATTGAAGACAGCCAAAAGAATTCCAATGAGGGAGGTAGAGGCGTGGTGTCTCAACGGTCAGAGCGGAAAGCAGCTAAAACTTTAGGCATTGTGGTGGGTGTTTTCATCTTTTGCTGGCTGCCTTTCTTTGTTAATTCCATAGTTGATCCATACACAAACTTTAGCACACCACCTATTCTCTTTGAAGTGTTTATCTGGCTGGGTTACTTTAATTCTACTGCAAATCCAATCATCTATGCACTGTTTTATCCATGGTTTCGAAAATGTCTTAATCTCATTGTCACATTGAAAATATTCAATAGACATTCTTCTTATATAAATGTATTTGCTACTACATGATCTATTGTAAAGCTACATTAATATATTGCAAAACTGTGTGTGAACAGTATGCACTTAACTTTTAAAACCTTAACAATGACGTGGCCACATTGGATAATGTGTTCAAGGAGGCAAATGAAGAGAAGCATTTGACAAAACCTCTTCTGCACATTCTACTGCTGTCAATACTTGCCAGGTCTTTTTGTGAAACTGTGTTTAACTTATAAATCCTTTCTATCTCTATTATTTACATTTTATTGTATTTTCAATATTGCATAGTCTACCTTACAATACATTTTCATAAAGAACACAAAATGTATCTTTGGATTTTCTTTTAACTCAATCATCTTTGAATATAATGGCTGGTGTTGAACTAAACAGCAGGTACACGGGTTTGAGCCTGTTTGAAATGTCATCTTTTTGTAAAGCAGAGCATAGAGTGGATCATGTGACTGAAAAGCATGACACGCAGATCAGGAAGCAGAGTGTAATATTTGGGGAATTGGAGATTTTCCTATAAATATGTTGCCTGTGAGGTTCTTTTGTTTCACAAGTATTGAGTACTGTGTCTTCAGTGATCTCATTCTACATCCCAGGAGTAGGGATGATTAGCATCTACCTAAAAAATGTCCTTGAAGCACAGAGAAAGGCACATTCAATTCATGGTACAACCAATCAGAACTCTGTAGGCAAATCACAGAGAAAGGCCACCAAAACACTTGGTATCATTATGAGGGTATTTCTATCATTCTGGACACCCTTTTATCTCCAACAGTCTCCAACTGCATTGATCCCTTTATTAGTTACTTTACCCCACCAGTTTTGTCTGTAACATGTATATGGATTGGATATTTGAATTGAACTATGAATCCCATGGTGTATGCATTATTTTACAGGTGGTTCAGGAAGGGGTTGAGAACGATCATTTCTGGAAATTTCTGGAAATGTATTTCAAACCTGTTGTTCAATATTACAATTGTTAAAATAAATATGTCCATAACCGGTACAGAAAAATAAGTGTGACAAATATTTTCCTTGCTGTTAGTCCTTTTTTAAACCATCAGCCACAGGGTTATAGGATTGAAAAGCAATTTAATAGCATTTTATTGAACATGGGGGAGACTGCAGTTGACCTATCCACAGCAAATCCAGCAATATTCACTAATGAGTTACTGTAGCCTCTCCACACCCATATCTAGTACATACATACATACATACATACATACATACATACATACATCCATACATACATACATACATACATACATACATACATACATACATACATACATACATACATACATACATACATACATACATACATACATACATACATACATACATACATACATACATACATACATACATACATACATACATACATACATACATACATACATACACACACACATACATACATACATACATACATACATACATACATACATACATACATACATACATACATACATACATACATACATACATACATACATACATACATACATACATACATACATACATACATACATACATACATACATACATACATACATACATACATACATACATACATACATACATACATACATACATACATACATACATACATACATACATACATACATACATACATACATACATACATACATACATACATACATACATACATACATACATACATACATACATAGTGTATTCAGAAAGTATTCAGACCCCCCCACACTTTTTCCAAATGTTGTTACATTACAGTCTTATTCTACAATAGATTTTTTTTAATCCTCATCATCTACACACAATTCTCCATAATGAAAAAGTGAAAACAAGTTTCAGAACTGTTTGCTAATTTAAACAAAATAAAAAAACAGAAATAGCTTATTTACATAAGTATTCAGACCCTTTGCTATGAGACTCGAAATTGAGCTCATGTGCATCCTGTTTCCATTGATCATCATTGAGATGTTTCTACGGCTTGATTGGAGTCCACCTGTGGTAATTTCAATTTATTGGACATGATTTGGAAAGGCACACACCTGTCTATATAAGATCCCAATAGTTGACAGTGGATGTCAGAGCAAAAACCAAGCCATGAGGTCGAAGGATTTGTCCGTAGAGCTCTGAGACAGGATTGTGTCGAGGCACAGACCTGTAGCATTGAAGGTCCCCAAGAACACAGTGGCCTCCATCTTTCTTAAAGGGAGGAGGTTTGGAGTTTAGAACCACCAAGGCTCTTCCTAGAGCTGAGCAATTGGGGGAGAAGGGCCTTGGTCAGGGAGGTGACCAAGAAGCTGATGGTCACTTTGACAGAGCTCCTCTGTGGAGATGGGAGATGGGAGAATCTTCCAGAAGGACAACCATCTCTGCAGCATTCCACCAATCAGGCCTATATGGTGGAGTGGCCAGGCGCAAGCCACTCCTCAGTAAAAACCAAATGACAGCCGGCTTGGAGTTCGCCTAAAGGCACCTAAAGGACTCACAGACCATGAGAAACAAGGTTCTCTGGTCTGATGAAACCAAGATTGAACTCTTTGGCCTGAATTCCAAGCGTAACATCTGGAGCAAACCAGGCACAGCTCATCACCTGGCCAATACCATCCTTACGGTGAAGCATGGTGGTGGCAGCACCATGCTGTGGGGATGTTTTTCTGCAGCAGGGACCGGGAGATTGGTCAGGATTGAGGAAAAGAGGAACACAGCAAAGTACAGAGATTCTTGATGAAAACCTGCTCCATAGCACTCAGGACCTCAGACTGGGATGAAGGTTCACCATCCAACTGGACAACGACTCTAAGCACACAGCCAAGGCAATGCACGAGTGACTTCGGGAGAAGTCTCTGAATGTCCTTGAGGGGCCCAGCCCGAGCCCGGACTTGAACCCGATTGAACGTCTCTGGAGAAACTTGAAAATAGCTGTGCATCAACGCTCTCCATCCAACCTGACAGAGCTTGAGAGGACCTACAGAGAAGAATGGGAGAAACTCCCCAAATACAGGTGTGCCAACTTCGTAGCGTTATACTCAAGAAGACTCAAGGCTGTAATCGCTGTCAAAGGTGATTTAACAACGTACTGAGTAAAGGGTGTGAATATTTATGTAAATGTAATATTTCAGTTGTTTTTTGTTTTTTGGGAAAGAACGTTCTCAAAAACTCTTTTTGCTTTGTCATTGTGGGGTATTGTGTGTAGATTGATGACGGGAAAAAATGATGTTATCCATTTTGAAATAAGGCTTTAGCATAACAAAATGTGGAAAAGTCAAGGGGTCTGAATACTTTCCAAGTGCACTGTACATAACTGGGAGCAGCAGCCACTGGCGGACTGTTATCAAAAGTTGGCCCAGGCATTTCTAATACACTGGCCCATTCTTTTCCTCCAAGCCCCCACACTGGCCAATCATTTTCCAATGGACCAGTCCATTTGGCATTTGACTAAAACTTTCAGCTAGTACTGACTTTGGTTATAATAATATTATTTTCACCACAGTCATCTCTCTGTGTGTGTTTGTTAACTTTGTGTTCCTGGGTATTCGTCAGTCTGTTTTCAGACAGAGGGCAGCTGATATTTGGCTCAAAGCCCAAGGCTGTTAGGTCATTGAAGTTCTGATTATACAATACATTCACAGTTGTATATGACATTGAGCTTTATACACTGTTGCATTTAAATGTCATGCTGTGTAAAAATAAATAGTCATGCTATGTTAAATTAAATAGTCATGTTGCATTAAACTAAATAGTATCCGTGGTAAACTAAATAGTCATCTGTGTTTAACTAAATAGTCATCTGTGTTAAACAAAATAGTAATGCTGTGTTAAATTAAATTAGGAGATGATATAGGGGCGGTTTATGAACACAGATTAAGTCTAGGCCTATCCCAGGATTATACTGGATTTAATGAATACTGTAAAGATAATTTGACCTAAACTATTCCTGGACTTTGGTTAATATTCTTCTTTTACATTTTTTTTTATCACAGACCATATTCTGTAATCCAAGGTTAAAGGGGCAATGTGGGATTTTCATGAAATCCCATTTTTTGTTTAAGGTTTATAAACCATAATTAAACATACACCTGGATTTATTTAATCTGGGTCTGTGAAACTGTCCAATAATGTAGAATAGAATGTGATAATTATACTTTCTCTTTTACAAATGAGTCACATATACATGCTTTTCTGTTTTTGGTTCATGTCTCTACATTGGGATTTCCATCTGTATCTGAGATGCAGCAGTACGTTTGATCACATTTTATACCTCAGATGTTTGATGTTCCTGTTTGTTTTCCCATCCTTAACCTTCTTCAATTGACTATATAATATGAGCAGAGATTTTTATTCAATAAATATAATCTGCCTAAAATAATATGAAGATTTTCAAGATGGATAACTGTGCATGTTCTTGCTGTAAATGGACTTACAGTATGTACTGTATTATTCATGATTGTTATTTTGGTTAATCTGTATCCTTCTGTAATCTTTAATATGTTTTAATGTGTTTGACTATGCTTTGTGTAGTGAATAAATAAATAATATTCCAGTTTGTGATTCATGACTAATCATCCCTAGCATCCAATTGGCTCATTCATCCCCTCGCCTACCCCTTGTAACTATTCCCCAGGCCGTTGTTGTAAAAAATAATATGTTCTCAGTCAATTTAAATGCTGAAATAAGGGTTAAATAAATAAAAATGTTTTGCAACTCAAGCAGCAGGAATTATGTTGTCACCCTGCACAAACATAAATAACCCGAGCATGTCATAATATCTGCTAAACTGTACAGTAAAGCAAGAAAAACAATCAAGCTTCCCAAATTTTTTTTTAAATAGCCCATGTTAAGATATATAGCTATAAGAAAAAAGGTTTGTGAAATCAATAATATGCTAGGTACAGATGACATTCATATTCTGGCAATCTCTGAAACTCACTTAGATAATACCTTTGATGATACAGTTGTAGCAATACATGGTTATAACATCTACAGAAAATACAGAAATGCCAAAGGTGGAGGTGTGTATGTTTATATTCAGAACCACATTTCTGTAAAGCTTAGGGAGGATCTCATGTTAAACACTGTTGAAGTAATATGGCTAAAGCCCATTCTGGTGGGAAGCCGCTATAGACCACTAAGTGCTAACAGTCAGAATCTAGATAACATGTGTGAAATGCTTGATAATGTATGTGATGTCAACAGAGGGGTATATTTTCTGGGTCATTTAAATATTGACTGGCTTTAATCAGGCTGCCCACTCAAGAGAAAGTTTGAAACTGTAAAAATGCTGGAAATCTGGTTCAGATTATCAATCATCCTACCAGGGCAGTTACAGACAGCACAGGAATGAAATCATCAACATGTATTGATCACATGTTTACTAATGCTGCAGAATTTTGTTTGAAAGCAGTATCCAAATCCATCGGATGTAGTGATCAAAATATAGTAGCCATATCTAAGAACTAAAGTTCAAAAGGCTGGGCCTAATATAGTGTAGGTCATACAATACGTTTGTCAGGACAGCAGTAGCTAGGATTGGGAGAAGTCTGTCCATAATAAAGCGCTGCTATGCCTTCTCAACAGCACTATAAACAAGAAAGGTCCTACGGGGTCCTAGTTTGTCGCACCTGGACTACTGTTCAGTCATGTGGTCAGGTGTCACAGAGGATCTTAAGAAAATTGCAATTGTCTCAGAACAGGGCAGCACGGCTGGCCCTTGGATGTACACAGAGAGCTAATTAATAATATGCATGTCAATCTCTCCTGGCTCAAAGTGGAGGAGAGATTGACTTCACTATTTGTATTTTGAGAGGTATTGACATGTTGAATGAGCCGAGATGAGCGGACACCCATGCATACCCCACAAGATATACCACCAGAGAACTCTTCACAGTCCCCAAGTCCAGAACAGACTATTGGATGCACACAGTATTATGCAGAGCCATGACTACATGCAACTCCACATCAAGTAACTCATGCAAGCACTAAAATTTGATTTAAAAAAACTGATAAAAGTACACCTTATGGAACAGCGGGGACTGTGAAGCAACACACACATAGGCACAGACACATGTGTAACAGTATTGCTTCCTTCCCTCTCCTCGCCCCTACCTGGGCTCAAACCAGGGACCATCTGCACACATCAACAACTGCCTCCCACAAAGCATGGTTACCTATCGCTCCACAAAAGCCACAGCCCTTGCAGAGCAAGGGAAACAACTACTTCAAAGTCTCAGAGCAATTGACGTCACCGATTTAAACACTATTGGAGCACACCCCGCTAACTAGCTAGCATTTCACACCAGTTACACTCACCCCTCTTTGACCTCCTCATTTTCCGCAGCAACCAGCGATCCGGGTCAACAGCACCAATGTAACAGTATTGCTTCTTCCCTTCTCCTCGCCCCTACCTGGGCTCAAACCAGAGACCCTCTGCACACATCGACAACTGCCTCCCACGAAGCATCGTTCTATCACTCCATAAAATCAGCAGCCCTTACAGAGCAAGGGAAACTAATTCAAGGTCTCAGAGAGAGTGAAGTCACTGATTGAAACGCTATTAGCACGCACCCACTAACTAGCCAGCCATTTCACACCAGTTACACATGCATACAAACACACAATTACATATGCACTAAACACACACTTCCACATGGATTTTGTGTTGTAGGTAGTAGAGTAGGGGCCTGAGGGCACACACTTAATATGTTGTGAAATCTGTTGTGAATGTATTTTAATGTTTTACAAAATGTATAACTGCCTTAGTTTTGCTGAACTCCAGCAAGAGTAGCTAATGGGGATCCATAATAAATACAAATGTATAAATTACATGGTAAAAACATGTTTGCATTTAGGAGATAATGTGTAATGTTTTCAGAGATACTTTTGTTGCAGATTGTACTTAATACTTCACTTGATTTCATTTCATCCGTCTCATAACAATTTACCAACAGAATGTAGGGACATTGTATACCATTCTTATCAGACCTCAGGATAAGACCCAGATGCAGACAGTTCGAAATAACATAAGTGTATTTACAAAACAAGGGGCAGGCAAACGGCAGGTCAAGGGCAGACAGAGGTAAAGTAATCCAGGGCAGAGTCTGAAAAGTACAGAAAGGCAGGCAGGCTCATGGGCAGGGCAGGTAGGGTCAATAATCCAAGGCAGTGTCAAGAGGTACAGAACGGCAGCAGGCTCAGGGTCATGGCAGGCAGAATGGTCAAAAACCGGGAGAACTACAAAACAGGAAGTAACGAGAAACAGGAGAACAGGAAAAATGCTGGTAGGTTTGAACGAGACAAGACGAACTGGCAACAGACAAACAGAAAACACAGGTATAAATGCACAGAGGATAATGTGGAAAATGGGCGACACCTGGAGGAGACAAGCACAAGACAGGTGAAACAGATCAGGATCTGACAATTCTAGGGTTATGGTTAGAGTTATGGTTAGAGTTGTTGTTACCATTACCACTGTAGGGACAATGTACTGTAAAACCATTCTAGAGTTGGTGTTAGGGTTATGCCAGAGTTAGGCTGGACATGAAGCTAGGGTTTGGGGATAAGGGAGTTAGGGGACTCAATTTAATTTCAAACTATAATTTTAATCTCATTGATGGTCAGTTCTTGCATTCATAGCTTGTTCTATAAATGGAAGAGTGGTTACATTTTTACAGCCCCATCCCTCAGTTGTTTTCAAAAACAGTTGCATGATCATAGTCTAATCTAAATGAGTACAAACGGCCAAACATGACATCATCCTCATTGTTTATCAACACCTTCTGAGTGGCGAGACACCTGTGGGAATGAGATCATCATTGAAGGGAAAGTCATTAAAGGTGCTAGCAGGGCCCTGTGGTTTGTCCTCCTGTTTACCAGAATCATTACTATGGTAGAAGAGACATCTGCTGGCCATACCATAAAGTGGTTGCCATGGGTACCTCAAAGCACAGGTCATGAAGGTCACACACTAGATAGATAAGCCTCAAGTAATGCATGCATAGGTCAGTTGCATTGGTTTGTTTGTTTTCTAACTATATAGCTGTACCTTAACCCCACTCTCCCTCTCTCTTATCTCCCTCCCTCCTCGCCTGTCCCTCTCTCTGTCTCTCTCTGTGTCTCTCTATACTGCTTCTTTATGCCCCCTCGTCTTCTCTCTCCCTCCCCCTTCTTTCACCCCTCCACCTTCTCCCCCTCTTCTTCTCTCTCTCTCTCTCTCTCTCTCTCTCTCTCTCTCTCTCTCTCTCTCTCTCTCTCTCTCTCTCTCTCTCTCTTTATCCCTCCTCTCTCCCTCTCTCTACCTCTCCATCTCTTGTTTCTCTCTCGCCCTCCCTCTCTCTCACTTTATCCCTCCTCTCTCTCTCTCTCTCTCTCCCTTCTTCTTTCAACCCCCTCTCTCTCCTATTCATTATTTCCTCTCTTTCCTCTTTCCCTATCCCAGACTCTCTCTCTTTCTCTCCCTCCTTTCTCTCTCCCCTTCCTTCCTTCCTTCCTTCCTTCCTTCCTTCCTTCCTTCCTTCCTTCCTTCCTTCCTTCCTTCCTTCCTTCCTTCCTTCTTTCTTCCTTCCTTCCTTCACTCTCACCCCCTCTCTCTCCCTCCTCCTTCCTCCATTCCCTCTCTCCCTTCTTCTTTCCCCCCTTTTCCTCTCACTGTCTCTCTCTCTCCCTCCTCTCTCCATACCCCTTCTTTCACCACTTCCACCCTCTCCCTCCTCTCTCCTTCCTCTCTCCCTCCTTCTTTCTCTCTTTCCCTCTCTCTCCATGCCTCCTCCCTCCACCTCCTCTCTCCCACCTCCACAGACTGGATATTGATGCATAGAAGTCAATACATTGTGTAACCTTCCTGTTCTAACTCCTTTCCATGGCAACCAATCAGCAGGCATGGACTTGATGGTACTGGAGTTCATGCAATATTTTTTCTGGGACAGACAATAACACACACAGAAGTGTTAGTTTACTTATGGCTTCTCTCACACTCCTAGAAATTTAACAAAAATGTGAAACCGTTTGTTAGCTAGCTTGAAAACAACATCTGACCGTAAGGCACTACAGAGGGTAGTGCATACGGCCCAGTACATCACTGGAGCCAAGCGTCCTGCCATCCAGAACCTATATACTAGGCGGTGTCAGAGAAAAGCCATTAAAATTGTCAGAGACTCAGGTCACCCAAGTCATAGACTGTTTTCTCTGCTTCCACACGGCAAGCAGTACCGGAGCGTCAAGTCTAGGACCAAAGCCTCCTTAACAGCTTCTATCCCCAAACATATAACTTCTGAACAATTAATCAAATGGCCACCCGGGCTATTTACATTGACGCCTGCTACTCGCTGTTTATTATCTTTGCATTGTCACTTTAACCCTCCTACAAATTATGTACAAATTACCTCAACTAACCTGCACCCCCGCACACTGACTCGGTACCGGTACCCCCTGTATATAGATCGTTATTGTTATGTTCATTTTCCTCATTTTTTATTTTCTTAACTCTTCTTGAACTGCACTGTTGGTTAACGGCTTGTAAGTAAGCATTTCACGGTAAGGTCGACACTTGTTGTATTTGGCGAATGTGACAAATAATTGATTTGATTTGAGTACATTCAGTTGTACAACTGACTAGGTATCCCCTTTCCAATAGGCCAGAGCGAACTTCTATCCCATCGCTGTTCCATTAAGCTGTGTGTAGTGCGGTTCTACTTTATACCTTTCAGACCGTCAGTACGGTTGAAAGTATGAATCATATTTTTGGGGATTGCATCTTCCCAGGTCACGGTAGGGTAAGCCAAACTCTGTGTGAGTTGTGTGTACTGTCAGTCTGTCACCAACAGCCTGTGAACTGTGGGTCAGAGTGTGAAATTCGTCCTCCAAGGCTATGTGACAGCTCTTCCCTACCTATACATTTTATCGGAGGATATCGGGCTTTCTTGTCTTGTGCTGACTTAGCCCACCAGTAAGTGAGTGTGTTGGCCACCGTACTCCAGTGATAACCTTGTCAAGATATCCTCCACTCCTCTATTCGTTATTAAAGCAACCGGGCACAACTCGTCCCTCAACTACTTAAAACTCGAATGGGTCACTTCCCGACATAACCACATCTAGGAAGATTGTTAGCCTAGGCAGCTATATGACGTGAGATTCGGATTGCCTCCCTTAGGCATCTCTCTCCCTTGGCATTACTAGCATGCTACTAACTCAACCTGGATGCCACTTTGTGTCGTCAACTAGCTTACCAACTCCACATAGCTGCCACTGTGTGTTGTCAGCTTGGCTTACCAAACGACTGCCATTTGTGCATGTTTCTCATAAATAAGCATACATTTAAACATGTTACCTCTTCTGCTCCAGCCCTGTGGTCATAGCTAGGCTCACTCAAAATAATTATTGCGGGTGCTGTACAGCTCCTGACAGATTATTGTAGCTCTCTACCCTTACTGTGTATTGTGGTAGCTGTTGTATATAGTCTTCGGTTACTATTATTATTAGTTAATTTGATGAATCAGTGTATTGCTGTTAAAGGAATTTCATAATTCCTGTATGTGTTCATTAACCAATTCAATTTAAATCACTGTCTGTTTCTAAGAATTTGTAAGATCCTTATTTGCATAAAATGGACAGAGACCAGTCCACCAAGATTAGCCAATAGCATTTATTCTCGAGAGCCCTGGTCATAATACAATGTACATTGGTTTATATAGCTCACATTTCGTCATAAATGTCTCTCCTCCTCTCAGATACAATGGCAATATAGTTCACAAGCCTTCCCACATTGTCTGCCACCTGTTAAACAATCTACTACAAGCCCAAGGTCTCTCCCCTCCCTGGGTAGGGACAGAATGTCCTGTAAGGAACACAGCATTCCAGCCGGTCTGACGATAGCTCCATTCATTTCTAACAAGGAACAGAAAGTCCTTGTTCTAATTCTTGACTAAAACTACACGCATTATATTCAGTATTATGATTATAATAAGATTCATACATCGATACAGTAACATAGTAGTATTCTGTTTAGTTATATTTCTAAGTTAAATGTATACATAATTTAGTAATTATTCATAAAAACCCCATAACAATTGAATAATAATAATTTTATAATTTATTTTCTTCACAGTCTGAGCTGAGAGAACAATGCATCATCATGATGCTGGGCATGCATGGCTGCTCCTCTCGTGGAGCTGAACTACAAGTAGAAGATGTTCATGATCTGTGCCCTGCCTGACTAGGTGATGGCCACCTACGTGAGGCCTTTTCTGACTCCTGCGTTAACTGCCCCATCCTGCCTGTGAAGGTGAGGGAAATGCGGCTAGCCAGAGTTGAGGGCCTAGTTTTCACAAACAATTTACCAGTGTCCGGCGTTGTTCGCCAGGGCCCACCCAGGGTGACCAAGAGAGGGAAATCCCACTAAACCAATGCTGGGCCGACCCGTGGGCCCTTGCCCACCACGGCAAGTACAGTAAGACGCTATCTGCAGAAACTGAATGGCGGGGTCGGCCGTCGTCCGATTTACCCAGCAGCACCTGACCTACTGGACATCCCACTTTTGCAAACTTCAGACATGCAGAAATGTTTTTTTTTTGGACAGCAGTGGCTTCTTCTGTGGTGTCCTCCCATGAACACCATTCTTGTTTAGTGTTTTCCGTAACGTAGACTCATCAACAGAGATGTTAGCATGTTCCAGAGATTTCCGTAAGTCTTTAGCTGACAATCTAGAATTCTTCTTAACCTCATTGAGCATTCTGCGCTGTGGTCTTGCAGTCCTCTTTGCAGGACCGCCACTCCTAGGGTGAGTAGCAACAGTGCTGAACTTTCTACATTTGTTTGTTTTACCGTGGACTCAACTATGCATGAAAACACAGGAACTGGGGTGCAAACAAATGGCAGCAGGTGCTCTGGACCGATGAGTCAAAATGTGAAATATTTGGCTGTAACAGAAGGCTGTTTGTTTGCTGAAGGGCTGGACAGCGGTACACGAATGAGTGTTTGCAGGCAACAGTGAAGCATGGTGGAGGTTCCTTGCAAGTTCGGGGCTGCATTTCTGCAAATGGAGTTTGGAATTTGGTCAGAATTAATGGTCTCCTCAATGCTGAGAATTACAGGCAGATACTTATCCATCATGCAATATCATCAGGGAGGCATCTGATTGGCCCCGAATTTATTCTGCAGCATGACAACGACCCCAAACATACAGCGAAAGTCATTAAGAACTATCAGCATAAAGAAGAACAAGGAGTCCTGGAAGTGATGGTATGGCAGCCATAGAGCCCTGATCTCAACATCATCGAGTCTGTCTGGGATTACATGAAGAGAGAGAAGCACCTGACGCTGCCTAAATCCACAGCTGTGGTTAGTTCTGCAAGATATTTGTGCCAACCTACCTACCGAGTTCCTTCAAAAACTATGTTCAAGTGTACCTAGAATAATTGATGCTGTTCTGAAGGCAAAGGGTGGTCGTAGATTTTTCTTCTGTTCACTCACTTTGCATTTTGTTAATTGATAAACATAATCTATTAGCATCTCTACTTTTGAAAGCATTCTTACATTACACCATATTTTCACACCTGCCTAAAAATTTTGCACAGCACTGTATATGTCACGCCCTGACCGTAGAGAGCCGTTTTATTTCTCTATTTGCGTAGGTCAGGGTGTGATGTGGGGTGGGCATTCTATGTTCTATTTTCTATGTTTTGTATTTCTTTGTTTCGGCAGGGTATGGTTCTCAATCAGGGACAGCTGTCTATCGTTGTCTCTGATTGGGAACCATACTTAGGCAGCCCTTTTTCCCACCTGTCTTGGTGGGTAGTTAACTTTGTTTGTGGCACTAAAGCCCTGTAAGCTTCATGGTTGTTCATTTTGTTTCTTGTTTGTTGGCGTCATTTTAAAATAAAAGGAAAATGTACGCTCACTACGCAGCAACTTGGTCCACTTCTTACGACGGCCGTGACAGTATATAATTTTTTGTATATCTATCTATGTCCTTAATCAGGAAAAAGGAGAAATGTTGCTTACTTGTTGAGCAAAATCAAAGCTGTAATGTATCCTGATGTCTTTGTTTGCTGGTTCAGTAGGGGCCCCCTGAGACAATTGCAAGTCTTGACAGCTGGTCTCACAGTCAGCAACCATCTTCTGGTAGACAGACTGCTCACTCTGAACAAGCAGGAGATGCTGCTCTTGGTTCTTCTGCTTGGCTGACTTAACAGCTTCTGGCAGATCTGAAGGCCTGATAGTTGTTCCTGCTTGTTCAGCACATGTCTGTCCTCGGCTTAGTAATTGAGATGTTGGGCAGCAATTTTCTTAACAGATTCCTGAAGGAAGACAGCCTGACTACATGTACCTCTGGAAAATACAGAAATAATGTGAGATCAATTCAAGTAGTGCCAATCATGTTGGAGGTCAAATAAATGTTCAAAACGTGTTTATGCTTTGTATACCAAGTGTTGTCATTGATTCCTTGTACAGACGCCACACTGCTGCTTTTGTCACATGGGATGGCAGCAGCTTACCACCAAAGTGTTTGTGTCATTGGTGGTGTCCTGGTAATACTATTGCATTATCCTCTGCGTAGATGTTGATCAAATTCACCACTCGCTGCAAGTCCTCAGCTTGCTTGGGCCAGCTCTCTTTTTGATGGGAGGTATTAGACCATTCTCCTTGTATGACTGGTGGAGGAGAGTCAGGCGTGTTCTACTGATGGTGAAAGACAAATTCCAGATACAAATATTTTAGCATTATTATACAATAGAGAACCGTAATCAGCATCAGACACACCTGGCTAACTTGATGGGTTATCAGCTAGCTAGCTAACAGTAAGCTTTAACTTGAGGTCTTTTGTTTAGACATGTAACATTAGCTAGCTAGCTAAACAATGAACCATAATCCCAATCCATAGAGTACTATCAATATAAACCGATTGTCATAGCTAGCTATAGTTAACCAAATAGGTTCAATGCTTCTACACCTGCATTGCTTGCTGTTTGGGGTTTTAGGCTGGGTTTCTGTACAGCACTTTGTGACATCAGCTGATGAAAGAAGGGCTTTATGAATACATTTGATTGATTGATAATGGTTAAAGCATTGGGCCAGTAACCGAAAGATTGCTGGATTGAATCCCCAAGCTGTCATGGGTGCACCTAAGCCACGCTCACGGTCCTAAACAATATCATAACCGATAAAAGACAGTACTGTGCATCCGTCTTCATCGACCTGGCCAAGGCTTTTGACTCTGTCAATCACCGCATTCTTAATGGCAGACTCAATGGTCTTGGTTTCTCAAATGACTGCCTTGCCTGGTTCACCAACTACTTCTCAGATAGAGTTCAGTGTGTCAAATCTGAGGGCCTGTTGTCCGGACGTCTAGTAGTCTCTATGGGGGTGCCACAGGGTTCAATTCTCGGGCCAACTCTTTTCTCTGTATATTTCAATGAAGTCGTTTATTGACAGTATAGAGAGAAATATGGTGTCTCCTATTGTCCTGGAAGAGATGGTCTTCACTGATATATCCCTTAAAACCTCTTGAAGCAAGGGGGCAGTATTTTGATGTTTGGATAAAAAACATTACCAAAGTAAACTGCCTATTTCTCAGGCCCAGAAGCTAGAATATGCATATAATTGGCAGATTAGGATGGAAAACACTCTAAAGTTTCCAGAACTGTCAAAATATTGTCTGTGAGTATAACATAACTGATATTGCAGGCAAAAACCTGAGGAAATTCCAACCAGGAAGTGCTGTTTTTCTGAAACTACTCTGTTCCATTGCAAGCCTATCCTCCATTTAAATGGATGTCAACCAGATTCCTTTCAATATGGCTTCCACAGGGTGTGAACAGTCTTTAGACATAGTTAGAGACTTTTATACTGAAAAATTAGCGAGAATGATCACATCGCGTCAGTGGATAGCTAGGTGTCCCCAGATTTGTGCATGAACAAGCACCTGGAGCAAGACCTTTTCTCTCTCTCCCCTATTGAAAAGGCTACCGTCCGGTTGAAATATAATCGATTCTTTATTGTTTAAAACAACCTGAGGATTGATTATAAAAAACATTTGACATGTTTCTACGAACTTTACGGATACTATTTGGAATTTTTGTCTTCCCGTCGTGACCGCACGAGCCTGTGGATTACTAAACACAACTCGCCAACCAAATGGAGGTTTTTGGATATAAAGAGAATCTTTATGGAACAAAACAAGCATTTATTGTGTAACTGGGAGTCTCCCGAGTCCAAACATATGAAGATCATCAAAGGTAAGTGATTAATTTGATTGCTTTTCTGACTTTCGTGACCAATCTACTTTGCTGCTTAGCTGTTTGTAATGTTTTGTCTGCTGAGAACTCTCCTCACATAATTGCATTGTTTGCTTTCACCGTAAAGCTTTTTTGAAATCTGACATGCCAGGTGGATTAACAAAAAGCTAAGATGTGTTTTGGTATATTGCACTTGTGATTTAAAATGAAAATGAAATATTTGTAGTAAAAATTATCCCACTAAAGGCATCGATGCGCCAAGAGAATAAATAATGTAAACTACGCTTTGGTCCTATTTTTGCTCACACATTTTTTATTTGAAAAACAATGTAACTGGGAATCAAAATTGTCACGCCCTGATCTGTTTCAACCTGTCTTTGTGCTTGTCTCCACCCCCCCTCCAGATGTCGCCCATTTTCCCGATTATCCCCTGTGTATGTCTGCTGCCAATTTGTCTTGCTTGTTCAAGTCAGCCAGTGGTTTTTCTCAACTCCTGGTTTTGACCCTGTCCTGACTCTGAGCCTGCCTGCCATCCTGTAAATTGACCCCACTACTCTGGATTATCGACCCTTGCCTGCCTTGACCTGTTGTATGCCTGCCCCAGTGGTTACAATAAACATTGTTACTTCAACACATTCTGCACTTGGGTCTTACCTGAAACCTGATAAAAATGTCATACCAATACTACATACAATATTACACAATAATACCTTGCACTCTGGAGGGCGGCCTTTGGTATCCACCGAATGGTCCAAATGTGGAATCCGTACCCTTACTGACATCATGGACAGTAATGGTATGAGACTATTCCAAGATTTGAAAAATACATAAACATTACTCCTTTTTTCTGTTGTCGTGAAAATTTCCACTAAGGACCCCAAAGTCAAGATTAAATTAATTTATGTTTATTCACGCCAGCGGTGAGATTACAAACAGCACTTCACAGTACAAGTTAGTCAGAAGCTCTGAGGAGGTATTACACAAAGGGTTACACAAAGATAGCCAAGTGCGTTCATTGTCAGCAAAGTGTTTGCTCCCAGAGAGTGGTTGCCCAGAAGAATACATGCAACCACAGAGTCTGGGCGTTCAGCCTATGTTCCACGTCTGCCGAGCCAACCTTGTGAGAGCAAACCTCAGGCACCCTGTCTGTCTACAACAGGTGCATTTCTAAGTATGCAACAGGTCAAACATGTATGACAAGTGTGAGACACTGTAAGCAGAAAGAGACACAGTAAAAATCCACTACACTATGTTTACAACTTAGGTCAGGTATGCTGGCCTGTGGATTCCCTTGTGAAACCCAACTACCAAACCATCCAATGATGGGATTTATAAAGACAATATCTGGGTTCCCGAAAGGACTGATCTCTATAATATATAAACAACATATTCTGAGCTGGCCATTTTAAAAGTATTGTCCACAGATCTAATTGAATCTGAACAACCCTTCAAACTGGAAGAGAGTATGGAAAAATATGACCTCGGCATCCCTTAACCCGATCCGTCAATTTATACTATTTAAGTTTGTTCACAGACTGTATTTAGCACCAACTAAACGTTTTATGATGAAATGGACCCCAACTCCCAACTGATCACCGTGTCCCCTAAATCAGATATGCACATTCCTTCATGTGATGTGGGAGTGCCCTGTAGTTAAATGCTTCTGGGGTAAAGTTATACAATTCATTTTGAAGTGCATGAATTTAAATATTCAGTGCTTTGCATCTATGTTATTTAGCGAATATAGCCCCTTGAATCTCAAACAGAGAAGATTACTGCTGGCAGGCAGCACTGCTGTGAAAAATGTTTTGGCTCTCAGATGGCAACTACCTCACTCTCTCCTATCCAGTGGATATAGTTACTGTCAGAAGTTATAACATTAGAATTATAAACAACGAGAATGAATGGCGCTAGTCAAGGAACAATTGAAGCCTGAACAAATATACTTGACTCTGTGAAGACCAATACAAAATGTACCTTTTAGTAATTTAGCAGACACTCTTAACTAGAGAGTGAGTTAGAGGAGCAATTATGATTAAATGCCTTGCTCAAGGCCACATCAATAGACTTTTTGCCGAGTCAGCTCGGGGTTCAAACCAGCAACTTTTCGATTAGGCGGGTGGGAAACATGTTTCCCTAGTGGGACTGAAGGGGGGAATAGGTTGGGGTTATCTTTGTGCGCATTTCTTTGATTGTTTTTGTACCTGTAACCCCCTCTCAGAATTTTTTTTACGAAACTGAATTAAAAGTTGGTCACACAAAAAAATGCTGTGTTAAATAAATAGTCATGGTGTTTTGAACTAAATAGTAATTATGTGTTAAATTAAATAGCCATGCTGTTTTTACCGGTCACTTAGAAATGTCTTTGTTTCTGAAAGAAAAGCACATTTTTCATCCATTAAAGTAACATCAAATTGATCAGACATACAGTGTAGACATTGTTAATGTTGTAAATGACTATTGTAGCTGGAAACCGCATTTTATTTTAATGGAATATCTACATAGGCGTGCAGAAGCCCATTATCAGCAAACATCACTCCTGTGTTCCAATGACATGTTGTGTTAGCTAATCCAAGTTTATCATTTTAAAAGGCTAATTGATCATTAGAAAAGCCTTTTGCAATTATGTTAGCACAGTTGAAAACTGCCAGAAACAAAGAACTTTCTTCTGAAACTCTTCAGTCTATCGTGAGTTGTTGGCCGTCAAGAAGGCGCTGAAAGCATGGTGGCACTGGCAGGAGGGTGCTAAACACCCATTCCTTGTCTGGACAGACCACAGGAACTTGGAGTATATTTGAGCAGGGACAAGGCTGAACCCGTGTCAGGCCAGGTGGGCCCTATTCTTCGCCAGGTTTGACATTACCTTCCATTACCGGCCAGGATCAAAGAATGTTAAGGCTGATGTGTTGTCCCGGGTGCATGACACAGAGGATCGGATGGAGAAAGTGACACCCATTATTCCCCTGTCCCGCATTGAGCCCTCACCTGCCCACTGTCCTGAGGGGTGTATCAACGTGCCCTCTGATGTGCTGTACTGCACCCAAGTATAGCCAGTACTATCGACTGTCTCTCCGCTACCTTGGCCCAGGATGTCTCTTCCTGCTCCACCTGCACACAGAGCTAGACACCTCCCCTATGGCAAACTCCACCCACAGCCAGTTCCACAATGACCTTGGTCCCATCTCTCCATGGATTTTGTCACAGACCTTTGCCCCTCGGAGGGGCACCACCATCCTGGTCATTGTGGACCGGTTTTCCAAACGCCTGTCATTTGATTCCTCTGCCTGGTCTCCATCTGGCCCTGCAGACCATGGAGGCTCTCTTCTCTCACGTCTTCTGGCACTACAGGATCCCGGAGGACATCGTGTCTGACCATGGTCCTCAGTTCATCTCCTGTATCTGGAAGGCCTTCATGGAACGACTGGGGGTCACGGTCAGCTTCACCTCCGGGTACCATCCCCAATCAAATGGGCAGGTGGAAAGGTAAATCAGGAACTGGGAAGGTACCTTCGTAGTTACTGTCAGGACTGGCCGGGGGAGTGGGCCGCACAAAACTCCCTCCGTCACTCCTCCACTAACCTCAAACCTTTTCAGTGTGTTCTAGGCACTCAGCCGGCCCTGGCACCGGAGTCAGATCGAGGTTCCTGCGGTAAACGATTGGTTCTGGCGCGCCAATGAGGTATGGAACACTGTGCACACCCGTCTCCAGCGCGTCGTCCTCCGGCGCAGGCCGATCGTCATTGCAGTGTGGCCCCGGTCTTTCACCCCGGTGACAGTGTCTGTCTTTCTACGAAGGACCAGCATCTCCGATTGCCCTGCCGGAAGCTGAGTCCGCGGTTTGTGGGGCCGTTGAAAGTCCTGAGTAGAGACAATGAGGTGACTTACAGATTACAGCTCCCCGTCACTTACCGTATCTCACCCTCATTTCATGTATCTCTCCTCAGGGCGGTGGCAGTTGGTCCCTTGGCTAGTGCTGGACCCCATAATGCATCTCCCGCTCCCTTTGATGTCGGGGGGGCCCTGGCATACTCCATCTGCAGCCTGTTGGGCTGACGGCATAGTGGGGGGCTTCTCCAATACCTGGATGACTGGCAGGGGTACGGTCCCGAAGAGTGGTGCTGGGTTCTGGAGCGGGACGTCCTAGATGTTTCTCTCATTCGGGACTTCCACAGGCATCGTCCCGACTGACCCGCACTGCATCTCCAGGGTTGTCCCCGAGGTCGGCGGCGCCCCTGCTTTGGCTCCCCCTCCTGTCCAGCTCAGACGTTCAGCGTCTCCGGCCTTCTAGCTGCTGTCTAACCTACTGCTGGCAAACGCCCTTCACTCAAGTAGACTAAAGTAAAAAAATATATAATAAAAAAGTAACACAATAAGAAAAACAATGACGAGGCTATATACAGGGGGTGACGGTACTGAGTCAGTTTTCTGGGGTATAGGTTAGTTGAGGTCATTTGTAAATGTAGGTAGGGGGAAGTGACAATGCATAGATAATCAACAGCGAGTAGCAGCAGTGTAGAAAAGGGAGGGGGGTCAATGTAAATTGTCCAGTGGTGAGTTTATTCAGCAGTCTTATGGCTTGGGGGTAGAAGCTGTTAAGGAGCCTTTTGGTCCTAATCTTGGCGATCCGGTAACGCTTGCCGTGTAGTAGCAGGAAAACAGTCTTTAACTTGGGTGACTGGAGTCTCCAGTTTATGGGCTTTCCTCTGACAGTGTCTATTATATAGGTCCTGGATGGCAGGAAGCTTGGCCTCAGTGATTTACTGGGCCATTCGTACCACACTCTGTAACACCTTACGGTCAGATGCCGAGCAGTTGTTATACCAGGCGAGGATGCAACTGGTCAGGATGCTCTTGATGGTGCATCTGTAGAACCTTTTGAGGATCTGGGGATGTCAAATCTTTTCAGTCTCCTGAGGGGGAAAAGGTTTTGTCGTGCCCTCTTCACGACTGTCTTGGTATGTTTGGACGTTGGTGATGTGGACACCAATGAACTTGAAACTCTCGACCCGCTCTACTACAGCTCCATCAATGTTAATGGGGGTCTGTTCGGCCTGCCTTTTCCTGTAGTCCACGATCAGCTCCTTTGTCTAGCTCACATTGAGGGAGAGGTTGTTGTCCTGGCACCACACTGCCAGTTCTCTGACCTCCTCCCTGTAGACCGTCTCATTGTTGTCGGTGATCAGGCCTACCACTGTTGTGTCATCAGCAAACTTAATGATGGTGTTGGAGTCGTGTTTGGCAACAAAGTCATGGGTGAACAGGGAGTACAGGAGGGGAATAAGTACATACCCCTGAGGGGCCCCAGTGTTGAGGATCAGCGTGGCAGATGTGTTGTTGCCTACTCTTACCACCTGGGGGCGAGCCATCAGGAAGTCCAGGATCCAGTTGAAGAGGGAGGTGTTTAGTCCCAGAGTCCTTAGCTTAGTGATGAGCTTCATGGGCACTATAGTGTTGAATGCTGAGCTGTAGTCAATGAACAGCATTCTCACATAGGTGTTCCTTTTGTCCAGGTGAGAAAGTGCAGTGTGGAGTGCAATTGAGATTGCATCATCTGTGGATCTGTTGGGGCGGTATGCGAATGGGAGTGGGTCTAGGGTGTCCAGGAAGATGCTGTTGATGTGAGCCATGACCAGCCTTTCAAAGCACATCATGGCTACTGACGTGAGTGCCATGGGGCGGTAATCATTTAGGCAGGTTACCTTCGTCGCTTCCTTGGGCACAGGGACTATGGTGGTCTGCTTGAAACATGTTGGTATTACAGACTCGGTCAGGGGGAGGTTGTCAGTGAAGACACTTGCCAGTTGGTTGCGCATGCTTTGCATACACGTCCTGGTAATCCGTCTGGCCCAGCGGCTTTGCGAATGTTGACCTATTTAAAGGTTTCGTTCAGGCCTCCCGGGTGGCGCAGTGGTTAAGGGCTGGTTCGCGCCCAGGCTCTGTCGTAACCGGCCGTGACCGGGAGGTCCGTCAGGCGATGCACAATTGGCATAGCGTCGTCCGGGTTAGGGAGGGATTGGCCGGTAGGGATATCCTTGTCTCATCGCGCACCAGCGACTCCTGTTTCTTGTTTGATGGTTTATCTCAAATCAAATCAAATTTGATTTGTCACATACACATGGTTAGCAGATGTTAATGTGAGTGTAGCAAAATGCTTGTGCTTCTAGTTCCAACAGTAATAACCAACGAGTAATCTAACCTAACAATTCCACAACTACTACCTTATACACACAAGTGTAAAGGGATAAAGAATATGTACATAAAGATATATGATTGAGTGATGCTACAGAACGGCATAGGCAAGATGCAGTAGATTGTATCGAGTACAGTATATACATATGAGATGAGTAATGTAGGGTATGTAAACAAAGTGGCATAGTTTAAAGTGGCTAGTGATACATGTATTACATAAAGATGCAGTAGATGATATAGAGTACACTATAAACATATACATATCAGATGAGTAATGTAGGGTATGTAAACATTATATTAAGTAGCATTGTTTAAAGGGGCTTGTGATATATTTTTACATCAATTTACATCAATTTACATTATTAAAGTGGCTGGAGTTGAGTCGGTGTGTTGGCAGCAGCCACTCAATGTTAATGGTGGCTGTTTAACAGTCGGATGGCACCACGCACCAGGCCGTCAGTGCGCCTCGCCTGTTCAGCACAGCCAGAGCCTTCCTTCCCTCCTGCGCTACTGGAGTCTCCTGTGTTCAGCGCTATCAGAGCCTTCCTTCCCTCTTGCGCTGTCGGGGTCTCCCGCCTGTTCAGCGCTATCAGAGCCTTCCTCCTCTACAGCGCTGCCGGAGCCTCCTGCCTGTTCGGAGCAGCCTGAGCTGTCAGTCTGCAGGGAGCTGTCAGTCTGCAAGGTGCTGTCAGTCTGCATGAAGCAGCCAGAGCTGTCAGTCTGCAAAGAGCTGCCAGTCTGCAGGGTGCTGTCAGCCTGCATGGAGCAGTCAGAGCTGTCAGTCTGCATGACGCAGCAAGAGCTGCCAGTCTGCAAGCTGCCAGTCTGCAAGGAGCTGCCAGTCTGCAAGGAGCTGCCAGTCTGCAAGGAGCTGCCAGTCTGCAAGGAGCTGTCAGTCTGAAAGGAGCTGCCAGTCTGCAGGGTGCTGTCAGCCTGCATGGAGCAGTCAAAGCTGTCAGTCTGTTCAAAGCAGCCAGAGCTGTCAGTCTGCATGAAGGAGCCAGAGCTGTCAGTCTGCAAAGAGCTGTCAGTCTGCAAAGAGCTGCCAGTCTGCAAGGAGCTGTCAGTCTGCAAGGAGCTGTCAGCCTGCCTGGAGCAGCCAGAGCTGTCAGTCTGCAAGGAGCTGTCAGTCTGCATAGAGCAGCTAGATCCGCCAGTCAGCCATGATCTTCTAGATCTGCCAGTCAACCAGATTCTTCCAGATCTGCCAGTCAACCAGTCTCTTCCAGATCTGCCAGTCAACCAGTCTCTTCCAGATCTGCCCGTCAACCAGTCTCTTCCAGATCTGCCAGTCAAACAGTCTCTTCCAGATCTGCCAGTCAACCAGTCTCTTCCAGATCTGCCAGTCAACCAGTCTCTTCCAGATCTGCTAGTCAACCAGAATCTTCCAGATCCGCCAGCCAGCCAGGATCTACCGGAGCCTAATACCTGCCTGAGCTTCATCTCAGTACTGGGCTTCCTCTCAGTACTGGGCTTTCTCTCAGTACTGGGCTTCCCCTCAGTTCCGGGCTGCCCTTCAGTTCCGGGCTGCCCCTCAGTCCCGAGCTGCCTCAGTCTTGAGCTGCCCCTCAGTCCCGAGCTGCCCCTCAGTCTCGAGCTGCCCTTCAGTCCCAAGCTGCCCCTCAGTCCCGAGCTGCCCCTCAGTCCCGAGCTGCCCCTCAGTCCCGAGCTGCCTCAGTCTCGAGCTGCCCCTCAGTCTGGGTGAGGACTATTAGGCCATGGTCGGCGGTGAGGGTGGATTATCCCAGGAAGCGAAGGGGTGGAACTATGACTTTAATGGAGTGGGGTCCACGTCCCGAGCCGGAACCGCCACCATGGACAGACGCCCACCCGGACCCTCCCTATGGTTTTGAGGTGCGTCCGGGAGTCCGCACCTTAGGGGGGTGTTCTGTCACGTCTTGGTCATTGTATTTTGTGTTTTCGTTATATATTTGGTCAGGCCAGGGTGTGACATGGGTTTATATATTGTATTTTCGTATTGGGGTTTGTAGTATTTGGGATTGCGGCTGAGTAGGGGTGTTGTATAGGTTTGGCTGCCTGAGGCGGTTCTCAATCAGAGTCAGGTGATTCTCGTTGTCTCTGATTGGGAACTGTATTTAGGTAGCCGGGGTTTCATTGTGTATTTCGTGGGTGATTGTTCCTGTCTATGTGTAGTTTCACCAGATAGGCTGTAATAGGTTTCACGTTCCGTTTGTTGTTTTGTATTTTGTAATAGTTATTTCATGTGTCGCTTTTTCCAATAAAGTCATGAGTAACCACCACGCTGCATTTCGTTCCGACTCTCTTTCGACAAACGAAGAACGATGTTACAATTACATCCCTGTTATTTGAGCATATCTCCTTTGCCAAGATAATCCATCCACCTGACAGGTGTGGCATATCAAGAAGGGTTTCAGCTCAATTCAATTTCAAACTATCATTTATATCTCATTGATGCTCAGAACTTGCATTCATAGCTTAGTTTATAAATTGAAGAGTGGTTACATTTTTACAGCCTCATCCCTCAGTTTTCCAAAACAAGTGGCGGGGTGTTGTTTTTTTAATCAAAGATTTCACCTTTAAAGATGCATGATCAGAGCCTAATCTAAATGAGTACAAACTGCCAAACATGACATCACCGCTATTGTTTATCAACACCTTCTGAGTGGCGAGACACCTGTGGGAATGGCATCAGATAATAGGTGCTACCATGGCACTGTGGTTCCTCCATTGGCCCTCCTGTATACCAGAATCATTGGGCCTACTAACTAACATGGACGCATGGAATTGCTGTTATTCAGCAACAACAACAAAAAATACATTTGAAATGGAATAGTTTAAGAAATGTAGGTGTTTTAGAAACCTTACAATCTGCTCTTTCCCATAGGTTTTACAAATCAAAACATCTGACCTGCATTAACCACTGTAGGTTGATTTGAAAAAGTTGCTTTTTGGTAAGCTCCGTTCCCTTATTTGTTAATTACACACTGCGCTGTTCGTCATGTTTCGTCATTCACAAGCCAATTGATAATATAATCACCCATCAGACAATTGTACATGTAATCTTGTCTTTAAGCTACCAATATTATCATATGTGTGAGTTAGTTTGGATATAGTTTAGGTGTTGTTTCAATGGGCCAGTGTCAGATGTGCATCCAACTGTCAGGTGAAGAAAGGGCAGGGGGGGAAACGGGCACTGGTTATAAAATCAATATCAAAATCAAATCATATTTGTAACATGCACCGAATATTAAAGGTGTAGGTAAACTTTACTTTGAAATTCTTACTTATGAGCCCTGTCATGACTTTGGCCTGGGGGATGACAGTCATAAATACCTCTTCCCCCTTTTTCCTCTCTCTAACCTACTGAGGTTACATTTAAAAAAATACTTGGTTAACATAGAGATTCTGGGAACATCAGAATGTGGGGGGAAATTAACTATATTCTGGCAATTCGAACAATTGAACATATGCGGTGGTACTCAATGAATATGATGTAAGTCCGGTTGTCATCTGAGACATTCTCATCAATGATAAGATGACATAAACTCTACAGTGGAAAGTCTACACATCAGAGTTATCAGATTCACATGGAATTGTTGTTCAATTTAAATGTTTGAATATTAAATTATTTGTGATGGGATGAAATGTGATTTTAGCTTCTAAAATGTGAGATGTGGGTTTTCATAAGATATTGTTGCTCACTCAGTGGCCCGCCTCTGTGAAGGGACATGGGCTATAAAACTTTTCAAACGCGCCCTCTTCTCCCTTCCTATATAAAGCCTTGACGACAACAGAATTTCCTGTTCCGAGGATATGAGGGCGACGGTCCTATGTCAGAATGTTTCAGATAATAACTACAGAACGAAGCCAACATCAGCATGAGCTTTGGTTGCGAATGGTATGAACTTTTGAACTCTTATTCACTACAGAAGTGATACCTCCTAGCTGTTGAGTTAGCGACCGTAGCTGCAAGAGCAGGTTAGGTAGGAACAGACAGAGTATCCCGTCTATCACACAACGACGTTACTACAACATATCCAATTGACAACCAGAGACATTCTTCAAAGGACAGGGGACTCGGTTTGGCAACACGGCCTTCCATCTACCACTAACCTATTGAAGCGCAGCTCAGAGTAAATATTTATTGCATTTTCCATTTCCAAATGGGCGGTAATTTTGAATGCATGAGATACTGTATTTACGATAGCACAGCTTTTTTCCTTTGTTCCTCAGTCTTCCCACTCTTTCACTCAAACCCAGCCCCTTTTCCTTTGTGTAACAAGCCGTCATATCTGTTCCGCCCGCTAGGGATGTTTTCCTTTATGACGTCATTTGTAATCAAGTTATGATTAATTGTGTGTATGTGAATTCTGTGTGATTAGTTAGATATTTAGTAAATAAATAATTAAACCCAATTTTGTATTGCTGATTCAAATTGTTAGCCAGGGTTCTTGCAGATAAAACAACTTACAACTTTCAGATGAGACTGAATTAAGACTATAATTGATATTGACGACTATTGATGTAAAATATTACTAGTTCTTTAAGAGTTTATTCGGAAGATAACAGCTCTATAAATACTCTTTCGTGGTGCCCGACTCTCCAGTTAATCACATTTACATGATTAGCTCAATCAGGTGATATTAATTACGGAGAAATTATTGTATAGAATAGCATGTCTTATCAATTAATCCGGCATAGCCAAAGACACGACATAATTGGAGCCCCCTGCGTGGAATCTAAAATAGAATGAGGCTTTCATTTTGAATCAGCCTGTATAAAATTGAAAAACAGATGACATAATATACCAAGTTATTGTACACATTTTTTTTACACATTGGAGTGGTAGACAACCATTATTGTGTGTGTGTGTGCGCTGAATATTCCCCACCTCAGTGTTGTTCTCTGAAGTAGTCAGTGGGGAACGTAAGCAAATACTGTACATATCTGTAGGAGGGCCGAGAAAGCTACTTAAAGAAATCTGAGAAATAAAGTGTTTGGCCAAATGCAGGGCTATTTCTACCTGGCGCGTTTCAGACGCGGGTCGGCTCGGACATTGTTAATTTCTCGAGCTAGGACAAAGTGCCAGCCGATTGAAATTCAGGAGATAAGCTTGACCAGCGATATATATCTCTGTCTCTCTCGCTAATAGACCAAGGCACGTTTTTTGCCACGTGTTCCAGTTAAAACATTGTCAAAAAACGCCGCGATGAAAGGAAGTTCCGCTCCGGATAGTTCAGTTTGATTTCAGCGTGTGAAATCATTGACCACTGACATGTGCCCAGTATATTCGTTCATGAAGAATTATTGATGTCACACTTTCTTATGATATCCAGACGGATATCAATGTCTTGTCTAATTGAACTAATAAGTGTAAATCTGGCAATTTACAATCTGAAATAGATATTTTTTTAAAGTATCCAAATTGTTGAGTTTTCTACATAAGACATTGTAAACTTTTTCCAAACTAATGTAGATGAAGCAACTTCTCAGGTTAATTCAAGTTGAATTCCCAAATAGCCTATACAGGTCTGATTTATCATTAAATTAATAAATCAGTAAAATCCAGTACTGACAGAAGCCCCGCCCCAGCGGGAAGCCCATGTGGTAACGGCCTTGGAGAAGTGCACCAGTGTTGAATATTTCCAACATTTGATTTACTGTTTACAGTTATGATATCCAATCAATGGAGATTGTATGGATTATCGTCTCATTCAATTTAATAAACTAAATTGTTGAACATAACTTAATGATCTTCCAATCAAATGAGACACTTTTAAACTTCTCATATTAACCTAGATGAAGCAACTTCTCAGGTTATTTAATTTTAATACCCAGATAGCCTACCCAGGTAGGATTAATCATTGGCATTGATGAATTAATTACATTTGCTTTTGCATTATTATTCACGTCCAACTTCCACATTACTGGTACGGTGTCACGAGTCCGACCGAGGGTGTTTCCCCTTCCCGGGCGGGTGGCGCTCGGCGGTCGTCATCACCGGCCTATTAGCTGCCACTGATTGTTTTTCCTCCCCCTCCTTGTATGTTTAGTGGTAGCACCTGTTCATGTTTAATTAGTTTGTCTTTATTAGACAGCCGGCCCGCCTGGTTGTTGTGCGGGATTATTTCATTGTAAACCTTCGGCTCTGTTGTAGAGGTACGTGCTTAGTGCCTAGTCGTGATTTTTCTATTGTACTTTTTAACCTGTGTTTGGGAACGTTACTTTTGTGAGCACCCTGTGGTGCGTTGGTGCTAGTAAAGACGCACAGCATTGAACTCTGTCTCCTGCATTTGACTCCACACCCACGACACCCGGAGCATTACAGAATCCCGCACCTATCAGATTGATGGAGTCAGCAGGAGCAGCAGCCAACCCTCTCCCATCGATGGAGGAACGGGTTCTCCACCACACCACCGTCCTCCATCGGATCGGATCCGCGATGGATCAAGTGATGGAGAGAATGGAAAGATGGGAGAGGAGTGGTCTCCTCTCTCCACCTTCGGCACCCACGGTTCCGGACTCCCCATCTCCCGACTCCAGCACCCTCCGTCTGACGCTACCGAGGGCTTATGATGGAGCGGCGGCGGGTTGCCAGGGGTTTCTGCTTCAGCTGGAGCTATACCTGGCCACCATCAGACCCACTCCCTCAGGAGCAGAGAGGGTGAGTGTCCTCATCTCCAGCCTCACGGGTCGTGCTCTGGAGTGGGCGAACGCAGTCTGGAATGGCACAGACTCAGAGCGGGAGCACTACACAGAGTTTTCCTGCCACTTCCGTGCCGTGTTTGACTATTTCATCTCAGGCAGGAGAAGAGGAGCGCCCAGGATTACGCGCTGGAGTTCCAGACCTTGGCAGCCGGATCTGGGTGGAACGACAGGGCCCTTATGGACCACTACAGCTGTAGTCTCCGAGAAGACGTCCGCCGGGAGTTAGCGTGTCGGGACACCACTCTGTCACTGGATCAGCTGATCGACATGTCCATTCGACTGGATAATCTGCTGGCTGCCCGCGGGCGTTCAGAGAGGATTCTGTGCGTTCCACCACCCAGCCCCTCCGCTCCCATTCCCATGGAGTTGGGAGGGGCTACGCCGAGGGGTACCAGAGGAGGTGGCCTTCCCTGCACCAACTGTGGTCGGAGAGGGCACACGTCTGATCGGTGCTGGGGGGGTCCGTCTGGGAGTAGAGATGGCAGGCGGAACGCTTCTCGGTCACCCCAGGTGAGTCAGCATCAAACTCACCCAGAACCCCTTGTTGGCCATATGTTTGTCTTAATCTCTTTCCTTCACTTTTTTCCCTCTTCCCAGCATAGGGCGCTAGTCTATTCAGGCGCAGCTGGGAACTTTATGGATCGCGGACTCACCCTTAAGTTAGGGGTTCCGCTGGTGCCGATAGATTCTCCTTTCCCCGTGCACTCCCTAGATAGCCGGCCATTAGGGTCAGGGATGGTCAGGGAGACCACGGTCCCACTGGACATGGTGACGCAGGGGAATCATAGGGAGCGTATCAGTTTTTTTTATTATTGATTTGCCTGCGTTTCCAGTGGTGCTGGGGACTCCCTGGTTGGCCCGGCACAATCCTAAAATTTCATGGAGACAGGGGGTTCTCCAGGGGTGGTCAGAGGAGTGTTCTGGAAGGTGTTTGGGAGTTTCCATCGGTGCCACGTCGGTGGAGAGTCCAGACCAGGGTTCCACGGTGTGCATTCCCCCCCGAGTATGCCGATTTGGCAATCGCTTTCAGTAAAGTGAAAGCGACTAAATTACCACCTTATCGACCGGGAAGGGATTGTACGATAGATCTCCAGGTGGACGCTGCGCTTCCCAAGAGTCACGTGTACCCGCTGTCCCAGGAGGAAACGTTGGCAATGGAGACATATGTCACGGAGTCGCTGGGACAGGGGTACATTCGGCCCTCCATTTCACCCGTCTCCTCGAGTTTCTTTTTTTGTGAGGAAAAAGGAGGGAGGTTTGCGTCCGTGTATCGATTATAGAGGTCTAAACGCCATCACAGTGGGGTATAGTTACCCTCTACCTCTCATCGCTACGGCGGTGGAATCGTTCCACGGAGCGCAGTTCTTCACAAAACTGGATCTCAGGAGCGCGTATAGTCTGGTGCGTATTCGGAAGGGAGACGAGTGGAAAACCGCATTTAGTACTACATCCGGCCACTATGAGTACCTCGTCATGCCGTATGGGTTAAAGAATGCTCCAGCCGTTTTCCAATCCTTTGTAGACGAGATTCTCAGGGACCTGTGCGGGCAGGGAGTGGTTGTTTATATCGATGACATTCTGATCTACTCGGCCACTCACACCGCGCATGTGTCTCTGGTGCGCAAAGTGCTTGGTAGACTGCTGGAGCATGACCTATACGTCAAGGCTGAGAAATGCGTGTTCTCTAAACGAGCCGTCTCTTTTCTGGGATATCGCATTTCCACCTCGGGGGTGGTGATGGAGGGTGACCGCATTAGGGCCGTGCGTAATTGGCCGACTCCAACCACGGTAAAGGAGGTGCAGCGGTTTTTGGGTTTTGCCAACTACTACCGGAGGTTTATCCGGGGTTTTGGCCAGATAGCGGCTCCCATTACCTCACTGCTGAAGGGGGGCCCAGTGCGGTTGCAGTGGTCAGCAGAGGCGGACAGAGCATTCAACAAGTTGAAGGCGCTGTTCACTGATGCGCCCGTGTTGGCGCATCCGGACCCCTCTCTAGCATTCATAGTGGAGGTGGACGCGTCCGAGGCTGGGGTGGGTGCCGTGCTATCACAGCGCTCGGGTACGCCACCAAAACTCCGCCCCTGCGCTTTCTTCTCAAGGAAGCTCAGCCCAGCGGAGCGTAACTATGATGTGGGGGACCGGGAGTTGCTAGCGGTGGTTAGAGCTCTGAAGGTGTGGAGACACTGGCTTGAGGGGGCTAAGCACCCTTTTCTCATCTGGACCGACCACCAGAATCTGGAGTATATTCGGGCAGCTAGGAGACTTAACCCACGTCAGGCAAGGTGGGCCATATTCTTCACCCGGTTCCGGTTTACTTTGTCTTATAGACCGGGCTCCCAGAATGTGAAGGCAGACGCACTGTCCCGCCTTTATGACACAGAGGATGGGTCCACCGAACCTACTCCCATCCTTCCCGCCTCAAAGCTGGTAGCCCCAGTGGTATGGGAGGTGGACTTGGACATCGAGCGGGCGTTACGGGCTGAACCCGCGCCTCCTCAGTGTCCAGCGGGGCGAAGGTACGTGCCGCTTGGTGTTCGGGACAAACTGATTCGGTGGGCTCACGTCCTACCCTCCTCGGGTCACGCTGGGGTGACGAGGACAGTGGGGAGCCTTCAGGGGAGGTATTGGTGGCCTACGTTGGTTAAGGACGTTAAGGGTTATGTCTCCTCTTGCTCAGTGTGCGCTCAGAGGAAGGCTCCTAGGCACCTTCCTAGAGGGAAGCTACAACCCCTCCCCGTTCCACAGCGGCCATGGTCACATCTGTCCATAGATTTCCTGACCGATCTCCCGCCGTCTCAGGGGAGCACCGCGGTTCTAGTGATTGTGGATCGGTTTTCTAAGTCCTGCAGTCTCCTCCCGTTGCCCGGTATCCCTACAGCCCTGCAGACTGCGGAGGCATTATTTACCCATGTCTTTCGGCACTACGGGGTGCCGGAGGACATCGTTTCTGATCGGGGCCCCCAATTCACGTCTCGGGTATGGAACATTTGGGGGTCTCTGTCAGCCTGACCTCTGGTGATCACCCCGAGAGTAATGGGCAGGTGGAGAGAATGAACCAGGAGGTGGGTAGGTTTCTGCGGTCGTATTGCCAGGATCGGCCAGGGGAGTGGGCACGATACATTCCCTGGGCTGAAATGGCTCAGAACTCACTACGCCACTCCTCTACTAACGTGTCCCCTTTTCAGTGTGTGTTGGGGTACCAGCCGGTCCTGGCACCATGGCATCCGAGCCAGACCGAGGCTCCTGCGGTGGAGGAATGGGTACAGCGCTCCAAGGAGACCTGGAGGGCCGTCCAGGAATCTCTACGACAAGCGAGTGGACGGCAGAAGAGGAGTGCTGACCGCCACCGCAGTGAGGCCCCCGTGTTTGTACCGGGGGACAGGGTCTGGCTCTCAACCCGAAACCTACCTCTCCGCTTGCCCTGCCGGAAGCTGAGTCCGCAGTGTGTAGGGCCCTTTAAAGTCCTGAGGAGAATAAACAAGGTGTGTTATCGATTACAACTCCCTTCCTATTATCGTATTAACCCCTCGTTTCATGTGTCTCTCCTCAGGCCGGTGGTAGCTGGTCCCCTGCAGGACAGTGAGGTACCGGAGGTCCCCCCCCCCCTCTGGACATCGAGGGGACCCCGGCGTACACGATCCGGGCCATTCTGGACTCAAGACGCCGGGTGAGGGGCCTGCAGTACCTTGTGGACTGGGAGGGGTACGGTCCGGAGGAGAGGTGCTGGGTACCGGTGGGGGACATCTTGGATCCATCCATGTTGAGGGATTTCCATCGCCTCCATCCGGATCGCCCTGCACCTCGTCCTCCGGGGCGACCTCGAGGCCGGTGTCGGCGCGCTGCGGGAGCCGCGCGTCAGAGGGGGGGGTACTGTCACGAGTCCGACCGAGGGTGTTTCCCCTTCCCGGGCGGGTGGCGCTCGGCGGTCGTCATCACCGGCCTATTAGCTGCCACTGATTGTTTTTCCTCCCCCTCCTTGTATGTTTAGTGGTAGCACCTGTTCATGTTTAATTAGTTTGTCTTTATTAGACAGCCGGCCCGCCTGGTTGTTGTGCGGGATTATTTCATTGTAAACCTTCGGCTCTGTTGTAGAGGTACGTGCTTAGTGCCTAGTCGTGATTTTTTTCTATTGTACTTTTTCCCCTGTGTTTGGGAACGTTACTTTTGTGAGCACCCTGTGGTGCGTTGGTGCTAGTAAAGACGCACAGCATTGAACTCTGTCTCCTGCATTTGACTCCACACCCACGACACCCGGAGCATTACATACGGTACCGATGGTTCATCAACATCTATAAATAGATTAAACTTGTCTTTACAGCTTCCAATGAATTCCAAACCCAAATGTTCTAAAAAAATATAGGAACATTTTTCCTCTAAATTTTTCTAATAATGTGCAAGCTATCAAAGGAGGTGGTCACCACTCCTCCGCTAGTTAGTGAACCTCCACCCATAAAAGGATTGATCTCTGACCTCAGCAGCGATACCAACCCTAATTATGCCATTAGCGAAAAAACATCCGAAATTGCGAATGCTCACCAAAATCAACCATCAAACACAGGCTTTGTGACGGTTCTCCCCACCTTTGCACAGATGTATCGCCATAAAAATGTGACATCGGTCCAATACAACAGTGCACAGCTGAAACACGTGCCAGAAATGGCTAACATGAGGGGACAGGTGGCGAGAAATGAGCAACTATTGACAAAAGCAGGAAATGAAAACATTCTGCTAATCGAGAAACTGCGTTTGAAATCTGAACAATTAAAAGTAATTGCAAATACTTATGACGATGAACGAGCACAAACTCTTCAACAAAATCATTGTCTCCAGGAACAACTCGATTTAGCCAAAACTAAATAAGAGGTAGTCCACTCCAAACTAGATACATCTGTTGAGTTATCTACAAACAGGAGCACGCAATTTGATAACATGCAGGCAGTTTTGTTGAACGTTACTCAGAGTAACACGGTTCTACTCAAAATTCTGCAGACCAAAGACAATCAATTGATGAACAAGATGACAAAGTTGGATGACAAATCAGCAGAACTCACTGAAGTCGCTGACCAAATGAATGATGAGAGAACTCGGGTGATGAAGATGGAAATCTTGATTGCTAAGCAAGCGGAAGAAATCTCATCACTGAATCTCTCGCTCAGTACTCAAGACCTCTATTTGCAAACCATGACAGATAAGCTTGAGACCGAAAGGAGCAAGTGCAACACTCACGTCTCCAAAATCAGTCCTCTAAGCGTTCAAGTGGACTCTGCAATGCAGCAGAATACCACCGTTAGGTACCATCTGGAAGAAATCCAGAATGGTCACGCTCTACTATCCATCCAAGCAACCGGAGCCCGGGACTCAAAGGAGTGAAGACGATAGGTTTCAGACATTGCCTCCAACATGTGTCCCTCAGTCTTCTCCTCTTGGCCATTCGGCACTGAGTAATATAGCGCCTCTTGGCCAACAAAGCCAAAGCTTGGCTTCTCATCTTGGCCTTTCGGCCCCACTTTCCCCACAGGATGAAGCCAACCCTCTCCGCCTGCTTGACGCGGAATACCTTGACAAACTCATCAAGAATTTCCCCACCTTTGACCCCGTTCCAGTCAGCCAAACGATACTGAGACGTTCTTAGCTGACATAGAGGACGCGGTGGATGGCTACCCGAACGCTACGGGTTCTGACAGGGTTCACATGTTGAAGCGAAAGTCGAATAGACACATTCCATCAGCCAATCTAATTGACCATTCTTGTCATGATTTCAAGCCGGCTGTCTCTGTGAATGAGCAACTTCCCTCCTCCTTGCAGTCATGCAATACATAGTTGAGATGAATTTATTTTGCACTTCGGACACTTCAGCAAGCACTGCGGCTGTCTCAGCAAGAAAAACATTGATGCGCAGAGTATACTCTGCTTCCAACGACACACTTTACACTTTGTGGGGGACTGTCAACCCTTACAATGACACTAATGGCGTCAGTCCAGCAACTGACCCGATGACTCCCACTGGTGAAACACTTTGCGATATCACAAACCGATATCCTCGTCTCAGTTCGCAGGTACTGAAGAGGTTGCCACACGCGGACACAGTGGTGACTGACATGCCTCTACAGCCACTGAGGGTGTTGAAGCACAAACACCAGGAGATTTGGTTGAATGGTTACAGCCACTCTCATAATAACGCGGCCACTTACAACTCGAACATAGGGTCCGAAATTTTCGTTTGCGCCTCGGATACCAACACCACCAGCTGGTGGGGGGATCCCGAGACACAAAGGAGGGGAATAATAGCCCAGACCCATGATGAGCCTTACCGAGGCTGATGGGGGGGTCGAGACTACGGACAACACCGTACGAGGCCACCAGAGCATAAATCAAATCTAGTTGTAAACTCCCCTTTGAGAACAGTGAGGAGCAGACAGGCCCCTAGACGGGGATTATCTTTGAACACATCTAAGATAGTACTGAGGTGTACCACACTGGTAGTAAATGAAGTCCAGTGGACTTGTCCACCTCCAAAACAAGTGGCAACAATAATCATTCCTTGCCAAGTGTAGTAGTACTACAAGACAACTAGTAAAATGCTCTAATCATGTATTCCTGTAGGATAACATTTCAGAACACTCAGTAAGAGGATTAGTAACCTCACAAGTTAAATTGCTAATGATAATAGCGACATAGGAGTCACTCAGAGTGCAAAACGGGGAAGGGAATCTCCATTGCACTCTTCCAATAGTTACACACGCCACTAATAAATAGAACCCTCCGTTCAGGAGAAAAGTTATTAGAAGTCATGAACCACAATCACACCATGTACGACTGGTCTAATACTTAGAGTACTTCCGTCATCAGGTTAGCTCCTCTGTGGATAACATAGCTATGAAGTATACTTCTTCATACCTACCGCCACTACAATAGTGGAAGACAGTGACTGGTAGTAAAACTGGGGCCTTCCACTCTTTCTATTCTGGTTAAAGCCAGTTTGCGCTGTTCTGTGAAGGTAGTAGTACACAGTGTTGTACGAGATCTTCAGCTTCTTGGCAATTATTGCATGGAATAGCCTTATTTTCACAGAAGGCTGCCGAGTTTCACAAGAAGGTTATTTGTTTCTGGCCATTTTGAGCTTGTGTCACATTCTGACCTTAGTTCCTTTGTTATGTCTTTGTTTTAGTATGGTCAGGGCGTGAGTTGGGTGGGTTGTCTATGTTCTGTTTTCTATGTTGTGTTTTTGCGTTTGGCCTGCTATGGTTCTCAATCAGAGGCAGGTGTTGTTAGTTGTCTCTGATTGAGAATCATACTTAGGTAGCCTTTTCCCACTTGTGTTTTGTGGGTGTTTATTTTCTGTCTAATGTGTTTTGTCACCTTACAGAACTGTTTCTGATCCTTGCTACTCCTCCTTAGAAGAGGAATAGGAAAGCCGTTACAGCCTGTAATTGAACCCACAAATGCTGATGCTCCAGATACTCAACTAGTCTAAAGAAGGCCAGTTTTATTGCTTCTTTAATTAGAACAAAAGTTTTCAGCTGTGCTAACATAATTGCAAAATAGTTTTCTAATGATCAGTTAGCCTTTTAAAATGATAAACTTGGATTAGCTAACACAACGTGCCATTGGAACACAGGAGTGATGGTTGCTGATAATGGGCCTCTATACGCCTATGTAGATATTCCATTAAAAAACAGCTGTTTCCAGCTACAATAGTCATTTACAACATTAACAATGTCTACACTGTATTTCTGATCAATTTGATGTTATTTTAATGGACAAAAAATGTGCTTTTCTTTCAAAAACAAGGACATTTCTAAGTGACCCAAAACTTTTTAACAGTAATGTATGTAAAAAACAGCTGGTGCACGATATCTAAGGAAGTCTCAAGATTTTGCTCGCCCGAGGTAGAGTATCTCATGATAAGCTGTAATTTTTGTAGCTGTCCACATACACCACAGACCGAGGCTGACACTAAAACCGCACACAATGAGCTGTATTCCTCCATGAGCAAACAGGAAACGCTCATACAGAGGCAGCGCTCCTAGTGGCCGGGGACCTTAAATCAGTTTTACTTCATTTCTATCATCATGTTAAAAGTGCAACCAGAGGGGGAAAAAATTCTATATCACCTTTACTCCACACACAGAGACGTGTATAAAGCTCTCCCACGCCCTCCATTTGGCAAATCTGACCATAACTCTATCCTCCTGATTCCTGCTTACAAGCAAAAATGAAAGCATGAAGCACAAGTGACTCAGTCTATAAAAAGTGGTCAGATAAAGCAGATGCTAAACTACAGGACTGTTTTGTTAGCACAGACTGGAATAAGCTCCGGGATTCGTCCAATCCTGGCATTGGTGAGTACCCCACATCAGTCACTGGCTTTATCAATAAGTGCATCGAGGACGTCGTCCCCACCCCAACCAGAAGCCATGGATTACAGGTAACATTCGCACTGAGCTAAAGGATAGAGCTGCCACTTTCAAGGTGCGGGACTCTAAACCGGACACTTATAAGAAATCCTGCTATGCCCTCCGATGAACCATCAAACAGGCAAAGCGTCAATACAGGAATACGATCAAATCGTACTACATCTGCTCCGAATCTTGTCGGATGTGGCAGGGCTTGCAAACTACTACAGACAACAAGGGGAAGCACAGCCGAGAGCTGCCCAGTGACACAAACCTACCAGATGAGCTAAATTACTTCTATGCTCGCTTCAAGGAAAGAAACACTGTAACATGCATGAGAGCATCAGCCTTTCCAGACGACTGAGACCTGTAAACAGGTCACAGGCCGCTGGGCCGGACGGATTACCAGGACGTGCTCGGAGTGCACGCATGTGCTGACCAACTGTCTTCACTGACATTTTCAACCTCTCCCTGTCTGAGTCTGTAATACCAACATGTTTCAAGCAGACCACCACAGTGCCGTGCCCAAGAACACTAAGGTAACCTGCCTAAATGACTACCGATCCGTAGCACTCACGTCTTTAACCATGAAATGCTTTGAAAGGCTGGTCATGGCTCACATCAACACCATTGTCCCAGAAACCCTAGACCCACTCCAATTTGAGTACCACCCTAACAGATCCACAGATGATGCAATCTCTATTGCACTCCACACTGCCCTTTCCACCCTGGACAAAAGGAACACCTATGTGAGAATGCTATTCATTGACTAATGCTCAGTGTTCAACACCGTTGTGCCCTCAACGCTCAGACCCTGGGCCTAAACACCTCCCTTTTTTTTAACCTTTATTTAACTAGGCAAGTCAGTTAAGAACCAATTCTTATTTTCAATGACAGCCTAGGAACAGTGGGTTAACTGCCTGTTCAGGGGCAGAATGACAGATTTGTAGCTTGTCAGCTCGGGGGTTTGAACTTCCAACCTTCCAGTTACTAGTCCAACACTCTAACCACTAGGCTACCCTGCCTTCCCTCTGCAGCTGGATCCTTGACTTCCTGATGGGCCGCCCCCAGGTGGCAAGGGTAGGGAGCAACACATCCGCCACGCTGATCCTCAACACAGTGGCCCCTCAGGGGTGTGTGCTCTGTCCCCTCCTGTACTCCCTGATCACTCATGACTGCACGGACAGGCATGACTCCAACACCATCATTACATTTTCCGATGACACAACAATGGTAGGCTTGATCACCGACAACGACGAGACAGCCTATAGGGTGGACTCCTGATCAAATGGCCACCCAGACTATTTGCACCCCCCCCCCCCCCCCCACACACACATCTATGCATAGTCACTTTAATAACTCTACCTACATGTACATAGCACCTCAACTAACTGGTGCCCCCGCACATTGACTCTGTACCGGTACCCCCCTGTATATAGTCTCGCTATTGTTATTTTACTGCTGCTCATAAATCACTTGTTACTTTTATTTCTTACTCTTATTCCTATTTATTTTTTTATTTGTATATAGATATATATTTATTTTTTAAACTGCATTGTTGGTCAGGGGCTCATAAGTAATCATACACTTGTTGTATTTGGAGCGTGTGACTAATAGCATTTGATTTGATCTATTTTCCCCTTCAAAATTCACCAGAAACAACTATTTCACAGTAATTTCCTTAACACCTACAAGGGTGTTGACCTCAGAACCCATTGAGTCTGACCTCCCCAATATGCAACTCAAAGTTATGCATTCGTCGCCCAGTGTATACCTATTGATTCTTGAATACTTAAATGTGTGATCTTTGCTTGTGCTTGATTGCTATTTTGATTATGACAGATAATCCTGCATTATTACAATGCTAATTGTTTATTGCAAATGGGCCCATAATTGACGACTATATGTTGTCAACTGAGTCATGTGAACTCATCAGACACAGTAAACAACATACAATAGGAGTCTCCACTGACCAAAACTCTAATTTCATTGGCTGTGAAGCAGCATCCGTCCATTTATATAATACTCAGAGGAAAGTCTAGGTGCTCGTAGAGCCTGAGGCTGAAGGAGGGGGTGCATGGTTTGCTGACTATGATTAGGTGAGATTAAACTTTTCATATGCATGATCTATATTACACACCATCATTTCATAACCAATTGTTCAACAAGTCAACATGACTACAGTGTTTACTTGTCTCTTTGTTTCCCTCCGCTGAAAGGATCCTGACCAGAGCTCAACATCAGTGCTTAGTGTTTCCAATGAAATAATTGGGATTAAGGTATTGATTGCTGAGAACGAATTAAAGAAACACGCAATATTTGTAGATGTTAAGGTGAGTATAAGTTTTAGGTTGATTGCATGGAGTCTGTCTATTCATACCACTTTTCATATTTTCAAAGGAGCAAGAATAAGAAAGATGACATTCCAACACTATTTTCTTTCTTTGTGACCTTTCAATCAAGAACCACATACAGAATGACTAGTTGATGCTACCCAAATTATGCTTCATTAACTTCTGTGATGTGAAATTGTTGTTGATACTAGTCATTTACAGAAGTAGTGGTTCAAGTTGCATGATTACATTTACATACTATGAATATATAGTATAAAAGTTTGATAAAAACTGTGTTTATTAAATGTGTAACTATTTCATGAAGATAGTAATAGCTTACTATTTATATGGGAATGTGTTACCATAGCCATAGTGCATTGCCCTCACTTGTGTTATTTTTAGAAATAAACTGGATTCCGATGGGAAGCATTATCAGCAGGATGTGTTGTATTTTCAGAAGCCCAATAATCTGACTCAGAACAACGTTTTGGACCAGCAGTTTGGTGTTCCGTCTGTTACAGTAACACTATTCTTGCAAAACTTTAGTTGAAAGTAAGTCCAGTTAATTTTGCAAACATAAATGTAGATAACCGATGAAAACATGAAAAATGTTGAAAAACACATTTAAAGATGTGATCAAATTGTTCCTTGTCTCTAGGCCTAAAACACCAGGTGGAATGGACTTCTCAAATACTTCGAACCTCAACAGCACTGTGAAATCACAGACTCTTTTCTGCTATGAGTCTTTGAGTGGATCATGTGTGAGGTTTGCTCGACCCCTGAGCGTTCAGGTTCCGATGTTCACATCGATGGTGTTGGCCATACTGGTGACTGTTATTGGGAACCTTCTGGTCATCACCTCCATTGCACACTTCAAGCAGCTTCAAACCTCCGTAAACCAACTGCTCGTCTCCTTGGCTGTGTGTGACCTCCTTCTGGGAGTGTTTGTAATGCCGTGCAGTGCTGTGCGCTCTGTCCAGGGCTGTTGGTACCTAGGAGGGTTTCTGTGTAAGCTCCACACCAGCACTGATATTATGCTGAGCACATCCTCCATCTTCCATCTATCCTTCATCTCCATTGATCGTTACTTTGCTGTCTGCAGGCCACTGTCGTACAGACTGATCATCACCAATAACACTGTATTGATCATGATCACCACCAGTTGGCTGGTCCCTGCCATTTTTTCTTATGGAATGATCTTCCCTGAGATCAATCTGAAAGGCAAGGAGGATTTCTATGAAACACATGTCAAGTGCATTGGAGGCTGTCAGGTGTTCTTTAGTCCAGTGGCAGCTTTAGTAGCATCCTCCTTCAGTTTTTACATCCCAGGCATGATCTTGATTTGTATATATTCCAAGATATATTGGGTTGCCAGGGCTCAGGCCAGGTCCATTAAAGATTTATCTCGTCAGTTTAAAGAGGCAGACTCTGGACGTAGAGAGAGACGAGGGGCAAATATTCTGGCAATAGTAGTGGGAGTGTTTCTAATCTGCTGGAGTCCCTTTTCCTTGTGCCTCATCATTGACCCTTTCATACAGTACTCCATCCCCCCGCTGTTGGGGGATACCCTGGTTTGGTTTGGATATTTGAACTCTGCTTTTAACCCTATTGTCTATGCTTTCTTTTACACTTGGTTCAGGAGGGCTTTGAGAATCATCATCAGTGGTCACATCTTTCGCAGAGGTTCTTGTAGATTTAAATTGTATTCTGAGTAAAGTTTCAGTTGACATTGTATGATGTGTGTTCAAATAAATATATGAATTATTTTGGGATGTAACATGTAACAGTTATGCAACTAAAAGATAAAGCTTGAGTGAAAATGTAACAGAAGCTGCTTTTAACCTGTTTCATATAAAGCTGTTTGCCTGAAATAAATGTATTTCAATGCCTGTGCCTGTCACCTTGTTTAATAGTGTTCTTTGTCTCCTCCTAGTGCCTACTTGAGGTACACACCGCTGGAACAGTAATTTTGAGCTTAGTGCTCATGACATCACTATTTTACGAAACTATCATACTGTCATGCTGTACATTACTTGAATATACACATATAATATAAACAGATGTAAATCATGTAACCTATTATAACTGGCTGGTAGCTGGGAAAGGGGTGTGCCCAAAATATGTCCAATAGGGTATATAAACTCTGTCATTCTTCTAAGAAGACTGTGCTGAATTCAGCACCACTCACATACCTGCACCTGTGACTACAGTAGCAAGTGATCAGCTCTAACTTGAATGTCTTTTTGTTTTTGGCAATGGATATCTCATCTCATCAACATCTGGATCCTAAGATGTTCTGTTACCCAGAATCAAATGCCTCCTGCACCAGAGAAATTTTCAGTGAAGGGGTTCAAATGGCTTTATATATCTTTTTTGTTTCTGTTATTCTGGTCACTATTCTAGGGAACGGTGTGGTCATTATCTCCATTGCTCACATAAAACAGCTCCACACGCCAACTAACATGCTTATAATGTCTTTGGCAGTTGCAGACCTGCTAGTTGGAGTAGCTGTGATGCCTTTTAGTACAATTAAGGCTGTGGAGGGCTGCTGGTACTTTGGAGATGCTTTTTGTTTCCTGCATTCTGATATGTTCCTCACATCTGTTTCAATTTTCCACCTGGTATTCATAGCCATAGATCGATATGAGTCTGTGTGCAGTCCACTTCGCTATTCCACCAAGATTACTATACCAATTGCATGGCTCATGGTTTTTGCCAGTTGGGCCGTTGCTGCATTGTACTCCTATGGCCTACTATATTCCAAAGCAAATGTTAGAGGACTAGATGAATTCATTGCATCCATATACTGCCTGGGAAGTTGTAATCTTTTCCTTAATGCTTTGTGGGGCGCCCTAGACACATTGATAGCCTTTTTCTTTCCGTGCTCTGTAATGGTGGGTTTGTATACCAAAATATTTTTGGTGGCAAAAGAACATCTAAGGAAGATTGAAGACAGCCAAAAGAATTCCAATGAGGGAGGTAGAGGTGTGGTGTCTCAACGGTCAGAGCGGAAAGCAGCTAAAACTTTAGGCATTGTGGTGGGTGTTTTCATCTTTTGCTGGCTACCTTTCTTTGTTAATTCCATAGTTGATCCATACACAAACTTTAGCACACCACCTATTCTCTTTGAAGTGTTTATCTGGCTGGGTTACTTTAATTCTACTGCAAATCCAATCATCTATGCACTGTTTTATCCATGGTTTCGAAAATGTCTTAATCTCATTGTCACATTAAAAATATTCAATAGAAATTATTCCTATATAAATGTATTTGCTACTACGTGATCTATTGTAAAGCTACATCAATATAATATACAACTATGTGTGAACAGTATGTAACTAACTTCATGCAAAAAAAATGTAAATGTTTCATAATAGCCCTTTTTTGGGCGGCAGATGAATTGTCCAGTTACTGTCATTTACTTCTCACAAAATGATTCATGTCAATACATGTACAGTATGTGGCTTAGTGGCAGTTTTTTTTAAAACATAAGCTATGACCTGTCCACCTTGGATAGTGTGTTCAATGAGGAAAATGAAGAGAAGCATTTGAGAAACCTCTTCTGAACATTATACTGCTGTCGATAATTGCCTGGTCTTCTTCATGTAATCTTGTTTAATTTATAAATCCCTTCTTATTGTATTTTGAATGTAGCATAGGCCTACCTTAGAATAAAGCGTATAAAGTACATAAAATGTGTCTTTGGATATTATTATTTTTGTACCTCAATCATCTTGTGTCTAATCATATTATGGCTAGAGTTGAACTAAACAACCACAGGTACCCGGCTTCCAGTCCCATTGTCTGAGCTAGACATTTTTATCAAAGATGATCTATTATAGTGAGAAGACAGCTACTCTAACGATGGAAAAGCATGTCCTCGAAGATGGAAGGAGGAAGCGAGATCAAGCCATTGAGAGGGCAAATACTCATATAAACAACAGGCACAATTTAGCTTTTGCCCCGCCGAGGCTGATTATAAAAGGATATTCCGGTTGTTAGTGGAAAAGGAAGTGCGAGCGCGTGACGTCACCTCCGTTTTTGGACGTTAACAAGGCGACACTCTACGTCTTAACTCCTCGTCCACATTTTCTGGATTGGTTGAACAGTGCTGAAGAGAACCTCCTAACATTTAAAAACAAATTTCATCAAGACCAGAATGTGGGGGATCTAGTTTCAGGAGTTTTTTATGCTTGCTGCGTTAGGTTATAAAGTTTTTGTTTAAAGTTACCGTAATGCCATGTGCGTCCAATTTTATATATATGTGCATTTGTAACAGCCAAATCATTTATGAAACTTATATTCGTTCAAATAAGCAAGACGTAACAAATTAGCAATCAATTACATTTGTGTTGACCAAATTCGACATTCTCATTGACCTACATGCACAAATTCCTCACTTCGTGGTCTTATTTTCGTGGAAAGATTTTGGGCGAACTAAATCCTCTCACTTCACCTCTTGCACTATGATTTGATCTTTGCTGTAAAGCGGCTTAGAGTAGATCATGTGACTAGAAAAACATGACACACCGATCAGGAAGCAGAGTGTAGGCCGAGCAGACTGTCAAGACAGAACTCATTAAGGTAAACGAATATTTAGTGTTCCCCGAAATTTTCCATCAGCAATGTTTGGATATGCAAATGATTAGTAAATGTCGACAAGCGACAATTAAGATGTAATTCATGCGACCTGAAAGGGATTTTAATGTTTACTGAAAGTTGTCAGCATTTGTGCAACAATCTCTCTCTTTACGCTGCAGTATTTCCTTGATCTAAATGAACATGGCTACTTTACCATTCATGTTTTTAGCGTTTGATGAAATGTATATTATGCCATACGAGTAGTAAATAGACACAGTGGGGAGGGGGCGTGTTTGACATTCATCCATGCCCAGTTATTCAGGCGTTCGTATTTCCGCATTTTTCTGGTCTAGTTTTTCAGGTTGAGGGCGTTAGCTTGCCCTGCCTGTGCTCTCTTCCAATGCCTGTATCTGATTGGACGGCTGGCTGATGAACTTCAACTAACCTTTTGCAGACTGTACTCTTGTGTGCATTCATGTGTTTCTCTTACTGATGGCCTATTATGTTCCTCAACATTCATGGTTTATTCACTTTAAAACTATTTTATACAAGCATGGGGGATTTTTCCCACTTTGGCGACAGCACGTATGTATGTCTATGGGAATGAGTGTTCATAGTACATAAAGCAGGTGGGAGTGAATAGAAGTGAACTGAGGCAAGCCATGTGAGTGACTGACAACAATGCTTGCAACATTTTATATTTCAAGGTCTTGGGGAGACTCCCAATGTGTCAACGATGGCCTACCAGTACGGAAAAGTGCAGGATCCAAATGTGCTTACTCAGACGATAATCTCCAACATCCAAAAGATCGCACAACAAAGTAATTGATACACATGGACAAACTGTGCACACAACCACAACCTGTAAATCAGTACAAACAAGTTTTGTTATATCCTCAGACTTTCATAGGCCAATAGGCTACTACTATACATATCCTATGAGGCCTGGGGGTAGACTCAAATGTATTAACATAGCTACATTTTATTTTTTATTTTGAATGCATTTTCAAATGTAATGCTTTTCCTGTTGAATGAACACACATATTGTTTTGTGTCACAATATGTGTGCCTTTGTTTCTGCCAGCATCTGAAATACAGAGTATTGTGGATAAGTTGGGAACCCCACAAGACACAACTGAGCTCAGACAGCATCTGTGAGTTCTGTTTTTATCAGAATAAGTCTCTTATCTGTAACTTTTAAAGATGTTTTTACATGCAGGTATATGTGTTATAATGGAATATTATCTAAATGAGGCTTTTCACTTTTCAAATGTAGGCAGCAGAAACAGCAGAATGTCAACCACCTTGCCAAAGAAACAGACCGAAGTGTGAAGCAATTTGGCTCTTTGCCTGTCACAACTGAACAGGTACTCAACACCTTTTTTTGTACAACAAGCAACAAAACGTATAGTAACAACTGTCATGTGCAATAGCAGACAGAACATTATTCACACAGTAATGTGAAAACAGCTAGGTGAACAGCACCTCAGTGCTCATTGGTCACATGTTAGGTGGGCTGGCCTGTGTTGTCCAAGCTGGTCCTAGGATGACCTGTTCCCGAGTCTCAAGTCTCAACACAACTTGTCAATAAAAAATAATTGCACTTGTAGTAGTGCCCTCCGTTCACCTTTTATGAATGTCCCTTTAATGACAAATGCAATCAGCAGTTGCTACATCCATTTTTGGACTTAATGTATCCATTGGTTCTTGAATAATATTACTTATACATGCCTCCATGAGTTTAGTTCAACGGTCGTTGAACTAAACTCCAAAATATAAGCTTGTTTTATTCCAGTGTTTGTAAACAAACACTGTATAGCATTTTTTTTTAAACATGGTTAAAACACATTTTTATATCATGGATGGTCAGTCCTTGCAGCCATAGCTCTGTCGTTTAATTTGAGAGTGGTTCCATTTCCCCAGTCCCATCCCCCGCGTTATGCCCAAACAGTGTTGGGGAGTATACTTTGTTTTTGTTTTAACTGCTGATTGCTGCTTTGTATTTGCGTCTTTTATCTTAGCTAACTTTCAACAAACTTACCCTGCATTCTCAATGTTTTACTTTTATGAGAATATAAATTGGATAAGAATTTATTTTCAAAAGAAGGGGGGGGGGGATAGAAAACGATATCTCACTGGGAACAATCCAACTCCGAATTCCAAGTCGGACACTCGGGCATCTTTCTAAAGCTCAAACTTTCCGACCTGAAGATCACTGATATCATGAGTTCCCGGATGCAGCTACCATCAGTCTGGTAAAATAAAAGAGCAAATTATTTCAATTTATGGTCCACAGTGCCTTGGAAGTGCTACATTAGAACATCTATTTTGTTATAAAAGCTTGAGTTTTGAAATCTAATATGGTCTGAGAATAACAATATTGGCAGGACAGGCATATAGCCAAAATGCTGTGATAATGTACTAGGAAATGAATTAGGTCTAGAACTGTTTTATATTAGGTTAATGTCAAATGTTTTTAGTCGCGTTTTAAAAATCAATCTGAGCGGTAGGTCTCTGCTTGCTTTTTGACTGGGAAAGTGATCTTGACTCTGAAAAGGTTGGTGACCACTGCTGTATATAATTCAAAATAACACTGTACTGTGCAACACTTCATATTCCCATGAAATTGTGATTGAGATCAAATGTTTGGCATGCAGATGCTACTTGGTCGTTTCACCGGTAAAACTTGAAGAATTATCATTCACGATTGACAGTGAGAAATGTGAAGAGAGGGTGACCTCAAATGTGTGCGTAAAGTACAGATAAAGAAAAGCTTGCGCAGAACGTGTTTCAAGTCTTTAGCTCTGCGGAAGAAGGTTCCAGGGGGCCGGGGGGGTACTTTCAGGGTGGTTACTTTTGGATCCGCCTTTATTTATTTATATATATACTATTCTTAAACGCATTAAGACTTTATTTCCTGTTTTGGTAGTTGTGCCTTCTCGTTCAAGGAAGGCCCAAGGCACACTGCATGAACATTTTTCCTGACAGCAGAAATCCAACAGTTTTGAAGTCATTTCTTTTTGTGTGAGGTAAAGAAAGCAATTATTGCATTCTTGTAGAGCTCACAAGGAAAGGTTGGAATGCACGCCATGGCAGGAATAAAACAATTCTTACAAACATCCACATTTTCTGTTTTTCAATACTGTCCTGGATGTTTAATTTAGACAATGGAAAGACAAATGATGGGTTTAATTGCAAACACATTCCAGTTGTATTACTTGCTAACGAAAATATATCTAAATATTTTTCATATAAGTCTCACAAAGAGTTGTTAGTATTTCACTTCTGCTTATGTAAAGGAGGACATGAGGGCCTGAGACGGAAGTCATAAGAATAATTCTCTATCGGTTGAGATTAGAGTGATGCTATGGCACAGTATCATGAACACTATGTGATGTTAACTCATTTGTTTACATATACCTCTCTTCTAGCGCCAGAGAAAGATCCAGAAAGACCGATTTATCAATGACTTCTCCAATGCACTGGCCAATTTCCAAAAGACACAGAGGCAGGCTGCTCAGAAAGAGAAGGCGTTTGTTGCCAGAGTCCGTGCCGAGTCCAGAGTGTCGGTTAGTAATCATCAAAAATGTACACAATCTTTACTAGGTACAGACCAGAGGAGGCTGGTTGGAGGAACTATAGGAAGACAAGCTAATTTTAATGGCTGGAATGGAATTAATGGAACTGATTCAAACGTGTTTTCCATGTGTTTGAAACGTTTCATACTGTTCCACAAATTCTATTCCGGCCATTAGAATGAGCCCATCCTCATATAGCTCCTCCCACCAGCCTCCACTGGTACAGACCACACCTTCAACATTAACGTTTTTGTTTAATGCAGGAAAAGGTTTAAAGGTACTGGATGGGGGTGTGTGTGTGTATATGTTACGTTACAGCCTTAATCGAAAATGGATACGAAAAAAAATCTTTGTCAATCTACGCACAATAAATACCCCATAATGACAAAGCGAAAACAGTTTTTTTACATTTTTGCAAGTGTATTGAAAATGAAAAACTGATACCTTATTTACATAAGTATTCAGACCCTTTCCAATGAGACTCAAAATTGAGCTTCTGTGCATCCTGTTTCCATTGATCATCCTTAAATGTTTCTACAATGTGATTGGAGTCCACCTGTGGTAAATTCAATTGATTGGGCATTTTTTGGAAAGGCACATACCTGTCTATATAAGGTCCCACAATTGACATTACATGTCAGAGCAGAAACCAAGCCATGAGTGTATATACACTGTGTATATACACATTTAGTTACATTACAGCCTTATTCTAAAATGTATTATATTGTTTTTTTTCTTCATCAATATAAATGTGATATTTCAGTTTATATTTTTAATACATTTCCTAAAATGTCTAAAAAGCTGTCTTTGCTTTGTCATTGTGAGGTATTGTGTGGATATTGAGGATTGTGTATATATATATACACACACACACACACACACACACACACACACACACACACACACACACACACATTCATACCTATTTAATATATATATATGTGGACACCCCTTCAAATTAGTAGATTCAGCTGTTTCAGCCACACCAGTTGCTGACAGGTGTGTATAATCAAGCACACAGCCATGCAATCTACATAGACAAGCATTGGCAGTAGAATGGCCTTACTGAAGAGCTCAGTAATTTTCAACATGGCACCGTCATAGGATGCAAGCTTTCCAACTAATCAGTTTGTCAAATTTTTGCCCTGCTAGAGCTGCCCCGGTTAACTGTAAGTGCTGTTATTGTGAAGTGGAATCGTCTAGGAGCAACGAGCTCAGCCGCAAAGTGGTAGGCCACACAAGCTCACAGAATGGGACCGCAGAGTTTTAAATCATCTGTTCTCGGTTGCAACACTCACTTCCGAGTTACAAACTGCCTCTGGAGCAACATCAGCACAAGAATTGTTCGGCGGGAGCTTCATGAAATGGGTTTCCATGGCCGAGTAGCCGCACATAAGCCTAAGATCACCATGCGCAATGCCAAGCGCCAGCTGGAGTGGTGTAAAGCTTGCCGACATTGGACTCTGGAGCGGTGGAAACTAGTTCTCTGGAGTGATGAATCACGATTCACCATCTGGCAGTCCGATGGAGGAATCTGGGTTTGGCGGATGCCAGGAGAACGCTACCTACCAGAATGCATAGTGCCAACTGTAAAGTTTGGCGGAGGAGGAATAATGGCCTGGGGCTGTTTTTCATGGTTCGGGCTAGTCCCCTTAGTTCTAGTGAAGAGAAATTTTAACGCTACAGCATACTGACATTCTAGATGATTCCGTGATTTCAAATTTGGGGAAGACCCTTTCCTGTTTCTCACGTGACAATGCCCCCATGCACAAAGCGAGGTCCATACAGAAATGTTTTTTCTATGTGTTGAAGAACTTGACTGTCCTGCACAGAGCCCTGACCTCAACCCCATCGAACACCTTTGGGATCAATTGGAACAGCGACTGTTAGCCAAGCCTAAACGCCCAACATCAGTGCCCTACCTCACTAATGCTCTTGTGGCTGAATGGAAGCAAATACCCACAACAATACTCCAACATCTAGTGGAAAGTCTGTTATAGCAGTAAAGGGGGGACCAACTCCATATTAATGCCCATGATTTTGGAATTCGCTGTTCGATGAGCAGGTGTCCACATACATTTGGTCATGTAGTGTATATACAGCCGTTGATTGGTGATAGGAGGAGTAGTCAGTTATTTGGTTGTCGAGAGGGGAGGAAATGTAAATGTTTCAAGTGTAGTCTTTCCTCCCAAACTGTAGTCACTTTACATATAAAGCCATAAATTAGAGAGCATCAGACTGACTGTTCTGTCCATCCTCAGGGTGGCTATCCTGACGACAGCTTTGGAGGAAATGGAAACGTCTTTGAAAGGTCAGAGTTCAGCATTTCAGTGGTCTCGTGCTTTTTGAGTGAGATAGTACACAGACATGCTGCACTAAACATACTGTGCAAGCTGTTTAAATACATCCCACTGTCTGTTGCCGCATAAAACTGCATGCCGACAACAGAGGAAGGAACCACTGTAGACACTCATATTTAATTAATTTACCCAGAGTTCATAATCCTGATTCCTCTATTATTGCCTACAATTGTGGAGAATGTAAACATCCTCTTTTACAGTTAAGATAATATTTTTTATTTGGTCTATTTAGCTCTTTTTTTCTGTTTAGCTCTTTTTTTTAATGTCCTGACCTTTTTGTTCTATGAATCGCTTAACCATTAAATGAATATTCACATAAAAAACCCACAGTTGACTATTCTCTAACTGCTAGTTTATCTAAACATCCACTTTAGTGTTAACATGTCCGTCTTTTTATAGGCCCATCAGGCCCATCTCTCTCTAGCCCAGACAGACATAGTGGGAGTTGAGTGTTTACTTTGGGTGGTTCACCACGTCTTCCCCATGTCTGACTCTACAGTGGGGGGCAGGCCCAGGTCCAGTCACAGTCCCAGGAGGTGGCCATCACTGAAGAGGACCTGCAGCTCATCCAGGAGAGAGAGACTTCCATCAGACAGCTAGAGGTGACAGCACTCCTATTACTCACCATTAGTGAACAAGATTCAGGGTTAAATTCTGATTTTGCTGGATGTCTTTCATTCCTTTAAATGATCTTATACCATAAGCCATACAGTAATCATAACTTATTTGGTCCAAAGGCTATTTTATTTGCCCCCCTATGTTTTCAGATAATTATTTTTTGACATAATGGACTGTAAAAACACCCTAAAATCAGCTCCAAGTGATTTTAATTTCAGAAATCAAATCAAACATTATTTGTCACATGCTCCGAATACAACAGGTGTAAACCTTACCGTGGAATGTTTACTTACAAGCTCTAGAGTTAAGAAAATATTTACTAAAATAAATTTTTTAAATAAAAGAAAAAAGTAGCACAAGAAAATTACATTAGGAGGCTATATACAGGGGGTACCGGTACAGGTTAGTTGAGGTAATTTGTAATTTGTAAATGAGAACCTGTTCTCAACTAGCCTACCTGGTTAAATAAAGGTGAAATAAAATAAAATAAAATAAAAATAGTGACTATGCATAGATGATAAACAGCGAGTAGCAGCAGTTTAAAAACAAAGGGCATGGGGTCAATATAAATATTCCAGGTGGCCATTTTATTAATTGTTCAGCAGTCTTATGGCTTGGGGGTAGCAGGTGTTAAGGAGCCTTTTGATCCTAGACTTGGCGCTCTGGGACCTCTTGCCTTGCGGTAGCATAGAGAACAATCTCTGAATTGGGTGACTGGAGTCTTTGACCATTTTATGGGCCTTCCTCTGACACCGCCTTGTATATAGGTCCTGGATGTCATGAAGCTTGGCCCCAGTGTTGTACTGGGCTGTACGCACTACACTCTAGTGCCTTACGGTCAGATGCCAAGCAGTTGCCATACCAGGCATTGATGCAAATGGTCAGGATGCTCTTGATGGTGCAGCTGTAGAACTTTCGAGAATCTGGGGACCCATGCCAAATCTTTTCAATCTCCTGAGGGGGAAAGGTGTTGTTATGCCCTCTTCACAACTGTCTTGGTGTGTTTGGACCATGATAGTTTGTTGGTGATGTGGACACCAAGGAACTTAAACCTCTCGACCTGCTCCACTACAGCCCTGTTGATGTTAATGGGGGCCTGTTTGGCCCTCCTTTTCCAATAGTCCACGAACAGCTCATTTGTCTTGCTCACTTTGAGGGAGAAGTTGTTGTCCTTTCACCACACTGCCAGGTCTCTGACCTCCCTATAGGCCCATCGTTGTCGTTGATCAGGCCTATCACTGTTGTGTCATCAGCAAATTTAATGATTGGGTTGGAGTCGTGCTTGATCACGCAGTCGTGGGTGAACAGGAAGGGACTAAGCATGCATCCCTGAGGGGCCCCAGTGTTGAGGATTAGCATTTCCAAATCTGTTCCCAAGTATTCCCACGCATAATAGAGAGACACGTGAACTTATACCAATGCAAGCGAGGTTTTGAAATGATTGTTTTAGTAAAATATTGGGCTTCTTGCTGTCAATTTGCAGTTTATAAATTACTTGTAATTATGTTCTGGCCCCCCGATCATCCTCTCAAGAAAAAATTGGGCCGCGGCTGAATCTAGTTGATGATCACTGCCTTATGCTATCCTGCAAATCACACTTACATAATGGATTTATATCCAGTCCATTTAATTTGTGATGTCTGTTTATTCAATGCTTGTTTTCTCTTTTTTTCAGTCTGATATTACAGATATAAATGAAATATTTAAGGACTTGGGAATGATGGTCCATGAGCAAGGGGATGTGATCGGTAAGCATACATTCAGTCATTTACTCCTCTAAACTTCTGACTGTTAGAAACGTTTCCACTTTCAAAACATTGACAGCATACCCCTACAGGGATCAAATACTGCATGTTTAGGAGTCTTTATGGAGAACAGTCTAATGAGTGTTCTGGGAAAAGAGGATGACAAACAGCTATGCTAGCTAAACACACACGATTATGTCCCACAGTTAAAACTGAAGGGATGTTAACGTGATAATGACATTATTTGAGAGGCTAGTCATCGTCATGGTGTAAGTCAAATGCTCTAACTTTTTCAGCAACATTTTCAAGAAAATATTCAACCAAAACTGAACCTCTGGGAGAGAATGACCCTTTCACTGTGCATTTATGCCCCTAGACAGTATAGAGGCCAATGTCGAAACTGCTGACCTTCATGTACAGAATGCCACCCAGCAGTTATCACAGGCTGCAGACTATCAGGTAGGTAACATAAGAATCATTATTTTGAGGGTGAATAAATCATAATGCTTTTTCTTTATATTTTACAATACAATTTTCTTATAACGTTAAGTGTTTCTTTTGCCCCTTTCAGCGCAAATCTAGGAAGAAGATCTGCATTCTCATTGTCGTTCTGGCGGTTCTTGCTGTTGTCATTGGTTTAATCATCTGGGCATCAGTCAAAGGATGATGATGCTTTTCATATACTCCTTGGTCCTGGCATTTTATTGATTATTTAGGACTAAGTTTGAGTTACAAATCTCATGGCCATAATACTAAGAAGAATACACACAGCATAGACTTGGAATAGGCTTGTGTGATACAGTACCTGCTAATTATTATGGACTGTAGCCTAGTCTATGCACCAGAGGCCAAGAATTGTGCAATGCTAAGTAATATCTTGCATCACTTTTGCTGTCAAGTTCCTCAGTGCTGGCTTATTTCTCTCTTCAAGCCTTTATTTTATATGAAGCAATTTATGCATTTTTATTTAATCTCACAAAGATTCTCACTGTAGAAATAAATATGTACAGTGCCTTCAGAAAGTATTCATACTGCTTGACTTATTCCATATTTTGTTGTTAGTCTGAATTCAAAATGACTTAAACTGCTTTTTTCCCTCACCCACCTACACACCATATCTCGTAATGACAAAGTGAAAACATGTTTTTGACATATTTGCAAATGTATTGAAAATGAAATGCTGAAATATCACATTTTAACAAGTATTCACACCCCTTAGTCAATACATATTTTGAATGACCTTTGGCAGCGATTACAGCTGTGAGTCTTTATGGGTAAGTCTCTAAGAGCTTTGCACACCTGGATTGTACAATATTTGCAAATTATTATTTTTACAATTCTTCAAGCTCTGTCAAGTTGGTTGGTGATCATTGCTAGACAGCCATTTTCTTGCCATAGACAACTTAATTGACAACTGTAACTAGGCCACTCAGGAACATTCAATGTCCTAGTGTCTGTTGGAAAGCAGACTGAACCAGGTTTCCTCTAGGATTTTGCCTGTGCTTAGCTCCATTCTGATGTATTTTTATCCTTAACTCCGTATTCCTTGCCGATGATGAGCATAACATGATGCAACGTTTTCTGCAGTTTTACTTTAGTTCCTTATTGCAAACATGGAATATTTGTATTCTGTACAGGCTTCCTTCATCGAGGTTAGTATTTTGGAGCAACTACAATGTTGTTGATCCGTCTTCAGTTTTCTCCTACCACAGCCATTAAACTCTATAACAGTTTTAAAGTCACCATTGGCTCCATGGTGAAATCTCTGAGTGGTTTCTTTCCTCTCTGACACCTGTATCTTTGTAGTGACTGGGTGTATTGCAACACCATCCCAAAGTATAATAACATCACCATGCTCAGAGATATTCAATGTCTGCTTTTTATTTTTACCCATCTACCAAAAAGTCAGAGTGGACTTTTAGTCCAACTCAGGAGGCGTGCACACCACTCACCTCTTCCGAGTATATTACCCGCTAATGTTCAGTCTCTGGATATTAAGGTTGACGAGCTCAGGGCAAGGATTTCCTTCCAGAGAGACATCAGGGATTGTAACATACTCTGTTTCACGGTAACATGGCTCTTGGGATAAACTGAGTCCATTCAGCCAGTTGGGTTCTCAGTTCATCACGCAGACGGGAATGTATATCTCTCCAGGAAGAAGGGCGAGGGTGTATGTTTCATGATTAACTACTCATGGTGTTATTGTGATAACGTACAGGAACTCAAGTCATTTTGTTGACCTGACCTAGAATACCTCTCCATCAAATGCTGACCGTATTACCTCCCAAGAGAATTCTCTTCGGTTATAGTCACAGCCGTGTATATTCCTCCTCAAGCCAACACCATGACAAAGAACTTCATTGGACTTTATGCAAACTCGAAACCACATATCCTGAGGCTGCATTTATTGTAGCTGGGGACTTTAACTGAGCAAATTTGAGTAAAACGTTACCGAAGTTCTATAAAGGCTTTTTGCTACACCCGCAATAACATCTGCTTAACACGTATGTGACAAATAAAATTTGATTTGATAGGTGCCCTTTGTGAGACATTGGAAAACCCCCCTGGTCTTTGCGGTTGAATCTGTGTTTGATATTATTATTATTATATTATATGAAATTCACTGCTCGTCTGAGGGAACTTACAATTATCTGTATGTGTGGGGAAACAGAGATGAGATTCAAAAATGTTAAACACTATTATTGCACACAGAGTCCATGCAACTTAGTATGTGAATTGTTAGGCTCCCCATAAGAATGGGGATGAATACTTATTGACTCAAGACATTTCATTTTAAAATGTAATACATGTTAGATTTCAGGCTGTAACACAAGGTGGGAAAAGTCGAGGGGTTTGAATACTTTGAAGGCACAGTAAGGGTTATACAATTATTGTGGAACTGTGAATGTTTTTGCTGCCTCAAATGTTATCTGTTTTATACAGCTCTTTCCGTTTTCACTTTCTTCAATAAAAAGCAGTGCAGCACTAGATGCAATGAGCTCTTAATTGCTGGCTTCCCTTTTTCCCCCATTCTGACCTTTGCCTACTAATCATCATTCTTCTTTAATTCAGTGTGATTTGGTCGTACTTTAGAAAGTTGTGTAGCGTATCTGCTTTGTGTTTTCAATGGAAATGTTACATATCAAAAGTTTACTATTTTTTTTAATATATACTTTTTCTTTTTGAATCTTGGTCTTGTCCAGTTTTTCTGAGGGAGGAAGCTTTACTGTACAATATACTCCTGAAACATGATAAATGAGCTGAATCAATAAAACCCTGATTTGTGTACTCAATCTCAAATGCTTAATTGCATTTTTCTTGTTGAACAAGGATTTTAGTGAAAATGAGCATATTCCAAGACATTTACCATTTTATGCAGTGGGTGATTTGATTTCCTCACCTCATCTTGCATGTATGTGTGTTTCTGGAGGAGGAGCAGTTCCTGGAAGTTTTGCCAGTTTTTCTCCCTGCAGTTGATCTCTTGACAGATGAGGCTGCATGTACAGACTGGATGGCACAGATACATTTAGGAAAAGTTCAATTTAAGAAAGATGTTTACATTTTCAAACCAAATTTGACAGGGTGAAATATGAGAACCAGGCCTTCTGTATGCTGTTTAAAAACGACTGGCAAAAATTATACAAAACATCTAGCGTCACTTTAATACTCTTATTTTTTATCTGCCTAAAGTCACAGCCACCTGTATGGTAAGGCCTGACCACAGGAGTAGCAGTGTGGGACGTGTCTCTATGAAGATCAAAGGGGCCAGCACAAGTTTCGACAGTTCTAGTGAGAGGATGAGAGAAGCTGCTTCCTCGCAGATGAGTGTGCGTGCTTGGTCGCCCGCGTACAATTTGCAAACCAAACACTTCTAAAGAAACGTAATTTGTGTCTAAACAACGACATTCTATTATTTTGTTTGTAGTCGTTTTTTCGTCAATGTTCACGATGTTACCCGCGAAATATAGTAGTGTTATAGTTTTCTTCACAACTTTTTGGTTTTACGCAACTTTGACACACGGGAGTGGATTTAGTCATTCAACTATTTTGGACCCTCATGGGAAGTATAATCTAAAGTGGAGGTTTGACCGGAGAACTATTACTTTTGAAATAGAAGTGGAAACTAGAGGATATATAGGATTTGGTCTATCTCCCAACGGTGCCATGGCGTCGTCCGACATTGTCATTGGTGGAGTCACGGATGGGACACCGTATCTACAGGTATGTTACTCACCTGGGTTTTATAGAATGAAAGTGACGCACGGTATCCTTGCAGTTTTATCACATGAGAGGTGGGCTACTTTCACTGTAATTTAACATTACATACATATTTCAATTGTGCAGCTATATGAAAATTATGATTTATATTACATTTATGTTTAGCTATTTTCACAGGGCACTTGGGTATATTTGGGGTGTTTACCTGATGAAATAGTATTATCCAGAGCCATGTATTTAGATGAGACATGTATTCCTAAATACATGGCTTTGGATCTAAAAGTAGATTAAATAATAATTGAGAGTTTCCAAATTGAATTTATGGTTATTGGTTCGGTGTAACAAGCTATTGGCCATACCTGTTACTGTTAGTCCGACCCACTGCCTTATGGTAAACTTTTGTGGGGCACAGCCAACAGGGTAAAGGGTCTGGATATTGCTACACATCACAGGAAGCTCACTGTGCCTCTGGGATCTGGCAATGATGCCACACAATCTAACACAGTCCCTCTTATTGTGTTACCAGAGGGTCAGGGTCTATGAGGAGACAGCAGCTGTAGTTTTGTGCCAATGTTGTTGTTTGTTGTCATGTATTTACAAGCAATGCTTGGCAGTGATACCGACAAAGACATAACAGCCAGACACTTGCCACAACAAAGCCCTGTATATACCTGGTGCTAAAGTGTCCTGTGTCCTGATCTTGTCCGCATTCTGATTGTGCCCACGTTTTCTGAAATGTGTCTACACATGGTATTAAAATGTGTCTGTTACCCGTCCACTGTGTCTGCATTGTGACCAGATTTCCTGGTCCATCCTTGTATGCAAATCATTTCACAGCTATTCTTTCAAAATAATTTGTATTTATTTTAAGACTTATATTGATAGACAGTCATTTATATTTCAGATACGGAGCATAAGACACATTTTCTGAAGCTTTAATAGGAAAACTAGCTTTTTAGATTCTTCCGTTTGCAAATATATACACTATATATTACACACACAAAAGTATGGCATAAGTCAATTGGCCACCTTGTCAATGATTTTAAAGTGTAGGATAATGATGATTTAAATGGTTTCACTGTCCACATGCGTTTGTCCACAAAGCGTGCCTGACTACCTCCGGAGGTGGTCAGGAAGATCTGATCACAATGCGTATTTTAATCATCTACACCTGTCTAATGATGTGGGTACAATCAGAGTGTGGAGAAGATCAGGACAACGGAAGCATGTTGGTACCAGGTATAAACGGGGCTCAAGGCAGTTGGTTAACCACAAATGCAGCATAGTCCTGTGGTAATAGTCATTTAGCTAGTCGTCATCCTAGCTAATGTAATAATACAGTAATAGATCAGTAATTAAGCAAAGTAATGTAATTATCTACCGTGCTCTTTCAATTGTGTCATTGGAACACTGGTTCTCCCAAAGTTTTGTGATTTACATCTATGAATGTATTTTTACATTGAAGGCTCTCTTGTCCCCTCGTTCAGGACAGTGTTATTGCAGACAGGACAGTTGTATTATATCCGGCATGCTTTCAACAGGATTACTTTGCAGACGCCAACAGAAAAGTGCACAGAGATGTGCAGCAGAACTACAGGCTGCAGTATGGCAGCGAGAACAGTACACACACAGTCCTGGCTTTCAGCAGGCACCTCCTGACCTGTGACACAAGTGACAAGGACATCACGGTACGTGGGTGGTGGAAATGTTTTATCAATGGGAAATGTGGAGGTTGATGTTTGCGTGTTTGAATGTGTGCTTGTGTGAACGTTTTAGTTTAAATGTCAGTTCATGCCCGGTGTGTTATAGTACTTCTTACCACATTTTTAAAATCGAAACTCACTTCTAGATAGAAGATGTGTATGTGTATTGTCTGCCCAGGAAAGCACAGTGAGGGTGATATGGGCCTACCACAGTGAGGATGTGGGACCGTCAGGACCGATGTATCATGGAGTGAACAGGGGGAGGAAGAGTATGCGGCTACTCGACCCAGGAAGTAAAGCTAATATTTCCTCTGAGATGGACTTTTTCCACTTGCAAAACATAAACGTAAGTGTGACAGCTGGAGAAGAAAAGGTTACTTCTCTCACCCACTATCCATCTCTTAAACAAACTTGATACCACTTCTACCTTTTATTACTTCACAGGACCTTTTGTACTCTGAGACTGCATTTGCACTGTGTGAGATTTATGATCAGTCCCAATTTTATGGAGAGTAAATACAGTATCAGTCTCTCTGTCTGTTTGTTCCTCTCAAGATAGGTGCCAGTGCCATTCAAGGACACTACCTACTGGTGTCAGATATTTAAGATGCAGGAGGTTCAGAAGAAGCACCATATCATTAGAGTAAGTACACACTTGGAATTCATTGAGCTATATTAACAACACAGCAGAAAAATGATAGCAAATCGACCTCAGGCTTTCCCTTGAGGAAGGAGTAGCCTATAGTTCAGTCAGCATGCAGTCATCTTGTTTACCTTTTTTTAAAGGCATCTCACCTGGATAATTTCTGAGTTTTTATTTGTCTGCCTGCCTCCCTCTTTCATTGCTGTCGTCTGAAGTGGGTTCCTCTTTCATTGCAGTCATCTGTAGTGTGTTCCGTAGAGAAATCTGTAGATATTTCTCCCACTTCTGAGGCACACCTGCTGCTTGTTTGCTGCTCCAAATTGCTATTGTGTATTAAATGAGCCATTATATAAATTATATATTCCAAACATAGTTGAACTAGTATGAAACCAAAAAGCTTTAAAACACACTTGATTAAAGGAGGTAGCACATACAATTTAGATTCAAAAGAATGGTACGATGACACATTCCTTATCCATGTCTTGTTCTAATCCTTAGTGGGATTTGTCATAAAGACCAAATGTGCTTTTTTTAAACTAGATGTTGATGTTTTACTAAAGGGCCTTAGTTATATTAACATAGTAAGGAATAGTAGTTCTGTACTGTATCATGTTATCATTGGTCAGATCACTTACAGTAGGACTTTTCTGCCAAGTAGAAAACATGAGAGTTGCTTTTAAAGTTGCCATGGCTATGACCTCTGACTTTAGAATCCTTGAGCTCAAAACAAAGTCTTCAGTCATTAAGTGAACCAGAGCCAGAAAGATATAAATATAGCTAGCTAGCTCTCTTTTCTCTTACTCCCCCTCCAGCACACAGCTTACTGTACTATACATTAATCTGGCTCTTCTGTTCTGCATTCTGCCACTCTGATGATGACAATTAGATCATAGAATGAGAAACACCAGAACCATTCTATCAGAAAAATATGCTCCACTGTCCTTATTCAATTTGTCAGAGGAGTTGTGTAAAGGTTTCAGAAAAGGTCTGGAAAATCCTACCCTTATTAAAAAAAGGTCTGGAAAATCCTACCCTTATTAACAGCTGCAGGGCTCAGAGGATCTGTGATTCCACTATACATAACACAGACTGTTGTGATATCCCACATATTGTTGTGAACTCTTATTTTGGAGGGAGCTCTTTGCGTGACGAAATATTGTAAGATGATTAAAGTGTTGCCTTTTATAGAATTAGTAGAGTAAATTGGAAATCATTTCAGTATCCAAATGCCACGTGGGAGTCGGACTGTTGGGATAAAACATTGTTATTTTTCCATCCCAGATGTTTTCATGTGCGTGTGCATGATGTGTGAGTCAGTGAGTGAGAGGCAGTATGTAAGACATCTGTTATTATGCGTGATATGAATGGGACTGTCTCCTCCAATTCATCTGTGGTCTATAAAGAGACGCTACTATTGTTCTTTTGGGGTTTTATGGCATTTATACAGAAGTTTAAAAGGCCCATCTCATTTTCCCTGTGCACGTTATACCAATAATCCTATCTTGACACTTCAAAAAGAGCCCATTCCCATGATATTTTCTCAGTCACGGTTTCTGTCCCTACCCTCTGTTCCACCTCCTTCGTCCCTCTGGGGGATTTGGTCTTTCACCACCTCACTCCACAACTCTATTATCTTGGGCACCGCAACCTCACCTCCTGTTTAGATGACTCTATGACTTTCAAGACTTCCTGAAAACTGTCTACATGACATGCTTATTTTAGTTTGATAGATGTATTCTATTCAATGAAGTTCTTTATTCAGAGAAAGTGGCATATAAAGTGTTCTATGAAGGCAGAGTTTGTTACACAGTGTACCAAATCGTCTAACAAGAGAGGCGCTATCCTTCCTCTCTCATGGCACAATCTCAACCTCAAACTTAGACTACCACGGCTGCTTCCACCATGAATAAATATATTTGAGAAAAAGTAGGAAGAATGTCTAAATATTAATACGGTGTTCATGGGCCAAGCTTTGGTCTTGTGTCCTGTTGGTTTTAAAGGAGGCCTCACAGTATGATGTCAAGGTTTGCCCAGCAGGCAGCAAGCTGCTTTTCCCAGATTCTAAGTCCAACCTAGAGGCCCCCAGGCCCATTGAGGAAAAACGTATTTCTTTACATTTACTTTTCACTACTTTCATCCTGAAGTGAGCAGGGCCTACCCAATCCTGTTTTCCCCTCTTGTGTGAAACCTACTGTTGAGAGCAATATAATTGAGGTCTAACCCTTTCCTGCAGTCAAATGACTAAATAGACTTCTAGTGGCCTCATGGGTGGAATGTTGTGAAAAAAAATGTCATTATTTTATAATTAATAAACTGCAAAAATGTGGTGTTTCAATGTCAAGCGGTTTTGTTATATTTCAGTCTTCTGTGATGTATATCAAGTGTAATATTGGGATGCACATTCAAAATGGAATACATTTCAAAATACTAATATCTGACATGGTACAGGTGTCTTCTTTTTTTAAAGCCCATAACCATGTGTGTATTCTTTTGTTTCAAAGTAGATTTGTTTTAAGACTACCAAGAAATGTCTGCTAAATGACTTAAATGTAAATGTAAATGTAAATGTAAATAATCTGTGTGACCCTGATTTAGCCCACTGCAGTAAATGTTAAGGCAAGTGTAGGCAATTCAAAAGAAGCCAACTGGGGTTAGAATACAGTAACATTTACTACTTTCTTCTTTTTGTTTACAGATTGAGCCTTTGATTCAAAGGGGCCATGAAAACCTGGTTCATCACATTTTGTTGTATCAATGTGATAGCACCTTGAATGAGAGTGAGCTCAAGGCTGGCCATGAATGTTACCATCCAAATATGCCTGACTCCTTTCTCACGTGTGAGACGATAGTCTTCGCCTGGGCCATTGGTGGCGAGGTGGGCAATTGGTTTAAATTTGTAGTCATTTTTAATTCAGTGTTATAAAACTTTTCATTAGCCACTTGTATTTCCATGTATCAGAGTGATCATGTAAGCTTCCTTATTAACATGTTCAGTATGCCTCTCAATCTACCCTTACAGGGGTTCACCTATCCACCCCATGTTGGGCTGTCCATTGGCACACCAATAGACCCTGTCTATGTCCTGATGGAGGTCCACTATGACAACCCAGCCTTTCAACAAGGTATAGTACACCCACAAGGACACGTCATGTTGCATTACTAACTATGAATGTGACTTGTCTGCCTTGACTCTATTGTAATTTTCCCGTTTCACCCATTCACACTTGTGTGGTCAAGTGATATCTACAGCACTTTACAGTTCAACAGTCAGTTACCCTGTTCATTGTAATGTTACTGTTTCATTGTCAGGAGTGGTGGACAGCTCTGGCCTGCGTCTGTTCTACACCCCAGAGTTGCGTCAGTATGACGCAGGAGTGATAGAGACAGGTGTGTGGGTGAGTCTGTACCACATGCTGCCTCCAGGCATGCAGGAGTACATCTCAGAGGGACACTGTACCCGCGAGTGTTTGCAGGAGGTAAGAAAGCCAGCTATGGCGGAGTCTTTCAAACTGGAGCGATGCCTGACATTCCCATTTCACTAGGGAACAACAGGAGTCAAACATCCACTGTTAAATTACTGTTATGCTATACCACCAACAGTGACAAGCCTCCATTTTAGTCTTGCTACGTGCACAAAATAGTGATCATCCAAAAGTGCAATAAAACTAAAAAGCACTTTCTGCATCTGTGAGAGAATATCTATTTGCTCCTCCATCAGTCCCTAGGCCAGGAGATGCCCAGCGGAGTTAGGGTGTTTGCTGTTCTGATGCATGCTCACCTAGCTGGCCGCGCCATCAGAACCAGACACTTCCGGGGCCAGGACGAGCTGCAGCCCCTGTCACATGATGAGGAGTTTGACTTCAACTTCCAGGAGTTCCAGCTGCTGAAGGACGAGAGGCTGCTGTTACCTGTTGGTACTCTGAAATACTGTTTAGCTGACACATTAAAGGTAGACTCAGTGATATGATGTAGGTGCACAAAGTAAACAGCATAGTGGGTCAATTTCCACAACAACTAAGAGCGTTGAAGAGTAAGGATAAACTTCTCCACTGTTTTCGTCCCGTACCTACCACGCTCTAACAACGTGAAGCGAACACATGCATATGCGCAGGCACTGTGTGTGACCGTGAGAGAGAATTCTTGCATCTCGCTCACCGCAATATCTGTGGTGCTGCTCGTGGCAACATAATTTTGCTGAGTCTACCTTTATATAGTGTAGGAAATATGGGATTATAAATTTACCGCTTGAGCTTGCCATGCAGGTTGAAGCATGTTCCCCTCTCCCTGTGATGAACAGTAATGATTGATGATTGCATGACTTTGATCCACCTACATAGATAAAGGACATAATTAGAGGTTCATCTTTTGGCTGTTGCCTCGTACCGTCGACCGCAGCATAGCCATGCTAAAACCACAGGAAATCACACCTCCTTGTACTGTATATTACTGCTTTAGTGTTATTGTAATTATGTACTTTTGTTTGATGTGGGGTTCTGTCACGTTCGTCATAGTGAGGAGACCAAGGCACCACGTGATTTGAATACATTCTTCTTTTAATAACGAAGAACACGTAAACAAAACGAACGTAACGCTATATACCACGAGTTCTGAAACAGGCAACTACACATAGACAATAACCCACAGATAAACCAAGGAATATGGCTACCTAAATATGGTTCCCAATCAGAGACAACGATAAACAGCTGCCTCTGATTGAGAACCAATCCAGGCAACCATAGACATATAAACCCCTAGACTATAAAAACCCCTAGACAATACAAAAACCAAACACACCACCCTTGTCACGCCCTGACCTAACCAAATAAAAAAGAAAACAAAGATAACTAAGGTCAGGGTGTGACAGGTTCTAAATTCACAACCACAGAAGAGCCTTGATTTTAATCTTTCTTTTCAGGGTGACAATTTGATCACAGAATGCAAGTACACCACAAAAGACAGACAAAACATGACCTGGGTAAGAATGCACTACTCAGAATCCACATGGATAAATGAATACTTATTTTGCCACCTTTCTCTATTATTTTCTTCCTTTTGCTTTTATGGGGCCTTTGAAACTGAGCTGTCAGCTCTGACATGGTGAATCCAGCTCATCCTTAAGATGTGGCTTCTTCCTAATGATCTGTTTTATGTTTAGAGTTTACAGAGATCACCTCATTTTTTACATGTGTTCTATTGTTCCTCAGACGGAGCCTATTTGAGCTTATGTTTCAAATCCGTCTCTGTGTTTCTATGATTTGATGATTTGGTTGATTGCAGTACGGAACAAAAATCATCATGTTCGTGACAACATTACACAACCCTTCAGGGTAGAGCTATGGGGTTATTGCTTTGACTTCAGATGTAACATAAGATGGACACAAAGCCCATATTGTTTTTGAACCATTCTTACCTTTGAAGAAAAATTACACAGAAGGATGTCATCATTCCTATTACACAATTACAAATGAATAGATCAGTAGAATTAGTATACTTAAATGGAATGGAATTTAGTGTTCTGTACTTACCGGTATAGAAATGAGTTGTGTTTCCCCTGCATGAACCTCTTGGTTGATACTTTCAGACATAAAGTGCCGTCAAAAAGTATTTGCCTCCTTTCTGATTTTCTCTTACTTTTGCATATTTTTGATACTGACTGTTATCAGATCTTCAACCAAAACCGACTATTAGATTAAGGGAACCTGAGTGAACAAATAACACAACATATACATACTTATTTCATTTATTTAATTAACAAAGTTATGCAACACCCAATGCCCCTGTGTGAAAAGGTAATTGCCCCATTACACCCAATAACTAGTTGTGCCACATTCAGCTGCAATGACAGCAACCAAATGTTACCTGTAGTTGTTGATCAGTCTCTCACATCACTGTGGAGGAATATTTGGCCCACCTTTGCATGCAGAACTTCTTAAACTCAGTGACATTTGTGGGTTTTCAAGCATGAACTGCTCATTTCAAGTCTCAATTGGGATTAGTTCTGGACTTTGACTAAGCTATTACAAAACTTTGATTTTGTTGCTTTTTAGCCATTTTCATGTGATTTTGTGTTTTGGATCATTGTCTTCTGCATAACCACACATGGCCTGACAGTCTCCTGTAGAATTCTCTGATACAGAGCATAATTCATGGTTCCTTCTATTAAGATAAGTTGACCTGGTTCCTGAGGCAGCAAAGCATCCCAAAACCATCATACTACCACCACCATGCTTGACCATTGGTATGAGGTTCTTACTGTGGAATGCAGTGTTTGGTTTTTGCCAGGCATAATGGAACCTATCTCATCCAAAAAAGCACTTGGAAGGAAGCACCTGGATGATCATCAAGACTCTTGGAAGAATGTTCTATGGACAAAAGTCAAACCAAACACTACATTCCACAGTAAGAACCTTATACCAACGGTCAAGCATGGTGGTGGTAGTGTGATGGTTCGGGGATGCTTTGCTGACTGGACGACTTACCTTAATAGAAGGAACCGTGAATTCTGCTCTGTATCAGAGAATTCTACAGGAGAATGTCAGGCAATCCGTCTGTGAGCTGAAGCTGAAGTGCTGCTGGGTCATGCAGCAAGACAATGATCCAAAACACACAATCAAATCTACATGAAAATGGCTAAAAAGCAACACATTTTAAGTTTTGGAATGGCCTAGTCCAAGTCCAGACCTAATCCCATTTGAGATGTTGTGGCAGGACTTGAAATGAACAGTTCATGCTTGAAAACCCACAAATGTCACTGAGTTTAAGCAGTTCTGCATGCAAAGGTGGGCCAAATATTCCTCCACAGATACGTGAGAGACGGATCAACAACTACAGGAAGCATTTGGTTGCAGTCATTGTAGCTAAAGGTGGCACAACCAGTTATAGAGTGTAATGGGGCAATTACTTTTTCACAAAGGGGCATTGGGTGTTGCATAACTTTGTTTATTAAATAAATGAAATATGCATGTAATTGTTGTGTTATTTGTTCACTCAGGTTCCCTTTATCTAATATTAGGATTTGGTTGAAGATCTGATAACATTCAGTATCAAAAATGTGCAAAAGTAGAGAAAATTAGAAAGGGGGCAAATACTTTTTCAGGGCACAGTACTGTATGTGTTACAGGCTGTCTGTTGTTGGCTGAACAAATACTTTTTCAGGGCACAGTACTGTATGTGTTACAGGCTGTCTGTTGTTGGCTGAACAAATCCTTTTTCAGGGCTCAGTACTGTATGTGTTACAGGCTGTCTGTTCTTGGCTGAACAAATACTTTTTCAGGGCACAGTACTGTATGTGTTACAGGCTGTCTGTTCTTGGCTGAACAAATACTTTTTCAGGGCTCAGTACTGTATGTGTTACAGGCTGTCTGTTCTTGGCTGAACAAATACTTTTTCAGGGCACAGTACTGTATGTGTTACAGGCTGTCTGTTCTTGGCTGAACAAATACTTTTTCAGGGCTCAGTACTGTATGTGTTACAGGCTGTCTGTTCTTGGCTGAACAAATACTTTTTCAGGGCACAGTACTGTATGTGTTACAGGCTGTCTGTTCTTGGCTGAACAAATACTTTTTCAGGGCTCAGTACTGTATGTGTTACAGGCTGTCTGTTCTTGGCTGAACAATCTGTCTGCAGATACCCCCCAGGACCACAGATGGGATCTTGGTTATATAGTTGTTTGCAGCTACTGGCATTGTTTTTTACAGAGACATCAAACGACTGATGACTTACAGTCGTAAAACGTGGCTCCTTCTCTTCTAGAGTTACTCTCTACTGTTCAGGAGTAAACATGCCAACCAATTGTTATTCTGGAACAATATAAAACAGAATTGTATTCTGTTACAACTTTGTCACCACAAGGCACTGTTATTGTGTCAGCTTCGTGTTAGACATAATACAGCCTGAAGTGGTACTTAATCTATATCAGTCACATGTTTTCAGAAACAGATTTTCATGATTTCTTAGTGGTTTACAAGGACCCTGGTGCCAAATCTTAGTGTTTGTTGAAGTTCATGATTGTTCATGATTGTTAGATATCCATGTTGTTGTGGGGCTAAATAGAATAGAATAGAAGTGTAATTTGATAACAGTAAAGTAGAGTAAAGGCAGTGGTGCAGATTACACGCTGTGCGTAGGACCCCAGCGGCCCCCCACCATCATTTTGTAAATGCTATTGTAAACAACATTTTAGGAACTGAGTCAAGGTCTCAATTTATTGTTGAGAGATAGCATACTAGAATACACAATGTGCAATTTTGTCATTTGGTTGTGCATCAGCAGATTTTCTCTTGTCATGTCACTGACAGTCACTCAATTATCCCATATCAGCTAACATTTTATAAGACTGCAAGGATTATAAGTCTAGCCAGCTATCTAAACCTTCATCGCTGAATTAGGAAGGGCACATGCCCAGGGGCCCTGACCTCCAGGGGCCCCCATTGATTTTGTTAGTCATCCAGATGTTGTATGAACATGGCATAAGCCAAGGCAAAATGTTGTACAATATCAGAAAAGTTTCTTTAGAACAGCAACATTTTCTCTCCACCCCATATAACATTTTGTAGAATTGTTGGAAAATGGCATTAAAACTGCAAAATGTTCAATCCTCTGCCAAGAGGGAGGCCACTAAAATGCCTGCGAGGTGGGGGGAGGACAACCAAATCTCACTTAGGGCCCGCAAAAGGCTAAAGGGCCCGCAAAAGGCTAAAGGGCCCGCAAAAGGCTATGTAACCTTTAATGTACCTGTTGTATTGGTATTTAGTATACAGAATAGGGAAAGGGGGTTATCTAGTTAGTTGCACAACTGAATGCATTGAACCGAAATGTGTCTTCCGCATTTAACCCAACCCCTCTGAATCAGAGAGGTGTGGGGGCTGCCTTAATCGACATCATCGGCACCCAGGGAGTAGTTGATGTTGGGGGTTATCTGCCTTGCTCAAGGGCAAAACGGCAGAATGTTCTACCTTGCCGGCTTGGGGATTCGAACCAGTGATGTTTTGGTTACTGGCCCAATGCTCTTAACCACTTGATTTATAGATGATTTTCCCTCTGGCTATTCTCTCAGGGTGGTTTGACCACCAGGGATGAGATGTGTCTGTCCTACCTGCTCTACTATCCCAGAGTGAATCTGGCCAGGTGTGAGAGCCTCCCTGAGATCATCGGGCAGCTTAAGTTCATCGGAGTCAAAGAGATCCAGGTGCCTGTCACGTAAGTAAGAGGCTCTGTACTGTGACTGCAATACCCATGTAGCTGTTCAAGTTGGAACCTGTAATACCAATTGGGGAAGATCATTTTTATGTGAAGTGTTTTCTCTGCCTGGAGCACCTTACAAATGTCAAAGGTCATACACAATGCATTATCATGGAGAAGTTATGTTCCAAATGAGTTACTGCATGATATAGAGAGAGATTAAATACGTCCCCCCAGGCCTGGGAGAGAGAATAGGGGAACGACTGGAAGAGGTTTATGGTACAAAGAGATTGCATGTCATAGGAAGGAGGAAAGGACTGAGGAATATGGGGTATCGTCCCAAAGAGCTCATAGTCACACTAGCCCAGTGGGGTCAACATGTGGAGCACATCTGAAGTTGAGCACAGTGGTACTCTTTTTCCTGTTTTAGATGGTTCTGTTTTGTTTTACCAGTTAGCATGCTGGACTTTGACAGCAAGATATACAAATCAAAAGTTTATTGTTTTCCTTAATATGTTTTTGCTCTTGCATTCCATTCATTTTGTTCAAAATAACATACTGTTCATCCATTTAAATTAGAAAATGCACAATATTTGTCTCTGTAGCTAGATTCCCATTCAATTGGTGACAATTTTTCATAGGAATATTCTCAAATCTGAATAAAGAAAATATGCGCATTTTCCCCCTAGTGGTGTTTCCACCAAACTAACGTGTTGTAGAGAAAAATCTGTGCATGATGACAGTGCACACAAAATGTACATGTTTGCTTAAGTTTTCATTACCGAATAAAAAATCTAAAGGTCAACTGATATTTTTGTCACAAAAACTGTTGCGTTAAATAGCAAATGTGCCTCGTCTGGTTTTAGCACCTGCACTCTAGGCAACAGCTCACATACAAACTGAGGGTAGGCTAGTCTACATTATGACCTTATTATGGATGCAGGAGAATTTTTGTATTTGTCAAACAGCAGTCAAGCATCGATCATCATGTCACCAGATAAGACCCTCGGTATTTATTGGAAGGGAGCATCAAGCTCTTAGCGTGCACTTTCAACACCCACTTCATCTGGAGCCTAATAAACTGTGTGGTTTCCTGAGTCGTAGTTGGAGGATCACATACCATATCATCTTATAGAAATCGTTGATATCATCACGTGACTCCAAGTTTGCTTTCATGTGATGGTTATTATATCAGTATTTGCGCTTACAGGCGTTTCCACTGCTATTTCTCGCATAATACATTTTACCGACACCCACCACTGTCGAATTAACATAGTACCTGTAGGTATTTATCAAATTGTACAGAAACCTGTTTCTATCACATCTGTCCTGTTTTTTATACTGTATGACTTTACTTGCATGAAATCTGGATGATAGCATGCTTAGTGAAACAAATCATTTTACCATTAAGTTTTTACACCTTTGCTTTTATGCAAATAAAATGACAATGGCATCAAAAGTAGATGTGAAATCCTGAAACATAACATCAATCTACTTCATGTAATCATTAGATGACCTACAAGTCAGTTCATTGTCAGTATGTCAGTAAATTAAATAAACATAGTGCAACCTATTCCTTAACTGATGCTACTGCAGGTAATGGTAATGTGTCCATGGTGTTTCCTGTCCATATGCCCCTGAGTGGTAAGTTGTGTAAGCGAGACCTTAGACCTGAGAAGAGTTTGTAAAAAAGGCCTGTAAGTGAGTCTATTTGATTGGTTGGTCTGCTGGAGTGCGTTTTCTGTTCCTGCTATTAATGCATGGCTACACTCCTTTTATTCCAAGAAGCCTTGTCATGAAGAGGAACACCAACCATCTATAAACAAAAACAGGCCTTAGCAGGAAACAGCAGTCCCACTTTCCCTAATGTCTTCCTCATGGAAATGCTTTTGGAAGGATTTAGTTAGCAGCTGCTGTTTTTCCTTCTGACCATAAATTGTAAAAATGTTTAACAATGTAGAGTGTATTCGGAAAGTATTCAGACCCCTTCACTTTTTCCACATTTTGTTACATTACAGCCTTATTCTAATAATGATTCTATTATTTTTTCCCCTCCTCAATCTACACACAATAACCCATAATGACAAAACAAAAACAGGTTTTTAGAAATGTTTGCATATTTATTTTTAAAAATCTGAATTGAAATATCACATTTATATAAGTATTCAGACCCGTTACTCAGTACTTTGTTGAAACACCTTTGGTAGCGATTACAGCCTTGAGTCTTCTTGGGTATGACACTACAAGCTTGGCACACCTGTATTTGGGGAGTTTCTCATATTATTCTCTGCAGATCCTCTCAATCTCTGTCAGGTTGGATGGGGAGCGTCGCTGAACAGCTATTTTCAGATCTCTCCAGAGATGTTCGATCGGATAGAAGTCCGGTCTCTGGCCGGGCCACTCAAGGACATTCAGAGACTTGTCCCGAAGCCACTCCTGCCTTGTCTTGGCTGTGTGTTTAGGTTCGTCATGTGCCTTTTACTGGGGAGTGGCTTATGTCTGGCCACTTTACCATAACGGCCTGATTGGTGGAGTGCTGCAGAGATGATTGTCCTTCTGGAAAGTTCTCCCATCTCCACAGAGGAACTCTAGGAGGAACTCTAGGAAGAGTCTTGGTGGAAGAGTATTGGTTCTTCCATTTAAGAATGATGGAGGCTACTGTGTTCTTGGGGACCTTCAATGCTGCAGAAATATTTTGGTGCCCTTCCCCAGATTGGTGCCCTTGCCTCGACACAATCCTGTCTCTGAGCTCTACGGACAATTCCTTCGACCTCTTGGCTTGGTTTTGTCAACTGTGGGACCTTATATACTGTAGACAGGTACTGTAGGTGCCATGTCCAATCAATTGGTGCCATGTCCAATCTGTAGGTGCCATGTCCAATCAATTGAATTTACCACAGGTGGGCTCCAATCAAGATGTAGAAAAATCTCAAGGATGATCAATGGAACAGGATGCACCTGAGATCAATTTCGAGTCTCATAGCAAAGAGTCTGAATACTTATGTAAATAAGGTATTTCTGTTTTTTATTTTTAACAACTGTAAAAAAAAATATCCTGTTTTCGCCTCGCCGTTATAGGGTATTTTGTGTAGATTCGTTTTTTAAAATTATTGAATCAATTTGAGAATAAATCTGTAACGTAACAAAATGTGGGAAAAGTGAAGGGGTCTGAATACTTTACAATGCACTGAACTTGCATACAGTGGCTGATATATTGTGCATCAGCATGTGTATGGTAAATATTCTACCTTTTACATTCTTCATTTTACATTCTACCTTTCACTTACTGTATATTCTTCTTCTGTCATAGGACCTGGCCTTTCATGATCAAGAGCCCAAAGAAGTACAGCAGCCTCTCCTTCACAGAGGCCATGGACAAGTACAGGTGGTCGAAGAACAGAGGGAAGTCCTTCAACCAGATGGTTCTACAGCTGCCCATGAATGTGCGCTGCTCCAAGTGGGGGCAGGACGAGTGGTCGGTGAGTGTTCAGTCAGGGCTGGAGTTGATGTAGTGCTTTCAATTAGTCACTGACTAGGGAACCAATGAATCTGTGTCCTTTCATTCTTCTGGGATATTGATTTATATAAATGTTGGTCACTTATTCGTTTAAAACTGTATAATATATGATTGAATGTGTTTTAAATAGTAATCTTCCTCACTGTATTTCATAGTTGTACATTTGTCCCTCTTTTTGTTTCCCCTCCAGATTCAAGGGACCATAGTGTCACCACCAGTGGTGAAGTCCGAAGTCAAGCCTCCCTCCACGATGTGCCGTTCTGCCTCAGAGCCACACAGTGGAGTGGTTCTAGTCTTTACCATGTGCCTCACGTACTCTATAGTCCAGACCTGTTTAAGCCTTTAGTCTATAGCCAGACCACTGTGTGAATCACACCACTCACTCTCTCACACCGGCTGTGGAAGATGTTGTTTGACTGAAGAAGACAAGACATTCCTCCGCACTATCCATTCATTATGTGTTATTGGGATGTCTGTTGAATGCAAATTCAGTCTTTGATCAGTAACAATAGAAGATGGTTCTAGAATGACTTCTCTGACTTGATCGGAGGTATCGGAGTGTGAATTATTATAAGGAATCTTCCATCGGATGGGCTGAAGTTCACATGTTGGAAAAATGTTTTGTTGTTGTCTAAATATATACATGTATAAACCATACTTTTTATATTCTGTGTGTCCAAAAGTTAATACATGTTTAAAGAGTTTTATTTTGTAGTTATAAGTATTACCTATGGTCAAGTTTGGGTTGTTAGTTATTTATTTTGAGTATAAGACAAGACCCTTTTGCTAGTATTGCTCATGATGCGTTCTTCATAGCCTATGATTGGAATTCTCTAGACCTGAGTACATTACTTGACAAGTCTACATAGAAACATAGTAATAGATGATTTCCCTGATCCCATTATCCTGTGGCAGCTCAGGGGGGGTTTCAGTACTGTAAGGCCACTGTTATGGCCTTGGGCTCCCTGGTACCGCTAGGAACATCTCTCCCTAAGGCCGCAGGGCCACCAGCACCACTAGTCCGACTTACAGCGATTACTCTGACTGACTAACTCTAATGTGCCAACGTCCCATATAGTCACAAACAGGTCAAAAAGGAAGGTCTCATTCTTGCTTTTCTGCATGTGTGATGTGGTTAGTGTTTGGAGAGAAGAGTCATGGAAAATGGAATATTGTGTTATTTACAGATCACGTGGATTTCAATGCATGAATATTTGAATGGATGAATGGATGGATATTTAATCTAATGGGATACAGCAAGATACATCAGTGGGATAGGGAAGCAAGAGAAGGTATGTGAATTATTAGATTACATGGGACCATTGTGAAGATGTACTGCCATCATTGTCTTTTACTAGGTTATTGAGTGTTTTGTTTCTCTTTGTGTCTCTAGTCAGGCTGGATTATTTTGAAAAGGTAGTTTTCTCACAGGGGATGGACTTAGCTGTTTTGAATTTGCCACCATCTGCAGTGTGGGACTGATGTATTGTTTGAGATAGTCATGGGTCTGCACTGTGGGACTGATGTATTGTTTGAGATAGTCATGGGTCTGCAGTGTGGGACTGATGTATTGTTTGAAATAGTCATGGGTCTGCAGTGTGGGACTGATGTATTGTTTGAGATAGTCATGGGTCTGCAGTGTGGGACTGATGTATTGTTTGAGATAGTCATGGGTCTGCAGTGTGGGACTGATGTAATTGTTTGAGATAGTTTGAGATAGTCATGGGTCTGCAGTGTGGGACTGATGTATTGTTTGAGATAGTCATGGGTCTGCAGTGTGGGACTGATGTATTGTTTGAGATAGTCATGGGTCTGCAGTGTGGGACTGATGTATTGTTTGAGATAGTCATGGGTCTGCAGTGTGGGACTGATGTATTGTTTGAGATAGTCATGGGTCTGCAGTGTGGGACTGATGTATTGTTTGAGATAGTCATGGGTTACATTACTTCCCCCCCTTGGGCTACTCTGTCCAAAAGTTATTCTGTCTGTGTTCGACACTTAGAAAAAAAGGTGACATCTAGAACCTAAAAGAGTTATTTGGCTGTCCACATAGGAGAACCCGTTGTACAACCCTTTTGGTTCCAGGTAGAACCCTTTTGGGTTCAACGTATAACCCTCTGTGGAAAGGGGATCTACATGGAACCCAAAATGGTTCTAGATGAAATCCAAACAGGTAGCCCAACAGTGGTTCTCCTATGGGGACAGCCGAGGAACAGTTTTTGAACCCTTTTTTCTAAGAGTGTAGGAGTCTGTGCCAGCTTTCCTCTCTCTCTGTGTCAGTGGTGCCTAAAATCGAGGTGATACCATAGTATAACAACAGTATGAGATAGTAGCCACCCACCCTCTCTCAAAACTGGCAAATCAAGACCACCTATATTTAAGGACATTTTTTATATAACAAACAAGAAATCCAAGTTAATTAAGGATTCCCTGAGGATAAGCAGTCATTGAGGACTGCTCCTGTTGCAAGGTCAGGAACCATGTAAGAGCATTGCAAAGTTATTTGGTTTTCCTGACTTTGATGCCCTTGTCAAATGCCATGGGACATGAAAGAGCCACTCTCAAGATGGAGAATGTTTCGAATAAAGGATGTGGCTGTGGTGCATCACAGCAGATTGGTGTAATCTGTCCAATGATTTTGTTAGATGAAATTCAATTTACTCCTTAGGCTGATTCCTCTGTTGCTACTGTTGCTGCTACTGTCCTGAATGTCATTATGTCAGTGTTGTACAGTAGCAGATGTTTTTCATTGACCTCAAAGCTCATCCTGTCTGAGTAGACCAGCACAATGCTTCTTTGAGGTCCAAATGATTCCAGATATCAATTCTAAAGGCATCCAGCAGAGGTCAGTATTCACTTGCGAATTGCTGCACCACGTCCTCAAATCCAACGCTGAGAAATAGTGTGAGCCTGATCTTGTAGCATCAAAACATTGCAGACACTGATCCTCCATAGTAAGCCTTGTCATTTGTGTATCATTTAAAACCAATATCAAAAGGATGACATCCCCACTGGGCAGAAACTGGTTGAATCAATGTTGTTTCCACATCATTTCAACCCATAAAATGAATGTGATGACTTTGAATAAACTTGGAAAACTGATTGGATTTGCAAAAAGTCTTCAACTTCAGGACATTTCAGCTTTTTTTCACCCATCCTTTGTCCTAAATCCAATGACGTGACATTTATGTCAAAAACTAGACTTTAAACTGATGTCTATGCTCAGTGGGTCTCCTTTACGTCAGATTGTGTAATATAAGGTCTTGGCCCAGGATGCCTGCCAATTCACATTTTTATTAGGAGCTCTATCCTACACTGGGTTTGACTTGCTGACAAATCTTTGGATATAAACACACTGATCCCTCATAACATATCCTTCATGTACAGTATGCCTCAGCCTGGTCTCAGACACAGACACACCCAATCCCCCTGTCTGGGAGCTGCATGGAAGCATTTTATTAGATTTCGTAATCAGTCTGGGGGGCCAGGAACCCTCTGGACATGTTTGCGAGACCATTGGTTCCTCTTCCTGTGACAGAGAGATTATTATTGAGCCCAGAGGAGGCTAGTGAGAGAGACTCAGACCACTGTCATTTCTCAAGGCCTCACAGACAGACTGCTGTGGGTAGTGTGTAAATATACCCGTCTGGCCAAACCACCAGGGAATGACCTTTTCCCATCCTATCCCATACAGTATGTTATGCGGGTGGTACAGTATGTTATGCAGGTGGTAAAGTATGTTCATCCAGGTGGTACAGTATGTTATGCAGGTGGTACAGTATGTTATGCAGGTGGTACAGTATGTTATGCAGGTGATACAGTATGTTATGCAGGTGGTACAGTATGTTATGCAGGTGGTACAGTATGTTATGCAGGTGATACAGTATGTTATGCAGGTGGTACAGTATGTTCATCCAGGTGGTACAGTATGTTATGCGGGTGGTACAGTATGTTATGCAGGTGGTACAGTATGTTATGCAGGTGGTACAGTATGTTCATCCAGGTGGTACAGTATGTTATGCAGGTGGTACAGTATGTTATGCAGGTGGTACAGTATGTTCATCCAGGTGGTACAGTATGTTATGCAGGTGGTACAGTATGTTATGCAGGTGGTACAGTATGTTCATCCAGGTGATACAGTATGTTATGCAGGTGGTACAGTATGTTATGCAGGTGATACAGTATGTTATGCAGGTGGTACAGTATGTTCATCCAGGTGGTACAGTATGTTATGCGGGTGGTACAGTATGTTATGCAGGTGGTACAGTATGTTATGCAGGTGGTACAGTATGTTATGCAGGTGATACAGTATGTTATGCAGGTGGTACAGTATGTTATGCAGGTGGTACAGTATGTTATGCAGGTGATACAGTATGTTATGCAGGTGGTACAGTATGTTCATCCAGGTGGTACAGTATGTTATGCGGGTGGTACAGTATGTTATGCAGGTGGTACAGTATGTTATGCAGGTGGTACAGTATGTTATGCAGGTGGTACAGTATGTTCATGCAGGTGGTACAATATGTTATGCAGGTGGTACAGTATGTTCATCCAGGTGGTACAGTATGTTATGCGGGTGGTACAGTATGTTCATCCAGGTGGTACATTATGTTTTGCGGGTGGTACAGTATGTTATGCAGGTGGTACAGTATGTTATGGAGGTGTACAGTATGTTATGCAGGTGTACAGTATGTTATGCAGGTGGTACGGTATGTTATGCACGTGGTACAGTATGTTATGCAGGTGGTACAGTAGGTTATGCAGGTGGTACAGTATGTTATGCAGATGGTACAATATGTTATGCAGGTGGTACATATGTTATGCAGGTGGTACAGTATGTTATGCAGATGGTACAGTATGTTATGCAGGTGGTACAGTATGTTATGCAGGTGGTACAGTATGTTCATTCAGGTGGTACAGTAGGTTATGCGGGTGGTACAGTATGTTATGCGGGTGGTACAGTATGTTATGCAGGTGGTACAGTGTGTTATGCAGGTGGTACAGTATGTTATGCAGGTGGTACAGTGTGTTATGCAGGTGGTACAGTATGTTATGCAGGTGGTACAGTGTGTTATGCAGGTGGTACAGTATGTTATGCAGGTGGTACAGTATGTTATGCAGGTGGTACAGTATGTTATGCAGGTGGTACAGTAGGTTATGCAGGTGGTACAGTAGGTTATGCAGGTGGTACAGTATGTTATGCAGGTGGTACAGTAGGTTATGCAGGTGGTACAGTATGTTATGCAGGTGGTACAGTATGTTATGCAGGTGGTACAATATGTTCATCCAGTTGGTACAGTATGTTATGCAGGTGGTACAGTATGTTATGCAGGTGGTACAGTGTGTTATGCAGGTGGTACAGTGTGTTATGCAGGTGGTACAGTGTGTTATGCAGGTGGTACAGTATGTTATGCAGGTGGTACAGTATGTTCATTCAGGTGGTACAGTATGTTATGCAGGTGGTACAGTATGTTATGCAGGTGGTACAGTATGTTATCCAGGTGGTACAGTACGTTATGCAGGTGGTACAGTACGTCATGCAGGTGGTACAGTATGTTCATACAGGTGGTACAGTATGTTATGCAGGTGGTACAGTATGTTCATCCAGGTGGTACAGTATGTTCATCCAGGTGGTACAGTATGTTATGCAGGTGGTACAGTATGTTATGCAGGTGGTACAGTATGTTATGCGGGTGGTACAGTATGTTATGCGGGTGGTACAGTATGTTATGCAGGTGGTATAGTATATTATGCAGGTGGACCAGTATGTTATGCAGGTGGTACAGTATGTTCATTCAGGTGGTACAGTATGTTATGCAGGTGGTACAGTATGTTATGCAGGTGGTACAGTATGTTCATTCAGGTGGTACAGTATGTTATGCAGGTGGTACAGTATGTTATGCAGGTGGTACAGTATGTTATGCAGGTGGTACAGTATATTATGCAGGTGGTACAGTATGTTATGCAGGTGGAACAGTATGTTCATGCAGTTGGTACAGTATCTCATGGAACAGGCACACAGGCTAAGGTTCATCTTTCCATTACTTTTCTATAAAATAAACATAGGAAACCTATTTTTGATACACAGCTGCCCGTTACTCAAAGCCAAGAGATGTTTAAAGGATTATACAGACAATTGGCATTGTCTTCTCTATAGTTTTTATTGTTGGGTTAGCTGACAGGACACGAGCCACACCAATAACTGTCCAATGGGAAGATAGAAGGATCTGGTTAAACCAACCACCAGTGTCCTGGTTGAGGTGGGCAGGGCTATGGATCCAGGCCCAGAGCCCGGGGAAAGGGTCTCCATGTAAATAGAGGGTTCTGGGTGAGTACCACACATTTGTAACAAAAATACTCCCAGATACACTGGTCTAAACTGTGTTATTTTCACTTCAATCATTTCTCGACCTCAATTGATGAGCATTAGAAAAACACCCTGGTGATTTATTGTAGATTCCAATAGAAAACAAACTCCATTCCTAAGCCAGATATCCTCAGAGTATGTTATGCTGACAGTATTTTTAGGCCTTGCTAAAGCCCACGGGAAATACATCTCTTTATTTACCTTTTCGTGAGCATGAGGAAATAGCTACAGACCAGCAGTTACAACTGTGTTGGCATCGTACATTCCTGCTCTGCCCAATAAAGTTGCCCCCACTGGTAATACCCATGGCCTCATGAAAAGACAGCCTCGCAAGAACACATTCCAACAGATTCATCGAACCCCCAAAGGAATGTAAACTTTACTTTGGAGCTGGTCTGTTGTTCATGCTGTGCTAGATCTATGTACCAAGGAATGTTGTATTTGCTATGAAAGTGTGCACTGCGGTGGCTGCTCTGAAAGGGCATATTTTGAAAAAAAGTAATAAATAAAGATGAGACCCCTCTCGTCCTCTGGCAAGTTTGAACATAAAATCACTTTTATAGAAAGGCTTCAGTATGCTGGTAAATATTTATGTTTTTCAAAACCTCCCAGAGATTTGTGGCCCTTGGCCAACATGCCTCTGGTGTTTTTGAACTGAAGTCACTCTCCCAGGCAGTCTTTGAAGTTGTTGGTCTGCTCTAAAAATCTGACAGGATATTTCATTTGGCGGGAACGTTTTGAGGCTAATATGTTTCACACCAATAGCACGCCTGGCCTGACAGTCATCACTGTGCTATTTGAGGTAATGAAACCCTCAGTAGGAGAGCATTGGGCAAGAAAACATCCTCCAACATACCTTCACCTACTATACTGCCTCCTAATCACAGCAGGTTGGTGAGACCTTAATTGGGGAGGAGGGGCTCGTGGTAATGGATACCAGGTGTTTGATGCCATTCTATTTGCTCCATTCCAGCCATTATTAGGAGCCGTCCTCCCCTCAGGAGCAGCCACTGCTCCTAATGCACTGCCTCCTAATGGCAGCCAGCCACTCACTGTCCAGTGCATTTTCCATGTCCACCATGAACAGCAAGGTTGACCACATTCCACTGGAGTCTGTGAAAAATCTGAAACATTTGACATGGCAACTTTAGTGACGCGCAGCGCCGGTGCAAACCACTGGTTACGTTGTGTCCTGCCACAATCTGCAACATGAGCCCTTCCATGTACTTTCCTGTCTACTCTACTCGCTCTCCAGGACCAGCCTGGGTGAGCACTCTGTCCACTGTAGACAGATGTTTCCCCTTTTCATTAGCTACTTGCTAACCGTTTTAGTTAGGGTTAGATGTGTCATAACAAAATTATTTCCAAACTAACAGACTTCCTATTTGAAATTCATCTTTGCAGGTCAAGGTGTTTTCTTGAATAAAGTCCCATGTTCCTACATCCTCCTATAAAGGTTGGATGTGGTAAGATGTGGTTGAAACCACAGAAATGCCACAGGATGCCAGTGGTATACAGGTTGGTGAAAATGCGGTGAGGTGACGGTCTCATAAACAGACTGCTGTAGTTCAGCCCTCCTGACGTTGCCAAACAAAACGGGGTACACTATTATGAGTTATCTACATGTTACCATGACAACAGACTGTTTGTTTCTGCAATTACACAGTACAGTAAAGGAGGGAAAACATTGATTGTTGTAAAATTTTAATATTCACCCATGACCCTGCACTGTAGTTGTACAGGAACCACTATTGAACAACCACACAAAGGTAGTCTCGCAAATCATTTCCACTTCAACCAGAGACCCTGAAATACACGAGTGATAAATCTTGTGACAATAAAATTTAAGATTACATGGGCCCCTTTATAAAGCTTGCTACATACAGAATTGTGGGTCAATTGCTTGTACATTAAACAGATCCCAGACCATCCCTGACTGCACCTGACTGAGTCATCTAAAGGAGGGAAAATACTTCCAGAGAGAGTTGATTTATGTCTTTGTATCAGCTCCCAGAGGCAGGGGCGGTAGGCCAGAGGTCAGGCCACAGTGTGTCTGGTCTGGGTGGATGAGGGAGGAAAGAGACAGGGAGAGGGAGTTCTAGTACATCTCCCATCTAGTGCACATCCGTAGCATGAAGCCTACTCTAATCACCACGGCTCCAGCTGTCTAAATGACATCCCCCTGGTTGTACGCACTCTGTTTGTTCACAGGCCATCGTTACTTTCGTCATGCCGCACTCACTGTGATACACAGACGTACTCGTTTCCGCTTCTGTGTTTTTTCCCCTCAGTTTTTCCACCGGTGTGGTTTGAGGGGAATTACTGTACGAGTAGTGTGGTGATCAATGTTAGATTTCCACTGGGTTTGGTCATTTTACAACCTAGCTGTGGAGGTAGAAAAAAAACTTCAATTGCTTCAGACTCCGACACTAGGACTTCAAACTACTATAACCCAAAACTATTTACAACAGGTATGTTTATTCCCCAATAGGTTGTTGCTCTTCTCAAACCAGTTTGAGCTGACTCTCTGCAGGACATAGCTCCTTAGCATCAAAATATATTTTTAATCAAGTGGTCGAAAGCAATTGCACAAACATTGTAAAGTAGCTTTTGAAAACACCCTCCCAGATCCAGGGAAGAGAGAGGCCTTCTGGCGGCTGGAATGCGTACAAGGGCTTCTTTCCACATTCACCATAACACAGGATCTCTTTGTAACCGCCAGGCAACCACACGGTATGGTGGACCTCGCAAGAATTTGTTTGTTTTCCTTCAAATTTTTTAATATACTTTAGGCATATATGTGTGAAGTGCATGTGTTTGCATGAATAAGGTATATGCTTCCTTGTACAAACCCAGTTGTAAGTTCACGTGTTTGAACTGTGATCTAGTATAAATAGAAACGAGAGACTTAACTTTTTTTTTTTAATCAGTGAGAGGTGTTTGTTTTATTTAAGATTCCAAATGAAGCTATATGTATTTTGGAATGAATTAACTTCCCCTCCAACTGGCTGGCATACAGATTAAAGGAAATGATATCAAATATAAATTACTGAGTTTAAAATAGCACAGGTTATTTTCAAGGGATGCAGGAACATTATACCTTGTCAGTAATGTGAAATAGGGCTTACTTTTGGTAAGGTGCTTATGTGTACCCAAATATTGTTTATGTGCTCCTGCTATGCAATGCACTTACCATATGTAGCCAAAAACTGTTGATGTGCTCTTGCCATGTGTAACGTGCGTTGTTTGAAGGAGACCAAGGCGCAGTGTAATTTGTGGTCATCATATTTATTAAATGGGAACCAGCAACAAAATAAGAATGTGAAACCAAAACGACCGTACTGTTCCGTAGGCTACAAGAGCTGTACAAAAACAAGATCCCACAACATAGGTGGGGAAAAAGGCTACCTAAGTATGATTCCCAATCAGAGACAACGATAGACAGCTGCCTCTGATTGGGAACCACACTCAGCCAAACACAAAGAAATACAAAACATAGAATGCCCACCCCACATCACACCCTGACCTCACCAAATAGAGGAATAAAACAGCTCTCTAAGGTCAGGGCGTGACACCATGCAATGATACAGTAATAGCTTAATTCAAACTGGAGAGTGGGCACATGTTGGGTTGCAGGGTTGTGTTCAGAAAGTAAGATTAAAGTAATGTTCTACTCAAAACAGCATATAAACTCAGTTTCTTAGAATCCATTTTTTTTCTATTAAATCGCCTTAATGTTCCACCATAATCTGCCCCTCTGTTCCTCATATAGATATTGGCAAAATAACACATGGAATGTTCGAGCTTTCCACTAAAGTAATAGTGATGCCTGTTAACTTACAGGGGCTTAACGGAAGTTATTCAGACTTATCCCAGCCAGGGATTTTAATGCTCTGTTTCCCTGATCTAGCACTGCACAACCGGAACGCTGTGGGTCTGTCCCAAATGGCAGCCTATTTGCTTCTATTTGCACTGCTTTTGAAAACAGCCTTATGGGTCCTGGCAAAAAGTAGTGCACTACATAGGGAATAGGGCGCTATTTGAAAAACAGCCTAGCCTGTAAATCTTGGACACGAGAAAATGATTAGCGTCTCCTGACAGGCTTAATGTAGATCACTCACTTCCAACCAGGGCAGTTACAGGCCTGGGCAATAGAGGCCCTTTCAGAGCCAAATTCTCTGTAGAGGCTCATTAGCATCACGATGAGCAAACAGTGACCCAAATGAAGAAGCACCATGAGGTAGCTACTTATGGTGCATACATAAATGAGCTAAATTGGGAAATACTGTCTCTGCTCAATTGAGAATGTACAGTATATACAATGTAGTCATATACACATTGGCCATGTACTGTATCTGCTCATATAGTTTTGTGGCCGTATGCATTTTAGGATGTTGTTTTTTTTCTTCAGGGAAAATATCTTAGATGCAGCAGATCTGTTGGGAAGCAATTTGATGTCAGCATAGTGCATATGGTAGCTTGGTCGCTCACAAAGAGGTTAATCTCCCTATCAAGTTGCCTCAAATTGCCTGTTTCTAGAGAATAACACATGGCACATCAAATGACACTCTGAAATGATCAGCCAGCTAGACTAGTCTGATGACCAGGAATGGGCTGGTCCATTTTTTGTCCAGTAGGCCGGTCTAACTTGTTGTTTTCTTTGCTGCACAAAATCATAATTATCTGGCCAATAAGGGGGGCCTCAAGAAAAAAAATGGACTGTTGTGTGGGCGTCGTGGAAAAACATTGGCTGGTGTGGGGCCTCATGGGGAAAAATGGGCTGGTGTGTTAGAAACGCCAGGGAGGATTTGTGGTCACAGACAGCCCTGCTGATGATCAACTGACCTTTGGAGCTGGAATATGCATACACTCTAAAGTACAAAAGGATAACTGTCAACTTCTTCAGTTTTCAAAAGAGTTAATGTTTTGAAGATCCCAAGAGTTCACAATGCCAGTGAATTATCCATGTATTTTCCTCCTCCACAGCAGGCCGTTCCATGGACACTAACAATGACATCATACCCATTAGATTTGGGTTCATGATGAGGGAACAGTAGAGAAATTATATGAGGTAAACAAGCTGTCCCCAAGGTGCTGTGAGACGGCTCGGTTTACAATACTGATGATCACATGGGGCTAGTAATGCTTGGCTCAAATAAACCATGATGCATCCAGAGGAATTTAAAGCTTGTCTTGTGTGGTGAGGCAACGTCTTGGTGAGCTCATCCTCTGAGCTTTGATGCAGTGTTGCTGTTAGAGAATAGCTTGCTGGCAGCACGTTTCCTCTTTATCTTATCCCCGGGACCAATCGTGTGTCTGTGTTGTGCTTGTGAAACCCTGTATCACCAGTCATACGCTAGATACAATTGGCCACCGATCTGCATGAAAACAATACGTGCATTTTCCCACCAGAGATGTGTTTCCATCAATTTGACTTGTTGCAGATAAAAGTCTATGTGTGATGACTTAGTGCACATAAAAATACCTTGTGGGGTTCAATTCCTATGTGCCGAATAAAAAATACACCTTAAATGGGTTTCCATTGCATTTTCAACTCTACTGCTGTTTTTCTCACAAGAAAATTTTGCGTTATATAGTAACCATGCAGTATTGTATCTGTGCACTGTTGGCTAGAGTGCACATGGAGCCTACATTATGAGATTATTATTTAATTTTTTTATTTTTTATTTTACCTTTATTTAACCAGGCAAGTCAGTTAAGAACACATTCTTATTTTCAATGACAGCCTGGGAACAGTGGGTTAACTGCCTGTTCAGGGGCAGAACAACAGATTTGTACCTTGTCAGCTCAGGGGTTTGAACTCACAACCTTCCGGTTACTAGTCCAACACTCTAACCACTAGGCTACGCTGGACATGAGAGCGAGATTATTTGGGATTGTCATGCAGCCAGGCATCGATGATCATGTGACCAGAATAAGACCCCCGACATTTATTGGAAAGTAGCATCAAACTCATCACCTTGCACTTTCACCGACTTGTGATGTTCATCATAATTTATTTAATCTGTAAATTAAAAACTTCATGCTTTCCCGACGTAGTGGGAGGACCACACAACATGTCATCGTGTGACTTGGATATGATGGTTATTATATCAATATTTGTTCATAAAAGCGTTTCGACCAACATTTCTCATATTCATGTTACCTACTCAAAAAGATCCCACCGTGTTTAGTGTATTTTGTTTTGTCGAACATTTTACATTTCCCGAAAAATGTTCTGTTTCCATTAAGCCTGTCATTACTTTTTTTATCCAACATATACTTTACTCACATGAACAGGTTGGATGGAATCCTTGTTGTCACAAACAAGGCCCAAGTTAAACTGGATTTATGGCCACTACATGAGCTCTACTGCATTCGACCCTCATTTGTGTGAATAGAAAACCATTTATAAGGGACAGAGGCCTCGTTAGAGGTTGTTTTTCTCTTTTCAATCCATTGAGAGTGACCTGAGGTAACTTGGCCATATGGCAGTAAATCCTGTGAACAACATCGGGAATGTCCAGCTAGCTGTGGGCAGGAGAAGACACTGTTGACCTCAGGCAAACACCATCAGGCTACACAGCCCCGGCCCAATGTTGAAACATCCCATTCTGTACAAACAGCTCACACTTTTACAGAGGTATATTTTTTTCTTCCCAGTCTACCGTTTTTTTTCCAAAGGGGAGGAATTTATCATACTGTAAACATATCCTCCTGCCGAGGGTCCGTTTTGCATATAGGGGCCATGAGTCACTGGCCAGGCAGCGCTGACATTTATCCTGCTACTCAACATTTGTGGGGGAAAAATGCAAGCCACGGAGAGGCTTCAGACCTTTCCTCAGGTTAATATGTTGACGTAGACCCGAGACCTTTTCTAGCCATCTGCTATTGAGAGAAGCCACTGGTGGTGTAAAGCAGAGGAGGTGGGTGGGAGGAGCTATAGGAGGACAGGCTCATTGTAATGGCTGGAATGGAGTACCATATATTTGATTCCGTTCCATGAATTCCATTCCAGCCATTACAATGAGCCTGTCCTCCTATAGCTCCTCCCCCCAGCCTCTGGTGTAAAGCAGAGAAGAGAAACAATATATTGTGCTTTGGCCTAGACTCTATCCTGTACATGTTGAATGCTTTTCCCCCCACAGACTTTACAGTACATTGCTTTTTTCCACTGAAAAATCTTGAAAATGTTTTTGGAGTAGTGTATTTTGTTTAGTTTTGCTGATGTAAAAAGAGACTTGGTAAAGTACAATGCCCTGTGAGTGACTCTCTGAGATAAAGTACAGTGTTTATAGTCGCAAGCATCAGAGATTACACAGAGTCCGGTGAACAATTTATTGATGATCTATTGTGTAATCCGATCGCCAAACGATGTGTTTATGATGTGGTCATTGACATCTTGGTTGTGCCACACATGGGATCCTTTATCTCTCCAAGGTGATCAAACAGAGATGACAGATAATACTGTACCTCACCCTACCTCACCCTACTGTCTGGCTGGCTGTTTTGCTTTCTCAGCAGTAGAAATGAGCGTCTTAGCAGCTTTAGGCCTGATGAGGGCCCTTCCCACCCAGGTCAGAGAGGGTGTGAACTGGGCCAAGCTCTCAGGCCCATCTGGTCAGTACAATGCTAATGAGTCAACCTCCACCACTAAAGAGAGCATAATATTATCATGGTCAGAAAACACCTGATAGATTTCCTGCAAGCTTCAAGTTCGTGTGTCTGTGAGACCATTATTAACGGCATTATAAAAGTGCTTATATAATCTGTCATATAATCTATGTTTTAAACTCACACAGCAACCTATGAGATGATTAGCCAACTGTACATGAGTTACAGAGTGGGGACTGTTACAATATAGCCTCTCTAACTTGTCATTCATTTTAGTATATGACACACCACATACATCACTACGGCAGAATACAACACATGCAGGGTCATTTCCGCTTGTCTCCTTCTCTGAATATGCAGCATATGACACAGAGGATCTCATCAGAATACCCACTCTATGACATGACGTCTTTATCTACAGAATGTGACCCCAAGGACACCATGTGACCTTCTGACACTGTCCAGTATATTAATAACACAGACTGACCAGGTGCATCTGCAGCAGTACGGTCCTCCCTTATGTGTGTCATAATCCCATTTATTTTCTCCAGGACCTTGGGCAGCAGACAGGGGTTGTGCCGTTTATTTAGAACATCCTGTTGCAAGGACAGCTGCCTCCTGGCTGGCTCCCAAAGCCCCAGGGTTAGTATATAAAAACAATAGTTCTGTTTAGATCCATCCCCTCACAAAGAACTAATTTCTTTTTTCTTCTTTTTTTTTTACTCGCCATCTTTTGCTGTAATTCGAGGAGTGGTCTCTTTTGCATACATTACACTGTGTAGGATGAATTAACTCACACAAGCTAGTCTTTGATGTATATGATTTGTTAGTGGGTGTGGAGAGGTTAGCTAGATGTTTTTAAGGGTCTCCGCCAGGGTAATGCTTTATAGTCTTATATCTCAGGGTTGACCCCACTGTAAACCTCCCTCCCTGAGCAGAGCTCTGCACTGGCCTGTCTGTCATAATTGCAGTCTAGCAAGCTCTTGTGCGAACCTTGAACTGCACAGTTCCCGTGAAAAGAGGAAATACCACCTTTGGGCAGTCCCACTCAAAATGCCTGGCACCTGCAAAAACATACTGCAATCTGTTGAGTGCAACACTAGCAGCAGACACCCTGCGAAAAATATCAAAACATTTGAGGACAGACATACACAGTCAGTCCACAGACAAAAACATTTAGTTGCACAACAGAGAGCAAAGCCTTCTCTACTTCCACAAATTCACACATATTGTTTGCTTTGCCTGAAATCAAAAAAGCCAAAGTACTGTACCCAAGACCCTCCCTTCTCCCCCTGCCCCAGGCTCTAAAGACAAGGCAGAAGGCTAGGTTAATAAGCCAAATGGAGCTGCATAGGTAAACATCTCTTATGGTGGCCTCTGGACTGCCTTGCCTTTCTGTTAATGCCAACACATCTGCACCTCGGCACCTGACCACACATGTTTCTCAGGCCCAGTCTGCCAACTGCTGCCTGGCCTTCCGGACTGCCCGGCAGGCTCTGTTTAGTTAGAGGCTGTGTCTCATTTACACTGCCTACAGTCACATCATAGACAGAAGAAAACATACATTTAGAGGGATACACAGGAAAATACCAGGATGAATGGAAGAGGTAGTATTTGGAATAACACACTGTAACATGTGGCATGAAATAAGACCTTGTGGACCGATTAACGCTCAACAACTCAACGTGGTCCTGGAGAGCATCTGTTGTTGTTGGTTTTCATCCTTTTTCACACTGAAATGGAAATAATGATCTGTAGTTTGTTAGTCCTGACTGCGGAACTAGGATGTTTGGGTGTTGTTTTATTCAGATGTTTTCACATTTTTATAGTGTGGAATATGTGATTTATTGGGTGAAACCAGGTGCAAAGATATACATAAGCTTTTGATATTTGTTCCTACTTCCTTTATAGAGAGGGGTACTGTATAACCAAGTGTGTTCTTAAAAATGTGAAGTGAAATAGAGCTCGAAGAGAAACAAAATACATAAGCTTGCAATTACCACTCCCTTGCTTTTAGAGTCAAGAATCTCAACATAAAATTAAAACATTACTTTTTCTCATTGATTTGATCATGCTTTGCTTTTCCTTTTTGTTATGTCTTTCTCCTCAAAGCCCACTGTGACCAATTAAGGCACTTGGATCTGTCTGGTTTTATTTCCAAAGTCTCCTTTTTCTTTTACAGCTGCGATTGGAAAACTCCACACTGATGGCGACATTGCCAAGTAACTTTTCTATTTTACTCCTGGCAGGGGGAGGACTGGAGGAGGCTATGCTCTGATCCGGGCTGGGTGGCAAGAGAGAGAAGCAAACGGATTGAGGTGGGTTTCTTAGGGAAGGCGTTCCTCCTCTGAACTCCATGCAGCCCACGCTGCTATGGGACGTTCTCACCCACCCAGAGGAAACCAGTGCCTGTACACTACCAGACCTCCAGAAATGCCTTTGTCCAAATGATCAATCCTGGGGCCGACTTCGTCTCTGACACTTTATCTTGGACCTCTTTCCTGCCAAACCATTTCCCCCTTAGCAACACCTCGCAGGGCGGGGCAGCGTAGTGAGCTAATCGTCCCTTTGTGGCAGCTGGTGAGTTTATGGTGTGATAAGTCAACATAGCGTGGCGAGTTGGGAAAAAAGTTGAAAGAGACTAATGTATTTGTGGCATGAATATTGTCATACCCCACGTCACTGAGGAGAGGTTAAAGAGAGGCTGAACCCTTAAGAGGAGTCGCACCTTAAAATCCATCTGCAGCCCACTAGGTATTGGTTGGGGGCAAACCAAAGTCCAAAATGGCTATAGTTGCTACGGTGACAATACACATTGGCCTTGGTCAATAATTACTACAATTGATGTGAAAATGGACAATGGAAATTCATCATCACAGCACATCATTATCACTTTGTCACGCCAAAGGAAGTAGGGCAATTTATCAGTTGAAACTGGATATGATAATAACATTTCCAGTTGCATTTTGAGGATATAAAGACCCTCTATAAAACATCTATAAAGCTCATTATCCAAAAGCCCTTAAGTCCATTCCTCCACTCAAGTGTCCAACATTGTCATATAAAACACTGTACCAAGAGTGATTTCTAATCTCATCTGCTCCAGTTCCAGAGCATTCCTTCCTGGGCATCCCCAGGGTTTCCCTTTCTCCTGTGTCATCATGACTCTCTGAGAGAGTGGAATGGAGCAGGCTGGAGGCTTCAGACCTGAAGTGTCCCTGAGGGACAGCTACAGTCTGTGACTGCTGCCTACTGCCTCCTGGAAATTCCTCCCTGGATTAAGAGTTCCCCAGGTCCCCTAAACGGATCAGTCGCTGTCGCCACAGAGTTCAAGTGCGAGAGGTGTTGGAATACCTGTCACTATTGCTGCATTCACACGACAAACAGGACACCTCTCATGGCATCAGCCAAACCAAAAGTCCCTCACTGTGCAATCCCAGAACACTCCACAATCAGGCCTGTATGTCTGCAAACCGAGCCAGCACAGGAATGCTGACACTATTTGAGTTTTTTTGTCTAAAAGATCACGTTTTTGGACCATTAGTAACCTGGACTGGTCTAAGGACTTCAAAAGAATAGTGTGACCGGGAGGAATTACACCTGTATATCATAATTTCACACATTGTAAAACCCAACTGTAATGATTATGTCTGTGATGGTATTTCTGATTATCTGCTGTCTGAAAAAATTGGCGCAGTGGTTAAGGGTGCTGTACTGCAGCGCCAGCTGTGGCACCGGAGACTCTGGGTTCGCACCCAGGCTCGGTGTTTCCTCAGACACATTGGTGCGGCTGTCTTCCGGGTTGGATGCACGCTGTGTTAAGAAGCAGTGCAGCTTGGTTGGGTTGTGTATCGGAGGACGCATGACTTTCAACCTTCATCTCTCCCGAGCCCGAGTAGCTATTAAACAATTGGATACCACGACATTGTGGAGAAAACGGGGTAAAATTACAAAAATTAAAAATTATATGCTCATCCTAATAACAGTCAGCAAAATGGACTCAAGGATGTTGACTTCAATGTTATCTTGACCAAGTTAATTGCTGATGATGCTATCTGCAGTTACGTCATCTGTTCTGACTCTAGTCTGTACTGACTTTTTTTGTATCTGTCTGTGTATCTTGTTATTCTTTTTTTGTTTGTCTCTCCGCTGGGACTGAGCCAGTTCTCTGGTAATCTCTGGACTGGTGCCCCACGCCTCCACCCCGCCCCTCCACTTGGCTGTCTGCACATCTGGGCCTGGTGCCAGCGTGTCTCAGAGTTAGGCTCAGTGCCACGGGCCAGCAGGCCAGCACAGGGCCTCTATCGTCTGCTGGCCACCCCTGAACCTGGGCCTGGGCCCATCCAGCCTGCTGCTTCCACCTGCATGACGCTGGAGTCTGGCATTCAGTAGTATGTCCTCTACTGCAGGGTCACTTCATCCTCTAACTTATGATACAACTCCTTTGTGTTGATTTCTCTAAGGATTTTAAGCCTATCTTGAGAGGGCGTGCTGGAAAAACTGACTGTGCAAAATTAGAATTGTTTTTGAATAAAACCTTTATATAACTGCAAACATTCCATGGCGATGTGTTCCTGCCAGCGTGATGATTGAATGTTCTCCACCACAGTTCTAACCCCTGTGATTAAAGAGCCATTGCAGCATGGCTGTAGAGATACATATCAAATATAAGACACACAGAGTCAGAAAAGGACTTGGTGGAGGTGGACTCAAAAGTCCAGTAAAAGCATGCTTTTATCGTATTTGTAGTTATTTCTGAAAGTAATTCTTTAATCGGGATAAATAGCTATAGTAGCTGTGGTCTAATTAGATATTGGCCTGCTTTGGATAGACTTTTCTTTGATCCAGATCATATGCGAGTGCTTAAACCTGTGTTTATACTGCTGGTGCAGCAGCGCTATCGAGGTCCTAAACTTTCAGAACTAGATTTGTGGGGGCCCGCTGCGTGCCCTTTGACTAACAGGTGATGTCATATACCTTAAGTGATGAACTGCTTCCTGAAACCAAAGCATTTCATTCAACCCTATGGACACATTGGGTGTTATTTAAATACATAAATTGTATCGTTTCCCCGGCCTTGCAAAGAAAATACCTGTGAAATATATGTTGTGGTCAGAAAGTAGTCCAGCCACATAGGACAGGCTCTGTTTTCACACACTATCGCACAACACGCCTGTCACACGAGGTCCATTGATTCAATTAACTAGAGGCAAAAAGCATCCATTTCACGCCTGCCACATTAGAAAAACAGTAAGGTTGAAACGTGGTTAAAAAACTGCCGGTGGATGGGCCTAGTATCTGTTCCACTTATAGTATGACTCTGAACTAAAACCACATTTTCTCTATAGTCAATGCTGAAATAAAGGAGGCCCTCCGCTCCAATAGTCTGGGTCCCACAGGCTGAACAGAGGAGCTATTGTTAGAGACATGAGGCAGACTGACTGGGGTAGGAATATAACAGACAGGTGACAGACACTCACCATGTGCTGGGCTGTTTTAAGCTCAGACCCCCAAGTGAATCACTTCTAGACAGATGCGTTTCAGTGGTTCATTCATTACCCCAGCCAGACAATAAAACATCCGATCCAGGTCCGTGTCTGCTAGACCCATCAGCCTGCTCCCTCTGTGGTTCTTCCCTGCCTGCCAAGGATGTCCAGATTCCAAATAGGACAATATGTGCTGTTATATAACAGCTATTTTCTTATCACAGATAATGCTGTATAAGCAAACCAAGACATCATGTCCTCTTATTTAAATACCAGAGGAATGTGCAGGAGGTCAGGATGGATTGCATTTGGATGCTGATTTATAAAACAGTCTGGTTCTCTGTTTTCACATATGTTTTGAGGTTGCTTTGGCATAAAAATATTGGAATGGTTTTCACAGTTGATGATGCTGCGGTAATCCTTCATTTGGATGTATTTTTGTCATTCAAAACCATCCTCATGTCCAAATTCATTCCTTTTATCATCCTCAATGGAAATACCACATGTGCTGTTGTTTAGTGGGGGTGATTTGATTGTACCCACCGCGTTGGGGGAACATTAAAGTAGAGGTATAGGTATTGTTCCTGTCTCAGCTGATGCGTGTCTATTTACTTATCCAACCATTTCTATGAATGACAAAGGCCTCTAAAGTTACAGACTAATTTTAGAGCTCAACCCGTGCATGAGCTTCCTCTGAATGAGAGTTGAGGGAGAGAGTTATTTTTACAGTTCCTCTGGGATGGAGACAGACAGGGCTGAGGATAGCAGTATTATTTATTGTCTTTGTGTTACTACCGGTGTGGTCTCATGGGTTCTTTATAGAATCCTCCATCACATCACTCCTCCAATTCATTTACATCTGGTTATAACAGCCTTCGAAGACTGGACAGATCCTGTGGACACATTGGGTGTTGTTAAAAGGCATTCTGTTATGCTGGTGAATGAGGACCCAAAAGCGACTTAACGAAAACAGAGTCTTTATTCCAGTATATGACAAAAGTAATAATCCTGGAAAAATCAAGAAGAAAACAAAACAGGAAAAAACTTAAATCCACTCGTAGTAACGAGGACAGACTGGAGACTCGACCATTGACTGCAGGTTGCTACGGGAAGGCACCGACCGTAGCAGACTAAGACACCTGCTCACACGCAGCATCTGAAGGAGACAAAACACGACAGGGCGAGACAAGGACACAGAACAGCGAACATCATACAAGGATCCGACAAGGACAGAAGCGGAAAACAAGGGGAGAAATAGGGCTCTAATCAGAGGGCAAAATAGGGGACAGGTGTGAAAAGAGTAAATGAGTGAGTTAGGAGAATGAGGAACAGCTGGGAGCAGGAACGGAACGATAGAGAGAAGAGAGAGAGGGAGGGGGAGAGAGAGGGATAGAAAAAGGGAACGAACCTAATAAGACCAGCAGGGGGAAACGAACAGAAGGGAAAGCACAAGGACAAGACAATATATGACAAAACATGACAGTACCCCCCCACTCACCGAGCGCCTCCTGGCGCACTCGAGGAGGAATCCTGGCGGCAACGGAGGAAATCATCAATCAGCGAACGGTCCAGCACGTCCCGAGATGGAACCCAACTCCTCTCCTCAGGACCGTAACCCTCCCAATCCACTAAGTACTGGTGACCACGTCCCCGAGAACGCATGTCCATGATCCTACGTACCTTGTAAATAGGTGCGCCCTCGACAAGGACGGGGGGGGGAGGGAAGACGAATGGGGGCGCGAAGAAAGGGCTTGACACAGGAGACATGGAAGACAGGATGGACGCGACGAAGATGTCGCGGAAGAAGCAGTCGCACAGCGACAGGATTGACGACCTGGGAGACACGGAACGGACCAATGAACCGCGGAGTCAACTTACGGGAAGCTGTCGTAAGGGGAAGGTTACGAGTGGAAAGCCACACTCTCTGGCCGCGACAATACCTAGGACTCTTAATCCTACGTTTATTGGCGGCTCTCACAGTCTGTGCCCTGTAACGGCAAAGTGCAGACCTCACCCTCCTCCAGGTGCGCTCACAACGTTGGACAAACGCCTGAGCGGAGGGAACGCTGGACTCGGCGAGCTGGGCTGAGAACAGAGGAGGCTGGTAACCCAGACTACTCTGAAACGGAGATAGCCCGGTAGCAGACGAAGGAAGCGAGTTGTGAGCGTATTCTGCCCAGGGGAGCTGTTCTGCCCAAGACGCAGGGTTTCTAAAAGAAAGGCTGCGTAATATGCGACCAATCGTCTGATTGGCCCTTTCTGCTTGACCGTTAGACTGGGGATGAAAACCGGAAGAGAGACTGACGGAAGCACCAATCAAACGACAGAACTCCCTCCAAAACTGTGACGTGAATTGCGGGCCTCTGTCTGAAACGGCGTCTAACGGGAGGCCATGAATTCTGAACACATTCTCAATGATGATTTGTGCCGTCTCCTGAGCGGAAGGAAGCTTAGGGAGGGGAATGAAATGTGCCGCCTTAGAGAACCTATCGACAACCGTAAGAATCACAGTCTTCCCCGCAGACGAAGGCAGACCGGTAATGAAGTCTAAGGCGATGTGAGACCATGGTCGAGAAGGAATGGGAAGCGGTCTGAGATGACCGGCAGGAGGAGAGTTACCTGACTTAGTCTGCGCGCAGTCCGAACAAGCAGCCACGAAACGGCGCGTGTCACGCTCCTGAGTAGGCCACCAAAACCGCTGGCGAATAGAAGCAAGTGTACCTCGAACGCCGGGATGGCCAGCTAACTTGGCAGAGTGAGCCCACTGAAGAACAGCCAGACGAGTAGAAACAGGAACGAAAAGAAGGTTACTAGGACAAGCGCGCGGCGACGCAGTGTGAGTGAGTGCTTGCTTAACCTGTCTCTCAATTCCCCAGACAGTCAACCCGACAACACGCCCATAAGGAAGAATCCCCTCGGGATCGGTAGAAGCCACAGAAGAACTAAAGAGACGGGATAAGGCATCAGGCTTGGTGTTCTTATTACCCGGGCGATAAGAAATCACAAACTCGAAACGAGCGAAAAACAACGCCCAACGAGCTTGACGTGCATTAAGTCGTTTGGCAGAACGGATGTACTCAAGGTTCTTATGGTCAGTCCAAACGACAAAAGGAACGGTCGCCCCCTCCAACCACTGTCGCCATTCGCCTAGGGCTAAGCGGATGGCGAGCAGTTCGCGGTTACCCACATCATAGTTGCGTTCCGATGGCGACAGGCGATGAGAAAAATAAGCGCAAGGATGGACCTTATCGTCAGACTGGAAGCGCTGGGATAGAATGGCTCCCACGCCCACCTCTGAAGCGTCAACCTCGACAATGAATTGTTTAGTGACGTCAGGAGTAACGAGGATAGGAGCGGACGTAAAACGCTTCTTGAGGAGATCAAAAGCTCCCTGGGCGGAACCGGACCACTTAAAGCACGTCTTGACAGAAGTAAGAGCTGTGAGAGGGGCAGCAACTTGACCGAAATTACGAATGAAACGCCGATAGAAATTAGCGAAACTGCCCAGAATAACATGGTGGGTTATTAACCCTAGGTTCCGGAGACTCGGAAGACCAGGAAGTAGCTGGTGGCACGAGACGAAGACTCTGAAACTGTCCTGAGAGGTCGGAAACCTGAGCGGCCAGGGTCTCAACGGCATGGCGAGCAGCAGACAATTCCTGCTCGTGTCTGCCGAGCATAGCTCCCTGGATCTCGACGGCAGTGTTACGAGAATCCGTGTAGTCGCTGGGTCCATTCTTGGTCGGATCCTTCTGTTATGCTGGTGAATGAGGACCCAAAAGCGACTTAACGAAAACAGAGTCTTTATTCCAGTATATGACAAAAGTAATAATCCTGGAAAAATCAAGAAGAAAACAAAACAGGAAAAAACTTAAATCCACTCGTAGTAACGAGGACAGACTGGAGACTCGACCATTGACTGCAGGTTGCTACGGGAAGGCACCGACCGTAGCAGACTAAGACACCTGCTCACACGCAGCATCTGAAGGAGACAAAACACGACAGGGCGAGACAAGGACACAGAACAGCGAACATCATACAAGGATCCGACAAGGACAGAAGCGGAAAACAAGGGGAGAAATAGGGCTCTAATCAGAGGGCAAAATAGGGGACAGGTGTGAAAAGAGTAAATGAGTGAGTTAGGAGAATGAGGAACAGCTGGGAGCAGGAACGGAACGATAGAGAGAAGAGAGAGAGGGAGGGGAGAGAGAGGGATAGAAAAAGGGAACGAACCTAATAAGACCAGCAGGGGGAAACGAACAGAAGGGAAAGCACAAGGACAAGACAATATATGACAAAACATGACAGTACCCCCCCACTCACCGAGCGCCTCCTGGCGCACTCGAGGAGGAATCCTGGCGGCAACGGAGGAAATCATCAATCAGCGAACGGTCCAGCACGTCCCGAGATGGAACCCAACTCCTCTCCTCAGGACCGTAACCCTCCCAATCCACTAAGTACTGGTGACCACGTCCCCGAGAACGCATGTCCATGATCCTACGTACCTTGTAAATAGGTGCGCCCTCGACAAGGACGGGGGGGGGAGGGAAGACGAATGGGGGCGCGAAGAAAGGGCTTGACACAGGAGACATGGAAGACAGGATGGACGCGACGAAGATGTCGCGGAAGAAGCAGTCGCACAGCGACAGGATTGACGACCTGGGAGACACGGAACGGACCAATGAACCGCGGAGTCAACTTACGGGAAGCTGTCGTAAGGGGAAGGTTACGAGTGGAAAGCCACACTCTCTGGCCGCGACAATACCTAGGACTCTTAATCCTACGTTTATTGGCGGCTCTCACAGTCTGTGCCCTGTAACGGCAAAGTGCAGACCTCACCCTCCTCCAGGTGCGCTCACAACGTTGGACAAACGCCTGAGCGGAGGGAACGCTGGACTCGGCGAGCTGGGCTGAGAACAGAGGAGGCTGGTAACCCAGACTACTCTGAAACGGAGATAGCCCGGTAGCAGACGAAGGAAGCGAGTTGTGAGCGTATTCTGCCCAGGGGAGCTGTTCTGCCCAAGACGCAGGGTTTCTAAAAGAAAGGCTGCGTAATATGCGACCAATCGTCTGATTGGCCCTTTCTGCTTGACCGTTAGACTGGGGATGAAAACCGGAAGAGAGACTGACGGAAGCACCAATCAAACGACAGAACTCCCTCCAAAACTGTGACGTGAATTGCGGGCCTCTGTCTGAAACGGCGTCTAACGGGAGGCCATGAATTCTGAACACATTCTCAATGATGATTTGTGCCGTCTCCTGAGCGGAAGGAAGCTTAGGGAGGGGAATGAAATGTGCCGCCTTAGAGAACCTATCGACAACCGTAAGAATCACAGTCTTCCCCGCAGACGAAGGCAGACCGGTAATGAAGTCTAAGGCGATGTGAGACCATGGTCGAGAAGGAATGGGAAGCGGTCTGAGATGACCGGCAGGAGGAGAGTTACCTGACTTAGTCTGCGCGCAGTCCGAACAAGCAGCCACGAAACGGCGCGTGTCACGCTCCTGAGTAGGCCACCAAAACCGCTGGCGAATAGAAGCAAGTGTACCTCGAACGCCGGGATGGCCAGCTAACTTGGCAGAGTGAGCCCACTGAAGAACAGCCAGACGAGTAGAAACAGGAACGAAAAGAAGGTTACTAGGACAAGCGCGCGGCGACGCAGTGTGAGTGAGTGCTTGCTTAACCTGTCTCTCAATTCCCCAGACAGTCAACCCGACAACACGCCCATAAGGAAGAATCCCTCGGGATCGGTAGAAGCCACAGAAGAACTAAAGAGACGGGATAAGGCATCAGGCTTGGTGTTCTTATTACCCGGGCGATAAGAAATCACAAACTCGAAACGAGCGAAAAACAACGCCCAACGAGCTTGACGTGCATTAAGTCGTTTGGCAGAACGGATGTACTCAAGGTTCTTATGGTCAGTCCAAACGACAAAAGGAACGGTCGCCCCCTCCAACCACTGTCGCCATTCGCCTAGGGCTAAGCGGATGGCGAGCAGTTCGCGGTTACCCACATCATAGTTGCGTTCCGATGGCGACAGGCGATGAGAAAAATAAGCGCAAGGATGGACCTTATCGTCAGACTGGAAGCGCTGGGATAGAATGGCTCCCACGCCCACCTCTGAAGCGTCAACCTCGACAATGAATTGTTTAGTGACGTCAGGAGTAACGAGGATAGGAGCGGACGTAAAACGCTTCTTGAGGAGATCAAAAGCTCCCTGGGCGGAACCGGACCACTTAAAGCACGTCTTGACAGAAGTAAGAGCTGTGAGAGGGGCAGCAACTTGACCGAAATTACGAATGAAACGCCGATAGAAATTAGCGAAACTGCCCAGAATAACATGGTGGGTTATTAACCCTAGGTTCCGGAGACTCGGAAGACCAGGAAGTAGCTGGTGGCACGAGACGAAGACTCTGAAACTGTCCTGAGAGGTCGGAAACCTGAGCGGCCAGGGTCTCAACGGCATGGCGAGCAGCAGACAATTCCTGCTCGTGTCTGCCGAGCATAGCTCCCTGGATCTCGACGGCAGTGTTACGAGAATCCGTAGTCGCTGGGTCCATTCTTGGTCGGATCCTTCTGTTATGCTGGTGAATGAGGACCCAAAAGCGACTTAACGAAAACAGAGTCTTTATTCCAGTATATGACAAAAGTAATAATCCTGGAAAAATCAAGAAGAAAACAAAACAGGAAAAAACTTAAATCCACTCGTAGTAACGAGGACAGACTGGAGACTCGACCATTGACTGCAGGTTGCTACGGGAAGGCACCGACCGTAGCAGACTAAGACACCTGCTCACACGCAGCATCTGAAGGAGACAAAACACGACAGGGCGAGACAAGGACACAGAACAGCGAACATCATACAAGGATCCGACAAGGACAGAAGCGGAAAACAAGGGGAGAAATAGGGCTCTAATCAGAGGGCAAAATAGGGGACAGGTGTGAAAAGAGTAAATGAGTGAGTTAGGAGAATGAGGAACAGCTGGGAGCAGGAACGGAACGATAGAGAGAAGAGAGAGAGGGAGGGGGAGAGAGAGGGATAGAAAAAGGGAACGAACCTAATAAGACCAGCAGGGGGAAACGAACAGAAGGGAAAGCACAAGGACAAGACAATATATGACAAAACATGACAGTACCCCCCCACTCACCGAGCGCCTCCTGGCGCACTCGAGGAGGAATCCTGGCGGCAACGGAGGAAATCATCAATCAGCGAACGGTCCAGCACGTCCCGAGATGGAACCCAACTCCTCTCCTCAGGACCGTAACCCTCCCAATCCACTAAGTACTGGTGACCACGTCCCGAGAACGCATGTCCATGATCCTACGTACCTTGTAAATAGGTGCGCCCTCGACAAGGACGGGGGGAGGGAAGACGAATGGGGGCGCGAAGAAAGGGCTTGACACAGGAGACATGGAAGACAGGATGGACGCGACGAAGATGTCGCGGAAGAAGCAGTCGCACAGCGACAGGATTGACGACCTGGGAGACACGGAACGGACCAATGAACCGCGGAGTCAACTTACGGGAAGCTGTCGTAAGGGGAAGGTTACGAGTGGAAAGCCACACTCTCTGGCCGCGACAATACCTAGGACTCTTAATCCTACGTTTATTGGCGGCTCTCACAGTCTGTGCCCTGTAACGGCAAAGTGCAGACCTCACCCTCCTCCAGGTGCGCTCACAACGTTGGACAAACGCCTGAGCGGAGGGAACGCTGGACTCGGCGAGCTGGGCTGAGAACAGAGGAGGCTGGTAACCCAGACTACTCTGAAACGGAGATAGCCCGGTAGCAGACGAAGGAAGCGAGTTGTGAGCGTATTCTGCCCAGGGGAGCTGTTCTGCCCAAGACGCAGGGTTTCTAAAAGAAAGGCTGCGTAATATGCGACCAATCGTCTGATTGGCCCTTTCTGCTTGACCGTTAGACTGGGGATGAAAACCGGAAGAGAGACTGACGGAAGCACCAATCAAACGACAGAACTCCCTCCAAAACTGTGACGTGAATTGCGGGCCTCTGTCTGAAACGGCGTCTAACGGGAGGCCATGAATTCTGAACACATTCTCAATGATGATTTGTGCCGTCTCCTGAGCGGAAGGAAGCTTAGGGAGGGGAATGAAATGTGCCGCCTTAGAGAACCTATCGACAACCGTAAGAATCACAGTCTTCCCCGCAGACGAAGGCAGACCGGTAATGAAGTCTAAGGCGATGTGAGACCATGGTCGAGAAGGAATGGGAAGCGGTCTGAGATGACCGGCAGGAGGAGAGTTACCTGACTTAGTCTGCGCGCAGTCCGAACAAGCAGCCACGAAACGGCGCGTGTCACGCTCCTGAGTAGGCCACCAAAACCGCTGGCGAATAGAAGCAAGTGTACCTCGAACGCCGGGATGGCCAGCTAACTTGGCAGAGTGAGCCCACTGAAGAACAGCCAGACGAGTAGAAACAGGAACGAAAAGAAGGTTACTAGGACAAGCGCGCGGCGACGCAGTGTGAGTGAGTGCTTGCTTAACCTGTCTCTCAATTCCCAGACAGTCAACCCGACAACACGCCCATAAGGAAGAATCCCTCGGGATCGGTAGAAGCCACAGAAGAACTAAAGAGACGGGATAAGGCATCAGGCTTGGTGTTCTTATTACCCGGGCGATAAGAAATCACAAACTCGAAACGAGCGAAAAACAACGCCCAACGAGCTTGACGTGCATTAAGTCGTTTGGCAGAACGGATGTACTCAAGGTTCTTATGGTCAGTCCAAACGACAAAAGGAACGGTCGCCCCCTCCAACCACTGTCGCCATTCGCCTAGGGCTAAGCGGATGGCGAGCAGTTCGCGGTTACCCACATCATAGTTGCGTTCCGATGGCGACAGGCGATGAGAAAAATAAGCGCAAGGATGGACCTTATCGTCAGACTGGAAGCGCTGGGATAGAATGGCTCCCACGCCCACCTCTGAAGCGTCAACCTCGACAATGAATTGTTTAGTGACGTCAGGAGTAACGAGGATAGGAGCGGACGTAAAACGCTTCTTGAGGAGATCAAAAGCTCCCTGGGCGGAACCGGACCACTTAAAGCACGTCTTGACAGAAGTAAGAGCTGTGAGAGGGGCAGCAACTTGACCGAAATTACGAATGAAACGCCGATAGAAATTAGCGAAACTGCCCAGAATAACATGGTGGGTTATTAACCCTAGGTTCCGGAGACTCGGAAGACCAGGAAGTAGCTGGTGGCACGAGACGAAGACTCTGAAACTGTCCTGAGAGGTCGGAAACCTGAGCGGCCAGGGTCTCAACGGCATGGCGAGCAGCAGACAATTCCTGCTCGTGTCTGCCGAGCATAGCTCCCTGGATCTCGACGGCAGTGTTACGAGAATCCGTAGTCGCTGGGTCCATTCTTGGTCGGATCCTTCTGTTATGCTGGTGAATGAGGACCCAAAAGCGACTTAACGAAAACAGAGTCTTTATTCCAGTATATGACAAAAGTAATAATCCTGGAAAAATCAAGAAGAAAACAAAACAGGAAAAAACTTAAATCCACTCGTAGTAACGAGGACAGACTGGAGACTCGACCATTGACTGCAGGTTGCTACGGGAAGGCACCGACCGTAGCAGACTAAGACACCTGCTCACACGCAGCATCTGAAGGAGACAAAACACGACAGGGCGAGACAAGGACACAGAACAGCGAACATCATACAAGGATCCGACAAGGACAGAAGCGGAAAACAAGGGGAGAAATAGGGCTCTAATCAGAGGGCAAAATAGGGGACAGGTGTGAAAAGAGTAAATGAGTGAGTTAGGAGAATGAGGAACAGCTGGGAGCAGGAACGGAACAATAGAGAGAAGAGAGAGAGGGAGGGGGAGAGAGAGGGATAGAAAAAGGGAACGAACCTAATAAGACCAGCAGGGGGAAACGAACAGAAGGGAAAGCACAAGGACAAGACAATATATGACAAAACATGACACATACATTCAGTGTATCCCTGGGATAAAGCCAGAGTGCATCCCAAATGGCACCCTATTCCCTATAGTGCACTACTTTTGACCATAGCCCGATTGACCAGAACCCCACACGAGCCCCACAACAATTAATTTACATCTGTTTATAACTCCCTCTGAAGACTGCCCAGCTCCCCGGGGATAGAGCCAGCTTGCGTCCCAAATGGCACCTTATTCCCTTTATAGTGCACATCTTTTGACCATGAGCCCTATGGGCCCTGGTAAAAAGTAGTACGCTTTATAGGGAATAGTGCACCATTTGGGACACTAACAGAGGCTGCCAGTTTATGTCCTCATCAGAGCTATAGGAACTGTATTAGATCATCTGTATCATCTGATCCCCTTACCTGAGATATCCTGCCTGGATGACCTGTCTGGATATCCTGCCTGGATGACCTGTCTGGATATCCTGCCTGGATGACCTGTCTGGATATCCTTCCTGGATGACCTGTCTGGATATCCTGTCTGGATGACCTGTCTGGATATCCTGTCTGGATGACCTGTCTGGATATCCTGTCTAGATGACCTGTCTGGATATCCTGTCTGGATGACCTGTCTGGATATCCTGTCTTGATGACCTGTCCGGATATCCTGTCTGGATGACCTGTCTGGATATCCTGTCTAGATGACCTGTCTGGATATCCTGTCTGGATGACCTGTCTGGATATCCTGTCTGGATGGCCAGTCAGGAAATCGTGTTTGGATATTCCTCTGATACAGTATGTTCCAGATATCCCACTGTAATCTAGTCTGCCTGACAACCAATCTTTTTAATAGCCGCTCTCCTCTTTAATGGCAATGTTCTGTGCCCGTCTCACCAACGTACTACAGCAGCTGGCAGACAAACGTAACAGAAAACATGACATTCTTTTCCCCCAAAAGACATATTACAGGATGTGTTAATCATATTACAGGATGTGTTAATCTGAACATTTTGCACAGTTTACACTCATTTTAAGGTGAACCAAGCAGTGAGTTTGTATGACCAAAATGATTTACTATAATTTATCTATGACCCAGTTATATAATGAGACTTCAGTTATGTGATACACCTCGTTAACATCTGAGAGCATTTCATGCTATTTCAGGCCGTTCGAAAAAGGAACAGTATTTCTCGTTCGCATTCCCATCTTTCAAATGGAGCGGAGGAATGTAATAGATATAATTATTCAGGGAGTGTTTATAGCCCTACTCCAGGGTTCAGACATCATTTACAGCTCAGAATAAATGTAGATTAAATGTCAAATTAATTTGCGTATGGAAATGAAGATAGATGGGGAATACTTTTGTATGAAATACATAAACTAGATTCATTCAGTTTTCTGGGTAATTTAGTCTGCTAAATGGAGATAATGGCATTAGGAACTACTGTTTGCCGCCATAGGGGTTTTAAGAAATGATCTACAAATCTATACCCATGCCAGAAGAAATGTTCTAAAATAGATCATTATACACAGACGTATGAAAGTCTGTATTCATTTATTTACAATTTATTAACAAGGCTTTCATTGCTATGTTATGGCTAACAAAAAGAATATTGCTTGAGAAAGAATGAAACAGGAATGTATTTGATGTAACATCCAGAAGTTTCAGACTAAATGTTTTGGTCTGTAGTTTGGATCCTGATCATAGTTCAGAGGAATTTGAGCAAAGTAAATAAAAAAGAGTAGGGTTTCCAAAATACCACTGTCTGTGGCAGTGCTTTAATAATCTACCATTCAGCAGATGGTGATAGGGCTTTGGTTATTCTTATCATTATTGTGACCTTCTTTTAATTCTGTTGATGGAAACCAGTCTGGCAGTCATAAAATAGCTTAAAACAGGCCTCGATCTTGAACTTTGGCAGATTCTACATCTAACCAGAACGTTGATTGTAATGTAATAAGCACTTTAGTACAGAGGATTTATGTCTAACGTAGCACAAAGCCTGTCCCTTCACAGTCGGCCCCGACAGCTGTTAGAAATCATATCTGATGAAAAATTGGAGTGAAACAGTAGTGGATTATTGCCTTAAGTTTGCATGTACAGCCATTTTACAAGATCTAGGTTTACCACATATTATGAAGCAAAAGGTGCTCCAAAAGAACAGGGGAAAATATTTGAAAACACTTGGACTATTAAGCCACCTCCATTTGGAAAATATAATTGTGAATATCATAAGTAAACTGTGGAGAGCAAATTATTTTATTTTTTTTGGGGGGGGGGGGGTTCAGCTAAATGCACTTATAACGTGTTTGCTTAAAGTCTACTGATTACTGTTTACTGTATCTACGTGTTATTTGGTATTTGGGGTGATGTTTATTTTTTTACATTCCAAAAATCGAGCTGTTACTCAAACCATTGTGCTTTTCTTTTCCACTACACCTCGCTCTCTTTTTCCAACAGTATTTTGAACCGCACCTGATACCAATAAAATTAAGTGTGTTCCTCTCCACGCTACATCAAAAGGAAGAGCTGGACATTTCACATCCACAGTTCAACCAAGTGAATTGGGAGTAGTCCACACTGGTATGTGGGTCTGGCAACAATTAAAACAATAAAAACAACCCACCTAAACCTCTCAGGCCTTTTCCTATATGGCACTGATTAACTGCATAATGAAAAATCAAGTTTGGCCTTGTAACTTCAGTGATATGCAGTTAAGTTCAGAGAGCATGGTTGATTTATTTATGCCCCTGAAAAGGGGGGCTTTTCTCATTGAAATTCATTGGCATGTTGGAAATCACCAATACCAGTAAATGAACGCGTAATGTGAACAACTGGGGAAGTTCCATTGGTTCAAAAACCTCAAGGTGCTTGGGTTTTACTCTAAGAGCCAAAGGAATTACTTTAATGAGAAAAGACCACAGCACACAACACAGAAATGTACTTTTGTGGCTTCCGCTCTGGACAGGTCTTTAAGTAAGTTAGTATATACCAATAGCAAGATCGTAAGCATTAACACTCTTTTTTTAAGTGCAGGGTTGACTACCTCAAGTTATGGAGATTATACTGTATGGGGTGTTTTTTCCATTGGCTTTCACTGACTACTGTTAGTTTCAGAAACTATATTTTCTTAGGTAATATTCATTATTGCAATAATGGCACTTTGGTACTATCACAGGTGTGACAGATGACCAATCCCAGTCACTTTCTGTGGATGGCATGGGCCACATTCAGTTTCCAAACGTTTTCGAACATTGCAGACAGACATGGCATGAATAGAGCCGACGTGATTCCATATTCTACATGTCAGAGGGGCCTTCGTGTCCCAACACATTATCGTAAAACTGGGATAACCCTGCCATATTATGTTAGATTATTAGCATACTGCCTATGAAGTTGATTACCTTAATATACTGACCAAAAATATAAATCCCGCAGGTGGTGAAGCCTGATGTGGATGTCCTGGGCTGGCGTGGTTACACGTGGTCTGCAGTTGTGAGGCCGATTGGACGTACTGCCAAATTCTCTAAAACAACGTTGGAGGTGGCTTATGGTAAAGAAATTAACATCTAATTCTCTGGCAACAGCTCTGGTGGACATTCTTGCAGTGGCATTGTGTTGTGTAACAAAAATGCACATTTTAGAGTGGCCTTTTATTGTGCCCAGCACAAGGTGCACTTGTGTAATGAACCTGCTGTTTAATCAGCTTCTTATTATGCAGAATTTATTATCTTGGCAAAGGAGAAATGCTGACTAACAGGGATGTAAACAAATGTGTGAACAAAATTTGAGATTAAAACATTTTGGTGAGTATGGAACATTTCTATGATCTTTTATATCAGCTCATGAAATATGGGACCAACACTTTACTTGTGTGTTTATATTTTTGTTCAGTATACATTCATTATATAGTAAGACTACAGATTTTTTTATATCCCAAACATTTTTAAAAACCGCATACAGGCTATCAAAACTGCAAACACACGAATACTACTGTACCAACATGAATAATTGGATTACTAAACTGGCAAAGATTTATATTGTAATGACCAATAATGACATGAATTTGCCTAAACCAGAAGTTACAGTAGTCTGAATGTGGTTGTTCAAGGGTCAGCAGTTTTTTCTACTTATGTTTGATATTAATGAAAGCTGTGTCTTGCTGAGGTTTACTAAGCTGTCCTTATTAACCAAGGCTAAGTGACCACATTGAAGGTTTTCATTAACACCCTCCTGGTACCACCTCCAAGACAGTCTGTTTCAGTCTCTCTTCAGAGTCTAAGGCCCTGTTCAGCTCTATGAGACCATCATGTCTCCCATGTCTCGCTCACCCTCCTGGTACCACCTCCAAGACAGTCTGTTTCAGTCTCTCTTCAGAGTCTAAGGCCCTGTTCAGCTCTATGAGACCATCATGTCTCCCATGTCTCGCTCACCCTCCTGGTACCACCTCCAAGACAGTCTGTTTCAGTCTCTCTTCAGAGTCTAAGGCCCTGTTCAGCTCTATGAGACCATCATGTCTCCCATGTCTCGCTCACCCTCCTGGTACCACCTCCAAGACAGTCTGTTTCAGTCTCTCTTCAGAGTCTAAGGCCCTGTTCAGCTCTATGAGACCATCATGTCTCCCATGTCTCGCTCACCCTCCTGGTACCACCTCCAAGACAGTCTGTTTCAGTCTCTCTTCAGAGTCTAAGGCCCTGTTCAGCTCTATGAGACCATCATGTCTCCCATGTCTCGCTCACCAGCCTGGTCCCATTGACTAGACCTAACATAGTAAATGTAAAATACTTAAATTAGTATGATATGTTACGTTTGGTATGGTTACATAAGACAGAAGGTTAGTAGGGTGGTTGGTCGGGGTGGCTAGGTAATAATAATATATGCCATTTAGCAGACGCTTTTATCCAAAGCGACTTACAGTCATGTGTGCATACATTCTACGTATGGGTGGTCCCGGGGATCGAACCCACTACCCTGGCATTACAAGCGCCATGCTCTACCAACTGAGCTACAGAAGGACCACAGACCATAGGTGGGCATAATAACGTGAATGTCTAGCAACCCAAAGATTTACGTGTGTTCGAATATCATCACAGACAATTTTAGCTGATTTGCAACTACTTATTACTCTTTCAGCTACTTTGCAACTACTTAGCATGTTAGCTAACCCTAACCTTAACACTTGACCATAACTCCTAGCCATAACCTTAACCCTAATCTTAACCCTTACCTTAACCCATAGCATAGCTAACGTTAGCCACCTAGCTAACGTTTGCATTAGCCACCTAGCTAACGTTAGCCACAACAGGGTTGCCTAGTGGTTAGAGTGTTGGACTAATAACCGAAAGGTTGCAAGTTCAAATCCCAGAGCTGACAAGGTACAAATCTGTCGTTCTGCCCCTGAACAGGCAGTTAAGTTAACCCACTGTTCCTAGGCTGTCATTGAAAATAAGAATTTGTTCTTAACTGACTTGACTAGTAAAATAAAGGTTATAAAATTAAAATATTGGAATTTGTAACATATCATACTTTTTGCTAATTCGTAACATATTTTAAGATTTGCACATTGTAACATATTGTATGAATTGCAATTCATAACATATCATACGAATTGTAATATAGTAACATATCATACGAAATGGATGGTGGACATCCACAAATTAATCCATACCATACGAAATGTAACATATCATACTATTTGGAGTGTCCCGGATTAACATTTACTATGTTACGTCTACCCCAGTCCAGGTTGTGCTCACTCCGAAACCTCCTGACTCAGCTCCCTTAAACTGGTTCCTGGATTAGTGGTCTGTGAATCACAGAAGTCCAGATGGGTTGGTGTAACTGAAGCAGGTAGATCAAAACTGGTTTGCCCTACATTTAGGTCTTGAGGCTCTGCTGAAAAGCTGGATGGAGGATTGTTTTTCCATCTGCTCCTGATAATCTTACATTGGAGATTTTTGCTCTTGGGTAAAATAAGCAGAGCTGGTTTACTTTGTCTTACCTGACGCATGATGTAATTGTGTTGTCGTGATGGCAGCTGTGATTAATTGCAGAAGGCTGGGGAGTCTCAGACGTGTGGTTCCCTGGATCCCTGGACAATGTATACTGTAGGGCCCTGAATAGAGGCCTAAACCCGCATGGGGCTCAGCCCATGGTCTAAATTCATCCCTCTTGTGTTATAAGGACATTTTATCTGAATATTTACGTACATTATTTTATTAACCAGACTTACCCTAATCCAAAACATTTCCACAGAAATCCAACCTTGACCTATCAAAGGCCTATGTAACGATTAAAGTCCTCCAGAAAATAGACACTTTTGTAACAACTAAATACTGTATAGCTCAATCTGCCTGTGTTTATTGGACACACTTACTGAAGTACAGTCCTTTAATACTGCAAGCAGCTGATTGGCAGGGCATGTCCGGGGCCTCTCAAGTGGCGCAGCAGTCTAAGGAACTGCATCTCAGTGCTCGAGATGTCACTACAGACACCCTGGTTCGAATCAAGGCTGTATCACAACTAGCTGTTATTGGGAGTCCCATAGGGCAGTAAACAATTGGCCCAGTGTCATCTGGGTTTGGCTGTGGTGTAGGCTGTCATTGTACAGTAAATAAGAACTTGTTCTTAACTGACTTGCCTAGTTAAGTAAAAAAAAGTGTTTTAAAATTGGACCACAGACAGTTTGAGATAAACAGGAGGTCAAGTAGCTAGTGCATGATATACACTGTAACACTTTCCATTAGAAGCAGGAACTGTGACCATGAATTCTTATCTAATCCATTGTCTGTATCCACAAGCCAACATGTCTTCCTCTCGAGGTTAAAAACATGATGGAACTTCAGAGAGAGCATGTTACAGCCTGATAAGAGTATCAATAACGTCCTTGTATTGACTCAACAATTACACTCCCATGACCACTGCACATTTCACATTCCCGCTCTCACTAACACAACACAAAGCATATTGCTGCCACTGAGAGTTGTTATAACTGAACTGACAGACTTCCATTCAGTTATAATAACTTTTATAGGGAGGCATAGAAAATACATTATTGCCCTCACTTCATTAAATATGTATTAAAAGTGAATATGTCTCATCTCTGCTAAGGGTATACATTCCAACGAGAATACTTATCCAAAGCACAGTACATCCTAAGTATAAGGGTGAAAGTTCTTAGTCATTGTTGGCCCTACTAAACTCATAAAACATTATGCAGACTGGCTCCCTGAGTAAGTGTTTATGAGAAAGTCTCCAGGCGGTTGGAACTTGACAAACAATTTGAAGCAGCACTATTAATATGTCTGTTAGGTCACACTGAGACCAGCTCCCGTAGGTGGAACTCGAGGTCCAGTCTCCAGACAGAATCCCCTCTCTGTGGCAGAGGTGTAATTGTTCCCTGCTAACCCACAGCCAGGGCATGAGGTCATCCCTCCAATGCCAGGAACTGTGGGGCTGTGACATCACAGTTAGACACCCTGAGGCAGGCCTGTCAGGCAGAGGGTGCACACTGTGTTCTACTCCAGGTTTAATGGTGTGTAGTAGTGTTTTGGAGAGAGGATGTGGATGGAGGGAATATGGGCTGGTTGGTGAGACACTGAAACGTCATGAACCAACAGACAAACTGGCTACATTACAATTTACAGGCTATTCCCTTTCTTTCTGAATAATGTTGTCTAGATGAGAAAGCTGTTGATTATTCGATTTTTTTTCTACTACATTTAACACTATAGTACATCTTACAAAGTACTATTAGGAAAGGAAGAAGGTCAAATGTGTGTAAATTCTATGAAAATATAATTATACAAAACATTACATCAAACATCTAATGAATAATAAATCACACTGCTGTTTAAATAACAGCAAATATATGAGATGAGGAAAAAAACATAAGTCAAGGTCCTGAATGTCCTGAATATCCTTTGGTCCAGCCTGAGACTTGATGGTTGATACAGGAAGGGACATCCACATACTATTTACTAGATGAATGCAAAGCTTTGCTTTTAAAAGTCTAATGAAAGAAAAACACTCTCACTTTATTTTAAGTTTGAGGAGAAAGTGAGGTAAAATATGACAGGATGGCAACCTATCACGCAAACCTGTTTGAAAAAAACGGAAAACTGTAAAGCATGAGTCTAAGTCAAACAAAACCTATTTGACTAACACCAATCTTCATATTCAAAGAGTTTAGCAGGAAGCCAATTAGTGTAGGTAACCACTTGAAAAGGTATGATGAGAAACTGTCATTCCTATTGAACCTGCTCAATGCTGCTTGTCACTGTTAGGACATGAAAGGTGTCTAGTTGCTGTTTGATTTCATGGCCTTCTCTCATTTTTAGATTGGGGGAGAATTTGCTGAATAAATGAAAGGAAATTAAGGTTCTGTCCTTAGCCACCCTTGTTTATGCAGCCCCACCCCAGACTGAAATTGACACCCGGTCAGACATGAATGTTAGGGTCTTGTGTTTACCGCTCGCTGCCTGACACTAGCCTGGGAGGATGTGTGGGATTGTGCTCTGGGTGCTAATCCAGCAGCGGAGATTTATGGGTATGACTACAATCAGGCAGAGCAAAGCCAAGCAAAACTGAATGCTGTTTGATTCCTGGGACCAGGGGAGTTGGACAGGGGCCAATTTGTACCAGTTGTTAGTGGGTCAGTTTGCCGCAGGGCCAGGCAGCCGTCTGGCAAGCATCTCCCTTGTTGTCACAGGAGGTTAAGTCACTGAAGGGTCCTAATGAAACCAGGGCATTGTCTTCCATAACACAATTTGCAGAATATAAACAGCAGCAGCACAATCTCAGTTACTTAACATGAGACAGGGTCAACTGTGTGTGTCAAGGGCTCTGCCATTCTGGGTCAAAATGGTGAGTTTTAAGCAATGCTTTTACACATAGAAGTTTCTGCTGTGCAGTATACTTGTGATGAACACAATGTCCTCTTCAGTGGTCTGGTGATGACTGGAGTGATTCCACTCATTTCTTTATGTTACAAAAGACCACTGGTTTCCACCCAAACTTCCTTTTAAGGGAATGTAAGGGAAGCTTGCTGGAAATGGCAGAATGCAATTTAATAACCAGTGCGCAATAGATTTTAAAAACTACTTGAGGTTTGGTTTCCCTGCCTCACAATGTCTCTAGCAGTTCTCCAACTGGTGGGACAAGGCCAGACTCTTGGCTGATTTCAGCCAGACCAACATCAGAAAGAGCCTGGTTGTATAAACCTGACACAAAACACAACATCTAGGGAAAACCAACACTTTTTCTGTTGATCTGCATACCTACTTAGTCTGTACCTTGGGTTATTGGAAATCTATTCATACAAGTACATGTATTGATTATTGTCATGTATCTTTTCTAACTGTAGTTACTGTATGTTTTGGCATAATTTTTAAAATTGGTTGCTCAATGAAAGGCAGCTATTGACTCAATCTTTCCATATTGTACGTTCAGTTAACTGTGCACCAGTTGTGAATGCTTCAGATGGAAACAGCTGGAGTAGCGTTGTGTTCATTCTGCATCTTAGGTAAAGAAATGGTTTCGTCTGATTGGGTCAGTCTGTCTTGCAAGAAAGAGACATGAGTCATTACTGTAATATTCCTCACTGAGGATAGAGACTCACTGCACCACCAGACCAGATAGGACCCACAGACAGGACACTGGTTACTGTATTATCTGGTTAACTCTTTGTTTGTTATTGTTTACCTCAAATTCATAATTATTCTGCGTTGGTTGTATGTTGTTCACCTCTTGTTCATTTGTTCAGAATCATTCCTTTTAGATATGGTTATGATGTCAAAGGTTTCCCAATTAACATCATGCAGGTTGCCCTATTTAGTATTTTCTATATATGAAGAATGAATCTAGGTATTGAGTTAGTCTGTCAGTTATTGCTCTGACATGGTCTAGTGAAGGTCGTTAGACCAAAAGCTTGGTACACACCTCAAATTGAATACTGTCCCGTGTTTCATTCGAATCATTCTGCGATGACAAATTCACGGTATTGTTATTGTCTGGAGCCTAGTCCTTCTCTCTAACCCTATCCCAGGAGGGGGTGTAACCGGCCGGCAATTTTGTTTGTTTTTGTTGATTTGATTAAAGACCACTACTGAGCTGTGTTGTCTCCCACCTCAGCTCGGTTGCCATGGTGAGTGTAATGAGGGCATTCCTGGACTGCTTGTCTTGGCACTGGGTCGCTGGCCAACTGCAATCCCATGAATGAGTGCTTTTCAGGGCCCTCAGTCGTTAGCCTGTACCCACCGGCCACAGGTATCTACGTGTTTTCTGAACAGTTCCAGGAATGCGAGTGGTGGTGATAAAAATCTAATTCAACTTATAAAGGCTTATTATATAACAGCAGCTGTTGATGGAGATGTAGAAATGGAATCCTCAGTTGGCTGGCTTCAGATTCTTCATCCTACTGCAGGTGGTATTTATAGAACAGTGTAGAATAGAATAGAACAGTGTAGAGTAGAATAGAACAGTGTAGAATAGAACAGTGTAGAGTAGAATAAAACAGTGTAGAGTAGAATAGAACCGAATAGAACAGTGTAGAGTAGAATAGAACAGTGTAGAGTAGTAAAGACGGGCAGAGAGGAGATCAGATTAATTACATATTTGAGCCACCTTATGACATAGAAGAGTGTAGAGGAGAACAGTATAGAACAGTGTAGAGTAGAACAGTGTAGAGTAGAATATAACAGTGTAGAGTAGAATAGAACCGAATAGAACAGTGTAGAGTAGAATAGAACAGTGTAGAGTAGAACAGAGTAGAGTAGAATAGAACAGTGTAGAGTAGAATAGAACAGTGTAGAGTAGAATAGAACAGTGCAGAGTAGAATAGAACAGTGTAGAGTAGAATAGAACAGTGTAGAGTAGAATAGAACAGTGTGGAGTAGAACAGAATAGAACAGTGTAGAGTAGAATAGAACAGTGTAGAGTAGAATAGAACCGAATAGAACAGTATAGAGTAGAATAGAACAGTATAGAGTAGAATAGAACAGTGTAGAACAGTGTAGAGTAGAATAGAACAGTGTAGAGTAGAATAGAACAGTGTGGAGTAGAACAGAATAGAACAGTGTAGAGTAGAATAGAACAGTGTAGAGTAGAATAGAACCGAATAGAACAGTGTAGAGTATAATAGAACAGTGTAGAGTAGAATAGAACAGTGTAGAACAGTGTAGAGTAGAATAGAACAGTGTAGAGTAGAATAGAACAGTGTAGAATAGAATAGAACAGTGTAGAGTAGAATAGAACAGTGTAGAATAGAACAGTGTAGAGTAGAATAAAACAGTGTAGAGTAGAATAGAACCGAATAGAACAGTGTAGAGTAGAATAGAACAGTGTAGAGTAGAATAGAACAGTGTAGAATAGAATAGAACAGTGTAGAGTAGAATAGAACAGTGTAGAATAGAATAGAACAGTGTAGAATATAATAGAACAGTATAGAGTAGAATAGAACAGTGTAGAGTAGAATAAAACAGTGTAGAGTAGAATAGAACCGAATAGAACAGTGTAGAGTAGAATAGAACAGTGTAGAATAGAATAGAACAGTGTAGAATAGAATAGAACAGTGTAGAATAGAATAGAACAGTATAGAGTAGAATAGAACAGTGTAGAGTAGAATAGAACAGTATAGAGTAGAATAGAACCGAATAGAACAGTGTAGAATAGAATAGAACAGTGTAGAGTAGAATAGAACAGTGTAGAATAGAATAGAACAGTGTAGAATAGAATAGAACAGTATAGAGTAGAATAGAACAGTGTAGAGTAGAATAGAACAGTATAGAGTAGAACAGTGTAGAGTAGAATAGAACAGTGTAGAGTAGAATAGAACAGTGTAGAGTAGAATAGAACAGTGTAGAGTAGAACAGTGTAGAGTAGAACAGTGTAGAGTAGAATAGAACAGTGTAGAGTAGAATAGAACAGTGTAGAGTAGAACAGTGTAGAGTAGAATAGAACAGTGCAGAGTAGAATAGAACAGTATAGAATAGAACAGTATAGAGTAGAACAGTGTAGAGTAGAATAGAACAGTGTAGAGTAGAATAGAACAGTATAGAATAGAACAGTATAGAGTAGAATAGAACAGTGTAGAGTAGAATAGAACAGTATAGAATAGAACAGTATAGAGTAGAATAGAACAGTATAGTATAGAATAGTGTAGAGTAGAATAGAACAGTATAGAATAGAACAGTGTAGAGTAGAATAGAACAGTATAGAATAGAACAGTATAGAATAGAACAGTGTAGAGTAGAATAGAACAGTGTAGAGTAGAATAGAACAGTATAGAATAGAACAGTGTAGAGTAGAATAGAACAGTGTAGAATAGAACAGTGCAGAGTAGAATAGAACAGTATAGAATAGAACAGTATAGAATAGAATAGAACAGTATAGAATAGAATAGAACAGTGCAGAGTAGAATAGAACAGTGTAGAGTAGAATAGAACAGTGTAGAGTAGAATAGAACAGTGTAGAGTAGAATAGAACAGTGTAGAGTAGAATAGAACAGTGTAGAATAGAACAGTATAGAGTAGAACAGTGTAGAGTAGAATAGAACAGTATAGAGTAGAACAGTGTAGAGTAGAATATAACAGTATAGAATAGAATAGAACAGTGCAGAGTAGAATAGAACAGTGTAGAGTAGAACACAACAGAATAGAACAGTGTAGAGTAGAATAGAACAGTGTAGAGTAGAATAGAACAGTAGAGTAGAACAGTGTAGAGTAGAATATAACAGTGTAGAGTAGAACACAACAGAATAGAACAGTGTAGAGTAGAATAGAACAGTGTAGAGTAGAATAGAACAGTATAGAACAGAATAGAACAGTGTAGAGTAGAATAGAACAGTGTAGAGTAGAATAGAACAGTGTAGAGTAGAATAGAACAGTATAGAACAGAATAGAACAGTGTAGAGTAGAATAGAACAGTGTAGAGTAGAATAGAACAGTATAGAACAGAATAGAACAGTGTAGAGTAGAATAGAACAGTGTAGAGTAGAATAGAACAGTGTAGAGTAGAATAGAACAGTATAGAACAGAATAGAACAGTATAGAACAGAATAGAACAGTGTAGAGTAGAATAGAACAGTATAGAACAGAATAGAACAGTGTAGAGTAGAATAGAACCGTATAGAATAGAACAGTGTAGAGTAGAACACAACAGACAGAATAGAACAGTATAGAACAGAATAGAACAGTATAGAATAGAACAGAACAGTGTAGAGTAGAACGGAGTAGAAAATAAAGTACTTTATTATAAGCAAACATAGTTACACAATTTGAACACGTATAGAATTAAAATGCTCTTACCATCCGTATGGCTCATCCAAACCAGCCCTAAAGAAGACGCATGGCGTGTGTTAACAGACGAGCAATTACAAGCAATTACCAAATTGTGTTGATTCCATGTGTACATATTAATGACTATGTTGTGTAAATATATATATACTCAATATTCCACTTTTCAAATGTCTGTCTGTTGTTTTGCAAATATATGTATGTAATTTTATAGTTTATATGTATTGGACATGAAATGCGGTTTTCTGTATTTCTTAGAAGATGTATTTGTTTTATCTGAAAGTTGTAATAGAGTTATTTCATAACGTTGTGTGTTCCTACTGTGCCAGACGTGTCTTCAATAGGTCCAGTCTCTCCTCTCTCAGAGAACCTCCACACATCTCTCCTACTCCGGGGGCTAATAGGTCTACTGCTGCTGCAGTGTGTAGCGGCTGTATCTTCTGTGGAATGTTCCAAAAACTCCTCTGTAAGACAAGAAACATACAGCGGGGGGGCAGTGTGTGGGATGTCTAGGCTTATATTTGGAACTCTGCAATTTGCACATGAAACTGTTCAAATCATTATCTCTTTGGATTCCAAAAAGTACAGAGGGTTCAATAAATCTTGGACTTCCAGGCCCCCATATGGGATTCCGTTCAGGAAGAATGGTGGGTTTCACAGACATGGGTCAGAGAGAGAGGGAGAGAGATGCAGCAGACCTGGGCTCCTCATTCACTGTCATTACCATGGTTGCCCCCTTGGAAGGCAGTATATCTCTGTGGATGAAATTCTTTTCTGCTGTTTGTTGAAAGAAGTTCAGCACCGTGGCGCTTCCCTGAGTTGGCCTTTCTAGTGTAAACAGCCAGTCAGTTTCCACAGCCAAGGCTATTTATAGACAACCTCATCTATCAATTTCTACTTTCCAGCCCCTCTATATTTCTTTCAGCTTTCAGCTGGATCCTTTATCCCCCAATTCTATTTATTTGTTTCATGCTTTCAAGGACAATTTGATTGAGCCATTCCTAGTCTGTGGGTTTGCTCCGTGACACGAATTATGTAGTAAGGTCCAACAGTCGGCGAGAGTCTGGGCAATGAATTACCTCAGTCAGCCTTGGTATTTCAAAGAGCCAGAAACTATAGCCTTCATAATGAGCTCATTTTTTTAGATCTCTGCCACATGTCCAGTTTAAACAGTGGTGGAGGGACAGTCAGTTTGAAGTTTCAAAGCAGGGAACATTCCTGGAGTGCGCTGCCAACTGCCAGCGATGGAATTTTAGTTGGAGATGGTGAGGTGGATATGGATATGAAGGGAAATCATATTTGTTCTTATTTGCTTTAGGGTTCAGTAAGTTTAGTGTATAGTTGTTCCCAGACACTTTTGGATGATCAACCTTTCAACTGAAATAGCATGTCAAAACCTTGTTTATTTAATATCTGATTATTTTCATCTTTGATCAGATTTTTCAGAGTGAACAATAATGCTATAATGCTATGTAGAGTGAACAATAATGCATAGGCGATGCATACCAGGAAATTATTATTATTATTATTATCTTACCTCTGAAAAATTAAGATTAGAAGAATAACATGTAAACTTTTTTGCTTAAAATGTGGCATAATCATCAGAATCATCTTGTGTTCTATACTCAATCATGTTTTTCACTAAGGTTAGCTCACGGTACACTTGAACTTGTAATATTTAACTCATGTTCGTAACTTACTCATTACCCTTAATCAGTATTATAGTGCTGATGATTCAATCATCCCAACAGAGCTCTGTGTACAGAGTAAGCTGGGTGTTGGAATATTAGACATACAGGCTATAGACTTTCCAACCATCTTGTGTTTATGTTGCTGTTGGTAAAAGTGCAACAGCTTCTAGCTACCTGACCACCTAGGAAACTCTATGAGCCGAGCAAGGTCCTACCTTGCCTAAACGGGGAAACTGTCAAATTCAACATTGCCTTTACTATTCCAAATGTAGAAGTAACTGTAGTGGATAATGAATGAATGAAGACGCAATGAGAGGAAATGCTGAGTTAACCTGTGTGTTCAGAGGACAGAGGCACTGTACAGGGCGTACTGTGACATCACCTCACCTCCTCTCCTATAACATGGCCAAGGGCTCCCCATGGAAAACTTTCCCAGTGAGGAAATTCTGTGGAGCGCCTTTGGGGAATTCCTTCGTCACAGGGTCCATTCTGGCCTCTTGTGAGGTCATCATATTCCTTACTGGGAGATGAGCAGAGAGGACGAAGTTGTCTTGAGGCAAATCCCACGAGGAATGCACTGCAACAATCTCACAGGAATGCTATGCTGCTGTGGCTGAAAATACGCCCTCCGTAAAAACCGAAGGGAATCCATCATGGTGCACTCCGCCCTCCAGACAGAGCTAGGGAGACGTTGTCCAACTGGAGGCTCTCTTTCCATGACACTACAGTAATACGTGGGTGTCAATTTGCTAATGTGTATATGTCTTTATTGCAGTATTATTCCACACAAACATTTCAGCAGAGGAGATAATTGGAATAATACTAGGGAAAGCACAGTGGGGCTATAGCGTGTGACAGTGATCCACGAACCCCCCCCCTCCCCCCCTTCTCTTGAAGACGTATTATGATTACACTAAGCTTGAACTAGGTTTGGTTTCCCGTCAGCAGAAACAGAAGCTCAGTTGTTATATTTTTTACCCTAAAGTAAGTGAAAGCAGATTAGGAGGTGTGTCTTATAAAACTAATCCAAAGAACATCTGGGTATGGTTACTGTATTGATCACATTTTTGCTTTTGAGTTTGAATAAGAAATTACATTTCTGTACCTCTCTTCTACTGTATTGGGCCTATCTATTTTTTGTCCTAATCGTGCATTCACTGGGATATTTAGGCTAATATTTATATTAAAGGCCAAAGGAAATACTTCCAAGATGGTAAGAAGCTTTGACTAGTAGGCTGGCTACACGTCACCACATAAGCCTGGTTTTCTGACAAGTTTATGTTTATAATTTATCAAGATAATTTCTGAATAGTGTGGGGAGCTGGCACGGCTTATCAAAGACATTCCATTATTAGAAGAAAATAGTGAGTAGTTTTCCACATATCGTTGATAAGACAGTCCAGTCCTGTTAAGTTGACATTCTTCTTTTGAATTTCTAACATAAATTGCATGGAGGCAATATAATTTGCTTCTATCCAATCCCATTTCAATCTTGCATGTTGTGTCTTTTCTGGAAGGACACATATATTGCTATAATAAACCTTCAGACCATGGAAAGTCTAATTCCATCCTAGATTAGGTCTCTGGTTTGGTAAAAATACAATCATCATATACAGGAATTTAGGAAATTATTCTGACTCCTTGACTTCTTGCACATTTTGTTACGTTACAGCCTTATGGATTAAATGGATTACATTTTAAAAATCCTCCGCAATCTTCACGCAATACCCCATAATAACTTAAGCTAAAAACAGTTTTTTTTTACATTTTGCAAATTTATTAAATGATTAAAAACATAAATACCTTATTTACGTAAGTATTCAGACCCTTTGCTATGAGACTTGAAATTGAGCTCAGGTGCATTTTGTTTCCATTGATCGTCCTTGAGATGTTTCTAAAACTTGATTGAAGTCCACCTGTGGTAAATTCAATTGAGTGGACATGATTTGGAATGGCACACACCTGTCGATATAAGGTCCCACAGTTGACAGTGCATGTCAGAACAAAAACCAAGCTATGAGGTTGAAGACATTGTCCATAGAGCTCCGAGACAGGATTGTTTCGAGGCACAGATCTGGGGAAGGGTACCAAAATATTTCCCCCCAAGAAGACAGTGGCCTCCATCATTCTTAAATGGAATAAGTTTGGAACTACCAAGACTCTTCCTAGAGCTGGCCGCCTGGCCAAACTGAGCAATCGGGGGTGAAGGGCCTTAGTAAGGGAGCTGAAAAAGAACCCAATGGTCAATCTGAGAGATCTCTAGAGTCCCTCTTTGAGATGGGAGACCCTTCCAGAAGGACAACCATCTCTGCCAGCACTCCACCAATCAGGCCTTTATGGTATAGTGGCCAGACAGAAGCACATGATAGCCCGCTTTGAGTTTGCCAAATGGCACCTAAAGACTCTCAGACCACGAGAAAGAAGATTCTCTGGCCGAGATTTAACTCATTGGCCTGAATGCCAAGCATCACGTCTGGAGGAAACCTGGCACCATCCCTACAGTGAAGCATGGTGGTGGCAGCATCATGCTGTGGGGGTGTTTTTCAGCGGCAGGGACTGGGAGACTAGTCAGGATTAAGGCAAAGACGGAAGGAGCACACTAGAGAGAGATCCATGATAAAAAACCTGCTTCAGAGCGCTCAGGACCAAGACTGGAGTGAAGCTTCACCTTCCAACAAAACGACCCTAAGCACACAGCCAAGACAATGCAGGAGTGGCTTCGGGACAAGTCTCTGAATGTCCTTGAGTGGCCGGCCAAAGCCCGGACTTGAACCTGATCAAACATCTCCAGAGAGACCTGAAAATAGCTGTGCAGCATGGCTCCCCATCCAATCTGACAGAGCTGGAGTGGATCTGCAGAGAAGAATGGGAGAAACTCTTCAAATACAGGTGTGCCAAGCTTGTAGCGTCATACACAAGAATACTTAATGCTGTAATCGCTGACAAAGGTGATTCAACAAAGTACTGAGTAAATGGTCTGAGTACTCATGTAAATTTCCGTTTTTTAAAAAACATTTTGAAGAATTTAAAAAAAACTGCATTATTGGGTATTGTGTGGAGATTGATGAGGGGGGGATTATTTAATCAATTTTAGAATAAGGCTGTTACATAACAAAATGTGGAAAAAGTCAAGGGGTATGAATCCTTTAAGAATGCACTGTAGATGGAATACCTCAGGGAGAACACTTGCAATTTGAACACGGTTACGTAAATGTCAAACAGAAAAGGCCTGTCCCAAATGACACCCTATTCCCTATATAGTGCACTACTATTGACCAGGACCAGCAGCGATCTGGTCAAAAGTAGTGCCATTTGGGACACACTTGGCAGTGGACATGGAGATAACTGGAATCACACTCGTAGCTGTGATGTGGGCGTGCCCCAAGGGTCAATACTGGGGCCCCTCCTGTTCAGCCTGTACATTAATGATCTGCCTTCTGTCTGTACTGGGTCTGAAGTTCAAATGTATGCAGATGATACAGTGATATATGTGCATGCAAAGAGCAAACAACAAGCTGCACAAGAACTCACTACTGTAATGGTCCAGGTTACAAAGTGGCTCAGTGACTCGTGTTTGCATCTCAATGTGAAAAAAACTGTTTGCATGTTCTTCACAAAGAGGGCAACAGATGCTACTGAGCCAGATGTCTATGTGTCAGGGGAGAAGCTCCAGGTGGTATCCGATTTTAAGTACCTTGGCATCATACTTGATTCCAACCTCTCTTTTAAAAAGCATGTGAAAAAGGTAATTCAAATAACCAAATTCAACCTAGCTAATTTCCGATTTATACGAAATTGTTTGACTACAGAGGTAGCAAAACTGTACTTCAATTCTATGATACTCCCCACTTAACATACTGCTTGACTAGTTGGGCCCAAGCTTGCTGTACAACATTAAAACCTATTCAGTCTGTCTACAAACAGGCTCTCAAAGTGCTTGATAGGAAGCCCAATAGCCATCATCATTGTCACATCCTTAGAAAGCATGAGCTCTTGAGTTGGGAAAATCTTGTGCAATACACCGACGCATGTCTTGTATTCAAGATCCTAAATGGCCTGGCTCCCCCTCCACTCAATATTTTTGTTAAACAGAAAACCCAGACATATGGCAGCAGATCCACAATGTCTGCCATGAGAGGTGACTGTATAGTTCCCCTAAGGAAAAGCACCTTTAGTAAATCTGCATTCTCTGTGAGAGCTTCCCATGTCTGGAATACACTGCCATCAGACACACATAACTGCACCACATATCACACTTTCACAAAATGCTTGAAGACCTGGCTAAAGGTCAATCAGATTTGTGAACATGGTCCCTAGCTGTGTGTTGCCGCTTTCCATGTTGTCTGTTGTCTGTAGCTTGTGAGGTGTGGAAACACTTTGTTGCTTTTATGAATTTTGTTTTGCTGCTTTTTGTTCTATGTTGCTCTGTCTGTATGCTATGTCTTGCTTGTCCTATGTTGCTATGTCTTGCTTGTTCTATGGTGCTATTGTCTATATTGTAATTGTTTTTAATAACCTGCCCAGGGACTGCGGTTGAAAATTAGCCGGCTGGCTAAAACTGGCACTTTTACTGAAACGTTGATTAATGTGCACTGTCCCTGTAAAAATACAATAAACTAAACTAAACTAAACTAAAACTGCGCAGACAATTACTCCTTGGCAGAAAGTTTATATCTGTTTGTATTTTTTGCTAATGGGAACAACTTAACCACAACACCCTCCTCCATACAGGTAATGGGAAGGTTAGTAACATGGTCAGGTCTGCCACATCCCACAGTACATATCTGCTGGCTACTTTATTTACACTAAATGTGGAATCCTATCCATTACGTCACCAGCTCTTGACCTCTGACCCTAGCTAACTGCTCCCTGTCACTCCAACATTAGCACCCTGTCACTTATTCCAAATTGGACTCGCGGTCAGTGGAATCTCTAAGTCATGATCCCATGGGATATACATACTGTACCTGTCCTCAAGGGGGTACAGACACTAAAGGGGAAAATAGCTGTGCTATTGTCTGCACCCAATGTGGAATGTTGAATTTGGAATACTTGCCATGCTTAAGCTAGAGTTTCAGACCCCTTTTAGACACCATGGAAAACCAGGGAGCATGACATTAAAGGTTAACAGACCTGAAAGTATTTACCTATGTGCCATTGAGTGAGGAATGTGGTAGGGAAAAGGTGTACACCAGCAGGCGCTGGCTGAGGGGAGATGGGGAGAGGGGGAGAGGGGGGGGCAGAGTGAGAGGTGTGGGGGGGACAGAGAGAGAGAGAGAGAGCACTAATGGAGAGCTCCAGGACAACAGCCTAAGACAGGGAATCTGATTCTAATAGACAGCTAAGTTTTACCTCACACAGAGTGGTATATTGAACACTGCCCTGCGGAGGGGAATTCAGGTCATCTAGAAACCCAATACTGCAATGGAAAGCCACGCCACACTGTTATTGGTTCAGGAAATCGAGCACACAGTCAAATACGCAATAAACTGCTACTATTTTGACACGACGGGGTTAAGGAACTGGCAGCCTCTGCTTGGCCACGAATGAATCTGTATTGACAGACAGGGAACATTACCATGTCACACACTGTCCAGAGAGAACTCTTTCAGACAGTACAGCCCCTGAGGAGCTCCTACAGTACTGTGTGCTCAGAGCACGTTGGGGGAAAAAGGGAAAGACAAGCTGCTAGTGAAGATTCCCATATAAGGCCACGCTTCCTCCCAGTCGGTGTGTGCATGTAGTAATAGTATGTCGGCTGGCGCAGCCGCGCATTCCTCCAGCTCCAAGTTCTCTCTGGGAGTTTTTCATTTCCGATTCGGTGGCTGGTGAGGAGCAGGGCTGCCTTTCATAAGACTGAGGTGGAGAGTCTGGGGCTTGTGTGATCCTTTTATCAAAAATATACAAACCCAAGAGTCTAGCCGATTTCCTGCAATCCTCAAGTCTGCGCAGTGTCTAGAGCCTGATGGAGCAAAATAGGATCCCACACCTGGAATGTGAAACACCTTTGCTTTAAAGTCCATGGACTAAACTTTCTTATTGAGGTGAAAACACATGGCTATAAAAAAGTATATGATTGAAACCAAAGACTTGAACTTCTGAGAAAGAGTCTGTAAACTAGACGGTTTATACAAACCCCCATTTAAGGACTTGGTTGATTAAATCCCAATACCCCTGATTTATTAGACTTGTGGATATTGGATATTGCATAAATCTAATACACTGAGCATACAAAACAAAACATTAAGGACACCTGTTCTTTCCATGACATAGACTGACCAGGTGAATCCAGGTGAAATCTATGATCCCTTATTGATGTCACTTGTTAAATCCACTGCTATCCGTGTAGATGAAAGGGGCGAGACAGGTGAAAGAAGGGTTTTTAAGCCTTGAGACATTTGAGACATGGATTGTGCATGTGTGCCATTCAGAGGGTGAATGGGCAAGACAAAATATTTAAGTACCTTTGAATGGGGTATGATAGTAGGTGCCAGGTGCACCAGTTGGTGTCAAGAACTGCAATGCTGCTGGGTTTTTCACACTCAACAGCTTCCCGTGTGTATCAAGAATGGCCCACCACCCAAAGGACATCCAGACAACTTGACACAACTGTGGGAAGCATTGGAGTCAACATGGGCCAGCATCCCTGTGAAACGCTTTCGACACCTTGTATAGTCCATGCCCTGATGAATTGAGGCTGTCCTGAGGGAAAATGGGGAGGGGGGGAGTAAAACGCAATATTAAGAAGGTGTTAGTAATATTTGGTATACTCAGTGTATATATAAAGGTTAAATAAAAAAAATCATAAATCTGTTGTTTTCTTTCAAACAAAAAACACCCCTGAAAGTGTACAGGGGTTTTATAATGGTACCGTTTTGTAACAGTGACTAAATCCAGCCATGAACTACACTACAGCCCATTGTTTGACAATAAAATTCACCTGTAAGAATAGGTATTGAAAGTATTTGTAGTCACTAGTGAAGAATCGATGTGTGATGAGCTAGGAGAACAGCAAGGCAGCTATTCCCAATAACAGGGGAGGTTTACAGTCTCTGCGGGATAGAACACAACAGCCGATTACACATAAAAAGGAAAGTTGAGGGATAGTTCCAAGACTGCACTTTTATTTTGATATGTGACAGCACTTTGATTTCAGACAGGAGGAATGCGGAATGGGGGGGGGGGGGTCTAGAGAGAGGGGGGCAGGAAACTAGGAAAGAATGCCAAGAATGTCCATGTTTGTCCAGGACTCCATTCAGCCATTGGCACGTCACGGCAGCCCTGTGTGTATAAATGCAGGGAGAGCTCCTAGCTTCAGAAACAGAACAACTCCTCCTCCAAGAGAGAGCAACAAGAGCAGCAACAGATATACTACTGAAGCTAAACTCAACTGAGAAAATAACAAGAACAAGACATTTCTTACAAGATCTACTCGATCCGACGACAAACTCCCTAACTACTCGCAAGAGACTAAGGAAGACTTTTGCAGAACCTGAAGACTTATTTTTGTCTAAGATACTCAGAAAAAAACTATGAAAAGCAAAATGTCTGCTGGAATGAACATGAGACTGATTTCTTTCTTCTGCCTCACTCTCTCCTACCTGGTAAGACCCTTTTACTGAGACTTAAGTTATATGGGAGCTGTATTGCTGTGTCAATGCACCATGTACCAGACAGACCGCAATGAGGTGTCAGCATGTCTAGTCCATTACTTAGCAGTTGAAATGGAAATAGATATATTGTTAACACAGTTATATAAGGCTTTATATGCTCTAGCTCTTGGGGTTGATGTACTGTAATATTAGTAGTTGTGACATTGTGATCTGGGTCTAACAGAGCTCCTATCTCTTTGCCCCTCAGGCTGTGGCTCAGGAGTGCAGTGGGCAGTGTAGTTGCCCCGATGTAGCCCCCCAGTGCCCTCCTGGTGTGAGCCTGGTACCCGATGCCTGCAGCTGCTGCAGGGTGTGTGCCAAACAGATGGGCGAGTTCTGCACAGAGAGGGACGTGTGCGACCCCCACAAAGGACTCTTCTGTGAATTTGGCTCCCCCATCAACCGCCGCATCGGAGTCTGTACAGGTGAGTCCCTCTCAACAGGCTTCTTTGTAGTTATAGTACATTGACTCATAGATGTTTTTTCCCCTCTGTTATTGTTTGTGTGACTGGAGATGTGACATTCTATTCTTATCCTCCGCCTCCCACAGCTAAGGGTGGTGCCACCTGTGTGATCGGAGGGATGGTGTACAGGAGTGGAGAGTCCTTCCAGAGCAGCTGTAAATACCAGTGCACGTGCCTGGACGGTGCCGTGGGCTGTGTGCCCCTGTGCAGCATGGACATCCGCCTGCCCAGCCCTGACTGCCCCATGCCCCACCGCGTCAAAGTGCCCGGGAAGTGCTGCGAGGAGTGGGTGTGCGATGCCCCCCAACACACAAACAGCTTTGTGGGCTCTGTTCTCGCTGGTGAGTCTCAGTCTTAGACACTTGGACATACAGTTACATTGTAGTGATGTAATCTGATCAGCTTTTGAGTGTGGGGATATAGAGTCTAACGTCACTTCCCCTTCTCTGCCTGCAGCTTACAGAGAGGAGGAGACCTACGGGCCTGACCCCTCCATGATGAGGGAGAACTGCCTGGTCCAGACCACTGAGTGGAGCGCCTGCTCTAAGACCTGCGGCCTGGGCATCTCTACCAGAGTCACCAATGACAACCGCGAGTGCCGCCTGGAGAAACAGTCCCGTCTGTGTATGGTCAGGCCCTGCGAGTCCCACATGGAGCAAAGCATTAGGGTAAAGACATCCTTCAACCACAACCCAAACTAGCCTACCCATTCACTACAATAGAAACACTTCCTCTAATCAAGAATGAAGGAATGGTCACTAATGTTTGTGTTTTAATTTGCTTTGCTCTTACAGAAGGGAAAGAAATGCATCCGCACACCAAGAGTGTCCAAGCCCATGAAGTTTGAGATCTCTGGCTGCACCACCACCAAGTCCTACCGCCCCAAGTTCTGCGGCGTGTGCACCGATGGTCGTTGCTGCACCCCCCACAGAACCACCACCCTGCCCATGGAGTTCAAGTGCCCCGACGGCCAGGTCATGAAGAAGCAGATGATGTTCATCAAGACTTGTGCGTGCCACTACAACTGCCCCGGCGAGAACGACATCTTCGAGTCCATGTACTACAAGAAGATGCTTGGAGACATGGCGTAAATAATTACATCACCAAAGAGCAAAAACAACCAATGACTCTTAACTTGAATCCAACAGATATCCATCTCATCTCGCAGCACAATATTTGTTTTTCTTTTGGTTTGTTATTTCCTCATTTTCTAATTTTGTATTTTGTACAAGGACAGAAACCTATACGCGTATATTCAATGTATATATGTATGAGTATATTGATGTATGTTTAGGGCCACTTTCCCTAAAGACAAGGGGGCTGCGCTGCGGCCCCAAGAAAAATACTGCACTATAGTTCTACTATGTGACAACCTATGTTGTTGTCACAAATTGGCTGATGCCATGTTCCCCTCTCCCTAAACTGTGGTGTGGATCCAACTAACTGGGCCGTTTCCAACCTCGGAGCACTTGCAGTAACAAAGGGTGAAAACTTTTAACCCCAGTTAGAGACACTTAAATCCTTTACCCACCAGAGTGCTACAGCACCAGAGTGCTAGTTGAATGTGTCCTTGTGTATAGTTCACTGTTTGCAGAGCCTAACTGTTGCAGTGTTAATGACAGGTCATGGTTTATCCCATGCTGAAAAACAGCCGTCCTCCCAGACAAGGAGCGTAGTGTGCATGCTTTGAGGGTTTGCCACAGCACTGAAAAAGAGGTGTTTGACTTTGACTGACTGATTCAGGTTGCAAGGAAGGAATCTGTATTTTGTCAAAAAAGACTGGAGGATTTGTAGCTTCATTCCTTTTTTAGATATAATTGATGCTGTAAATGTTGTACATATTGTTGTACAGTTGTTGAAGTTAATTTAAAGTTAAAAAGTGTTTGTTTTTTGTTTTTTCTCTTGCTTCAATATGTTTATTGATAGCTTATTTGCTGAGTTTGACTGTTCCTGTGACAGTTTTGATACTATTTTATTGAGAAGTGTGACAAAGAAGTTACATGTTTTCTCTTTTGTTTGGAATAAAATATTATATTTTTTATATAAACATGATGCCTTCCTTCCTTTCTTTGCTCCACTCTTTCAGTGTGTTGTTCCAGCTGAGCTTGAAAAGGTAGCCTACCCTACATAACTGCTCCCCTCATCATACCCCAATGTCATCCCAAACTTTATGACTTCAATATGACTTCAACCACTAATATGTTTTTTTACACAGCAATTACGTGTTAACACTTTCAGTTCAACAACAGCAGTCAGACCACTGACATTCCACTCATTGGATTGTGTGTGGTCCAGGTCCATGCTTTGTCAGACCACCCAGTCTCTAAGACTAAAGTGTAGTCTGTCTCACTTTTTAGCCACAACACCAGCAGACGTCCGACACGTTTTTCTAGAGTTCTCTATTCTCTGCACGGAGGGAGCGGCAGGCTGCCTGTCCTGCCCGTGTGTTTACACACTAACCAGACAGCAGACTGAGGAAACTGACTCTGGCAGTGTCTGAGGAAAGGAGCAGTCACAAGCAGACCAATTCTGATCTTTTGCACAATTATTGGAAAAATAGCTGATCTGGTTGGTCAAAATATTCATCATTTACATCTTCTTTTTTAATTTGATTTACTTTTCAAAAACATTTGGCAGAAAAGCTAATCCATGCTTTTGACACTTCTAGATTAGACTACCGCAATGCTCTACTCTCCTGCTACCCGGATGAAGCACTAAATAAACTTCAGTTAGTGCTAATACTGCTGCTAGAATCTTGACAAGAACCAAAATCATATTACTCCAGTGCTAGCCTCTCTACACTGGCTTCCTGTTAAGGCTAGGGCTGATGTTTTACAACCTACAAAGCATTACATGGACTTGCACCTACCTACAGTATCTCTCTAATTTGGTCCTGCCGTACATACACTTCACAGGAGGTTGGTGGCACCTTAATTGGGGAGGATGGGCTTGTGGTAATAGCTGAAGTGGACTGGTATCCATGTAATTGATGCCATTCACTCTGTTCTAACCATTATTATGAGCCGTCCTCCCCTCAGCAGCCTCCTGTACTACACGTACGCTACGGTGACAAGACGCAAACCTCCTTATTGTCCCTAGAATTTCTAAGCAAACAGCTGGAGGCAGCGCTTTCTCCTATAGAGCTCAATTTTTACAGAATGGTCTGCCTATCCATGTGAGAGACGCAGACTCGTTCTCGACATTTAAGTCTTTATTGAAGACTTATCACTTTAGTAGGTCCTATGATTGAGTGTAGACTGGCCCATGGGTGCGAAGGTGAACGGCAAGGCACTGGAGTGACGAACTGCCCTTGCTGTCTCTGCTTGTTCGGCTCCCCTCTCTCCACTGGGATTCTTTGCCTTTGACCCTATTGCAGGGGCTGAGTCACTGGCTTACTGGTGCTCTTCCATGCCGTCCCTAGGAGGGGTGCGTCACGTCGTGCCAGTTTTTTTTGCTGTACTCGACTTGAGTGGGCTGTGTCACTGACATGATCTTATTGTCCAGTTTTGCACCCCCTCGGGCTCGTGTGGTGGAGATCTTTGTGGACTATACTAAACCTTGTTTCAGGGTAGTAAGTTGGTGGTCTGTTGATATCCCTCTCGTGGTGTCAGGCTGTGCTTTGGCAAAGTGGGTGGGGTTATATCCTGCCTGGTTGGCCCTATCCAGGGGTATTGTCAGACAGGGCCACAGTGTCCCCTGACCCCCCCTGTATTGGCCTCCAGTGTCTATGCTGCAATATTCTATGTGCCGAAACGCTAGGGTCAGTCTCTCCTATCTGGTGTACTGTGGGAACTTAAGTATGCTCCCTCTAATCTCTCTCTCTCTCTCAGGAGGGCCTGAACCCTAGGACCATGCCTCAGGACTACCTGGCCTGATGACTCCTGGCTGTCCCCAGTCCCCCAGTCCACCTGCATGTGGCTATGGCACCCTGACCTGTTCACCGGATGTGCTACCCTGTCCCAGACCTGCTGTTTTTGACCCCCGTCCCTCTCTCTCTATTGCACCTGCTGTCTCAACCTATGAAAAACCAATTGACATTTACTCCTGAGGTGCTGACCTGTTGCACCTTCTTCAATCACTGTGATAATTATTTGACCCTGCTGGTCATCTACAGTGTGAACATTTGAATATCTTGAAGAACGATCAGGTACTCTTATAATCTCCACCCAACACAGCCAGAAGAGGATTGGCCACCCCTCAGAGCCTGGTTCCTCTTTAGGTTTCTTCCTGCCTTTCTAGGGAGTTTTTCTTAGTCACAGTGCTTCTACATCTGCCTTGCTTGCTGTTTGTGGTTTTTGGCTGGGTTTCTGTATAAGCACTTTGTGACATCTGCTGATGAAAAAAGGGCTTTATAGATCAATTTGATTTGATTGGATTAATTTGTGGAAAAATATCAGAATTGGTCTGCCTGTGTAAACGCAGCCTTACTGGCATCCTTCCCACTGGGAACAAACTGGTTGAATCAATGCTGTTTCAACATAATTTGTCAACATATTGTGATGTGGAATCTATGAGGAAAATACATTGGATTTGCAAAAAGTTGTGAAATTTCAACCACAGAATGATGGTAACCAATTTTCAACACAGACAACCCTTGTATGAATTATGTTACATTTTTACCTTTGAAACAATGTCAGATCTTCAACATTATATCCACTATCAGAACAAAAACAATAGGTTGGGCAGCATCTCCTACTGGATTTCCTGATAACTACATAGATTCACTGTTGCTATCGAAGTCTTTCCAAAGGGCAGGTTTAACAGAGTAGATGAAATGTTACCATACTCTATGTCCTATATGATCAATGGTGTGATGCTATTTCGGCCTATATAGCATTTGCGAAGTCAACTAAAAGTAGACAATACAAATAGGACTAGCTCTTCAAGCTTTGATTGATGTCAAATTTGATCATCTTAGTTATGAATATGTTGGATTCACGTCTCCATTTCAACTAACAATATAATTAAAGAATTGGGCTAAATTAAATCAAACTTTATTTAAAGTTTGATTTAGTCCTATTCTTTTACTATGATTTTTGGTTGAGATGGAGACGTGAATCAAACATATCATTTATGAATTTGTAGACAACCTGAAATTAAAGTGGAATTTAGCTCTCGAGTGGCGCAGCATCTCAGTGCTAGAGGCGTCACTACAGACCCTGGTTTAATCCCAGGCTGGATCACAACCGGCTGTGATCGAGAGTCTCATAGGAGTCCCATAGGGCAGCGCACAATTGGCCCAGCGGTGTCCGGGTTAGGCGAGGGTTTGGCCGGGGTAGGCCGTCATTGTAAAATAATGATTTATTCGTAACTGACTTTCCTAGTTAAATAAAAAAAAAAAACATTTTTAAGTCAGACTATGTCAGTGGCACAAAATATACATGTCCTTCAAATTTGGTTGCTTGTCAACCTAAAACAATTCGATATGACTTTTGGAATACAGTAAATAGCCTAAAGGTAAGGCTATCTTACAAACTAATGTCACTGTTTTTATTAAACCTTAAAATGATTAACTCATCCGTGGCCACATTTTGAGGTTACTGTAACTATAAAAGTCTTATTAAGTAATCCTAGAAAGTGTACATATTGAAAATTGTCATGTTTTGTCATTTATTATCTTGTCTTGTCCCTGTGCTTCCCATTCTATTCGTTTCCCTCTGCTGGTCTTATTAGGTTCTTTCCCTCTTTCTATCCCTCTCTCTCCCCCTCCCTCTCTCACTCTCTCGCTCTCTCTTCTCTCTATCGTTCCGTTCCTGCTCCCAGCTGTTCCTATTCCCCTAATCAATCATTTAGTCTTCCCACACCTGTTCCCGATCCTTTCCCCTGATTAGAGTCCCTATTTCTTCCTTTGTGTTCCGTTCCTGTCCTGTCGGTTCCTTGTCTAGAATTCACCGTGCTGTGTTTGTGTATTCGCCCTGTCGTGTCGTGTTTTCCTCAGATGCTGCGTGGTGAGCAGGTGTCTGAGTCTGTCTGGTTCAAGTGCCTTCCCGAGGCAACCTGCTGTTCACCTGCTGTTCAAGATCGAGTCTCCAGTTTGTCCTCGTCATTTCGAGTGAAAGTTGTGTTTTTTGTTTGTATTTACTTTACTGGATTAAAGACTCTGTTTTCGCCAAGTCGCTTTTGGGTCCTCTTTCACCTGCATGACAGAAGGAACCGACCAAGGAATGGACCCAGCGACTTCAGACGCTCGTTACACTGCCGTCGAGATCCAAGGAGCCATGCTCGGCAGACACGAGCAGGAATTGTCTGCTGCTCGCCATGCCGTGGAGAACCTGGCCGCTCAGGTTTCCGACCTCTCTGGACAGTTCCAGAGTCTACGTCTCGTGCCACCTGTTACTTCCTGTCCTGCCGAGCCTCCAGAACCTAGGGTTAATAACCCACCTTGCTACTCCGGGCAGCCCACTGAGTGCCGCTCCTTTCTCACGCAGTGTGAGATTGTGTTCTCTCTCCAACCCAACACATACTCTAGAGAGAGAGCTCGGGTTGCTTACGTCATTTCACTCCTTACTGGCCGGGCTCGAGAATGGGGCACAGCTATCTGGGAGGCAAGGGCTGATTGCTCTAACAAGTTCCAGAACTTTAAAGAGGAGATGATTCGGGTTTTTGACCGTTCAGTTTTTGGTAGGGAGGCTTCTAGGGCCCTGGCTTCCTTATGCCAAGGTGAACGGTCCATAACGGATTATTCTATTGAGTTTCGCACTCTTGCTGCCTCTAGTGAGTGGAACGAGCCGGCGCTGCTCGCTCGTTTTCTGGAGGGACTCCACGCAGTGGTTAAGGATGAGATTCTCTCCCGGGAGGTTCCTTCAGATGTGGACTCTTTGATTGCTCTCGCCATCCGCATAGAACGACGGGTAGATCTTCGTCACCGGGCTCGTGGAAGAGAGCTCGCATCAACGGTGTTTCCCTGCTCCGCATCGCAACCATCTTCCTCCTCTGGCTCAGAGTCTGAGCCCATGCAGCTGGGAGGGATTCGCATCTCGACTAAGGAGAGGGAACGGAGGATCACCAACCGCCTGTGCCTCTATTGCGGAGTTGCTGGACATTTTGTTAATTCATGTCCAGTAAAAGCCAGAGCTCATCTGTAAGCGGAGGGCTACAGGTGAGCGCAACTACTCAAGTCTCTCCATCAAGATCCTGTACTACGTTGTCGGTCCATCTACGCTGGACCGGTTCGGGTGCTACATGTAGTGCCTTGATAGACTCTGGGGCTGAGGGTTGTTTCATGGACGAAGCATGGGTTCGGAAACATGACATTCCTTTCAGAGAGTTAGAGAAGCCTACGCCCATGTTCGCCTTAGATGGTAGTCATCTTCCCAGTATCAGATTTGAGACACTACCTTTAACCCTCACAGTATCTGGTAACCACAGTGAGACTATTTCTTTTTTGATTTTTCGTTCACCGTTTACACCTGTTGTTTTGGGTCATCCCTGGCTAGTATGTCATAATCCTTCTATTAATTGGTCTAGTAATTCTATCCTATCCTGGAACGTTTCTTGTCATGTGAAGTGTTTAATGTCTGCCATCCCTCCCGTTTCTTCTGTCCCTACTTCTCAGGAGGAACCTGGCGATTTGACAGGAGTGCCGGAGGAATATCATGATCTGCGCACGGTCTTCAGTCGGTCCCGAGCCAACTCCCTTCCTCCTCACCGGTCGTATGATTGTAGTATTGATCTCCTTCCGGGGACCACTCCTCCTCGGGGTAGACTATACTCTCTGTCGGCTCCCGAACGTAAGGCTCTCGAGGATTATTTGTCTGTGTCTCTTGACGCCGGTACCATAGTGCCTTCTTCCTCTCCGGCCGGGGCGGGGTTCTTTTTGTTAAGAAGAAGGACGGTACTCTGCGCCCCTGCGTGGATTATCGAGGGCTGAATGACATAACGGTTAAGAATCGTTATCCGCTTCCCTTATGTCATCAGCCTTCGAGATTCTGCAGGGAGCCAGGTGCTTTACTAAGTTGGACCTTCGTAACGCTTACCATCTCGTGCGCATCAGAGAGGGGGACGAGTGGAAAACGGCGTTTAACACTCCGTTAGGGCATTTTGAGTACCGGGTTCTGCCGTTTGGTCTCGCCAATGCGCCAGCTGTTTTTCAGGCATTAGTTAATGATGTTCTGAGAGACATGCTGAACATCTTTGTTTTTGTCTATCTTGACGATATCCTGATTTTTTCTCCGTCACTCGAGATTCATGTTCAGCACGTTCGACGTGTTCTACAGCGCCTTTTAGAGAATTGTCTCTACGTAAAGTCTGAGAAGTGCTCTTTTCATGTCTCCTCCGTTACTTTTCTCGGTTCCGTTATTTCCGCTGAAGGCATTCAGATGGATTCCGCTAAGGTCCAAGCTGTCAGTGATTGGCCCGTTCCAAGGTCACGTGTCGAGTTGCAGCGCTTTTTAGGTTTCGCTAATTTCTATCGGCGTTTCATTCGTAATTTCGGTCAAGTTGCTGCCCCTCTCACAGCTCTTACTTCTGTCAAGACGTGTTTTAAGTGGTCCGGTTCCGCCCAGGGAGCTTTTGATCTTCTAAAAGAACGTTTTACGTCCGCTCCTATCCTCGTTACTCCTGACGTCACTAGACAATTCATTGTCGAGGTTGACGCTTCAGAGGTAGGCGTGGGAGCCATTCTATCCCAGCGCTTCCAGTCTGACGATAAGGTTCATCCTTGCGCTTATTTTCTCATCGCCTGTCGCCATCTGAGCGCAACTATGATGTGGGTAACCGTGAACTGCTCGCCATCCGCTTAGCCCTAGGCGAATGGCGACAGTGGTTGGAGGGGGCGACCGTTCCTTTTGTCGTTTGGACAGACCATAAGAACCTTGAGTACATCCGTTCTGCCAAACGACTTAATGCCCGTCAAGCTCGTTGGGCGTTGTTTTTCGCTCGTTTCGAGTTTGTGATTTCTTACCGTCCGGGTAGCAAGAACACCAAGCCTGATGCCTTATCCCGTCTGTTTAGTTCTTCTGTGGCTTCTACTGATCCCGAGGGGATTCTTCCTTATGGGCGTGTTGTCGGGTTAACAGTCTGGGGAATTGAAAGACAGGTTAAGCAAGCACTCACGCACACTGCGTCGCCGCGCGCTTGTCCTAGTAACCTCCTTTTCGTTCCTGTTTCCACTCGTCTGGCTGTTCTTCAGTGGGCTCACTCTGCCAAGTTAGCTGGTCATCCCGGTGTTCGAGGCACTCTTGCGTCTATTCGCCAGCGCTTTTGGTGGCCGACTCAGGAGCGTGACACGCGCCGTTTCGTGGCTGCTTGTTCGGACTGCGCGCAGACTAAGTCGGGTAACTCTCCTCCTGCCGGTCGTCTCAGACCGCTCCCCATTCCTTCTCGACCATGGTCTCACATCGCCCTAGACTTCATTACCGGTCTGCCTTTGTCTGCGGGGAAGACTGTGATTCTTACGGTTGTCGATAGGTTCTCTAAGGCGGCACATTTCATTCCCCTCGCTAAACTTCCTTCCGCTAAGGAGACGGCACAAATCATTATCGAGAATGTATTCAGAATTCATGGCCTCCCGTTAGACGCCGTTTCAGACAGAGGCCCGCAATTCACGTCACAGTTTTGGAGGGAGTTCTGTCGTTTGATTGGTGCGTCCGTCAGTCTCTCTTCCGGGTTTCATCCCCAGTCTAACGGTCAAGCAGAGAGGGCCAATCAGACGATTGGTCGCATACTACGCAGCCTTTCTTTCAGAAACCCTGCGTCTTGGGCAGAACAGCTCCCCTGGGCAGAATACGCTCACAATTCGCTTCCTTCGTCTGCTACCGGGTTATCTCCGTTTCAGAGTAGTCTGGGTTACCAGCCTCCTCTGTTCTCATCCCAGCTTGCCGAGTCCAGCGTTCCCTCCGCTCAAGCGTTTGTCCAACGTTGTGAGCGCACCTGGAGGAGGGTGAGGTCTGCACTTTGCCGTTACAGGGCACAGACTGTGAGAGCCGCCAATAAACGCAGGATTAAGAGTCCAAGGTATTGTTGCGGCCAGAGCGTGTGGCTTTCCACTCGCAACCTTCCTCTTACGACAGCTTCTCGTAAGTTGACTCCGCGGTTCATTGGTCCGTTCCGTGTCTCCCAGGTCGTCAATCCTGTCGCTGTGCGACTGCTTCTTCCGCGACATCTTCGTCGCGTCCATCCTGTCTTCCATGTCTCCTGTGTCAAGCCCTTTCTTCGCACCCCGTTCGTCTTCCCTCCCCCTCCCGTCCTTGTCGAGAGCGCACCTATTTACAAGGTACATAAGATCATGGACATGCGTTCTCGGGGACGGGGTCACCAATACTTAGTGGATTGGGAGGGTTACGGTCCTGAGGAGAGGAGTTGGGTTCCGTCTCGGGACGTGCTGGACCGTTCACTCATTGATGATTTCCTCCGTTGCCGCCAGGATTCCTCTCGAGTGCGCCAGGAGGCGCTCGGTGAGTGGGGGGTACTGTCATGTTTTGTCATTTATTATCTTGTCTTGTCCCTGTGCTTCCCATTCTATTCGTTTCCCTCTGCTGGTCTTATTAGGTTCTTTCCCTCTTTCTATCCCTCTCTCTCCCCCTCCCTCTCTCACTCTCTCGCTCTCTCTTCTCTCTATCGTTCCGTTCCTGCTCCCAGCTGTTCCTATTCCCCTAATCAATCATTTAGTCTTCCCACACCTGTTCCCGATCCTTTCCCCTGATTAGAGTCCCTATTTCTTCCTTTGTGTTCCGTTCCTGTCCTGTCGGTTCCTTGTCTAGAATTCACCGTGCTGTGTTTGTGTATTCGCCCTGTCGTGTCGTGTTTTCCTCAGATGCTGCGTGGTGAGCAGGTGTCTGAGTCTGTCTGGTTCAAGTGCCTTCCCGAGGCAACCTGCTGTTCACCTGCTGTTCAAGATCGAGTCTCCAGTTTGTCCTCGTCATTTCGAGTGAAAGTTGTGTTTTTTGTTTGTATTTACTTTACTGGATTAAAGACTCTGTTTTCGCCAAGTCGCTTTTGGGTCCTCTTTCACCTGCATGACAGAAAATAGCCCGCAAAGGTCGCAGGTCTGTGGAGATCTTCAAAATATAAATATCTGTGCAGAATCTCGAACAGTACTGATCACTTGCACTATGTACTTTTAATATAATCTCTACAATAACTATAATCCAGGTTGCAGTATTTGATGAAGCACAGTGATAACATATTAAACTGTTTTATAAATACAAAATATCTGACCTTCGATGTGCTTTTAAATGGTTGAAAATGCATTGAGATGACAACTAAACGAAAAAATCTGACATTGTTTTTCCATTGGAATTTGATTGTGCTTTTAGATGGTTGAAACATAGTGATAAGACATTGGGAATTCAACAAACTTCTGGCTGTCTTTTAGATGGTTGAAACATAGTGATAAGACATTGGGAATTCAACAAACTTCTGGCTGTCTTTTTGAGTGGGTGAATAAAGGTTGAAAACTCCTTGATCAAAACCTCTCAAACAAAAATGACCCACATTTCCACGTTGAAATGACGTGGTATGCCCAATAGGTTGTGCTTTAACACTCACTATCAGTGTCCCGTCACTGGGGAAACTCACATCACACGGAACCGGTCCTGGGTACACATCTAAGACAACACAGACACCTATGATGGTGATCGGGAAATGGGACTTACCTCATACCAAAAGATAAGCCACAAAAACATTTACAGTAATTGGCTGATTAACACAAATCCCTTTCCTGTCACTGATTAGCAGGGTCTTTGGTTGTTTTCCAGAAGAAATGAAAGAGCCATTGGGTCTAAAACTTGTAAATCCCCCTCAGACTTTCCACAAAGGGCTCTTTTCATCTACTTATTTACTTTAAAAAAAATCTTGACTGAATTTAGCCTTAGTCTGGCTCGTGTTGTTGTTGGGGGATGACTAAAGTATGAGACATTTATATCAACAATATAGTGTGTTGTGTTTTATCAATGGTATTGAAAAGGCTTTAACTTTGATAACATAGGCCGTAGGCTAGTTAGATTATCAGATATCACATGTGAAAGATAAAATAATGGATCAGGCCAGATATAATTTTCAAATCCCTTTAATAGTACCTCATGATTTGAACAAAGTGCTTCACCTGTAGTAAACGTTTTCCCTCCAGAATTCTCTCCCTTGTAGCTCTCTAAACGCTCATGCATTTTACACTTCCTTCATTGCCCCTGGATGCTGGGTTTAGAATGTGCCTGTACTACCCCCCAGTGTCTATTCAAAGACCTGGGATATTCACCTAGACATGCTAAGTTCTTGAGTTTTTGTCTCTCAGTTGTGATGATGTCAGAGTAAACAAATCAAATCATATCAAATTGTATTGGTCACATACACATATTTAGCAGATGTTATTGTGGGTGAAGTGAAATGCTTGTGTTCCTAGATCCAACAGTTGTAACAGTTGTAACAGAACATCTCAGGGATCTCTTTGAAGCTGAATGTAAATAATGTAGCAACATTTCACAAGGGAGCTATTTTAAAATCCCATATAGACCCCCTATGAATTATATTTTGCTTGAAGGTAGGCAAATAATATGGAACCACACGGGTAGGCTACATTGACCACAAGGGGTCCCCCTCTGCCCAAATGAGGGTCTAGTATTATGAGGAGGAAGGAACTAGTCTAGGGGAATTTTGAGGTGCAGGGAAATAAAGTAATTAATGGAATGTGATACAAAACCTATTTATTTGTTGCTCTCAATATGTATATTTTGCAGGAATTACAGGTTGAAATAAAGCACCGTACATTACCAGTTGTTGTGGTGTTTTACTGAGTAAGCCTACTTATCAGTTATTGTAGTGTTTTACATAGTGAGTCTACTTACCAGTTGTTGTGATGTTTTACATAGTGAGTCTACTTACCAGTTGTTGTGGTGTTTTACTTAGTAAGTCTACTTACTAAGGGGAGGCAGGGTAGCCTAGTGGTTAGAGCGTTGGACTAGTAGCTGAAAGGTTGCAAGTTCAAATCCCTGAGCTGACAAGGTACAAAACTGTCGTTCTCCCCCTGAACAGGCAGCTAACCCACTGTTTCTAGGCCGTCATTGAAAATAAGAATTTGTTCTTAACTGACTTGCCTAGTTAATTAAATTTTAAAAAACAGGTGTTATAGTGTTTTACTTACCAGTTGTTGTGGTGTTTTACTTAGTAAGCCTACATAGATTTGATAGAAATGACATTAGTTCATGCAATAACAAATCAAAAATGTATGGGCCTACACATATAGACATCTGAAATCTGTAGTGCAATACCGGCTATTACCTAGTCTCATTTTACAGCCACTTATGCCTACATACATCTATATCCAAATCTAACCTTCTTAGTCCCAAATGAACCACTATATGGCAGTAGCATTTAGGAACCCAAAACAATGGATGGCCTTATTGAATGATTAAAATACATTAGGTTACCAACAGAAGCATAGGGCAGCAGGGGAGCAGGTATCTTAGTGGTTGGAGCATTGGACTGGTAACTCAAAGGTTACAAGATCAAATCCTCAAGCTGACAAGGTAAAGATTTGTCATTCTACCCCTGAACAAGGCAGTTAGCTCACGGTTCCTAGGCTGTCATTGAAAATAAGAATGTGTTTTTAGCTGACTTTCCTACTTAAATAAAAGAAAGAAAAAAGCAGGACAACCTATGGAAAACGCACAAATACAGAAGGTATTGATATTATTGAATAGGTGCATATTTATGCATTTTTCATTGGTTGGCCTGATTCTGTGGGTAACCTAGTGTAATTTAATTAGAGCTGTGCTCTCAAGAGTGACATGCTTTGCATGTAGGCCTTAGAAACGGCAGAAGTTAGAAAGTAAAAAACAACAACATTATTTTAAACACCATCCCACCCATTGCAAGTAAAAAATGTGGTTGGTTGATTTCACAATCACTCCACAACTATGCCCTAATGCAGTTGAATGGGAGATGTTTTCGGTTTAGCTTCTGAGGGCCTAGCGAATGGCTGATTTAGCTAGCTAGATTTTTCTCCCCAGACACAACCAAAGAAAAATATTGATTGGATTTTTTTTTTTTCACTTCAGTGTTAACCCTTCCCTTTCCAACACAAACTGAAGAGATGAAATCAGAATATCATTTTAATTATAGAAAATACTACATTTCTATTTAAAGAAAAAACAATAAATCCCTTAGGCCTGATCTGAAGGTGTAGAAGGCTGTTACGGTTCCCCACTGCTACTATTCTAACTCTCAACAATAAATTGAGAGCCCAACTCAGTTGGAAATTGATCCACATGCCTACAAAAAGGACTCATCACTGAATTGTAAACTAAGAAGCTTTAGACCAATTTCATGGGACCAAATAAGATTCTCATCAACGGGGCTGTAGTGGAGCAGGTTGAGAACTTCAAGTTCCTTGGTGTCCACAGCACCAACATACGGTCATGGTTAAAACACACCAAGACAGTCATGAAGAGGACACGACAACGCTTATTCCCCCTCGGGAGACTGAAAAGATTTGGCATGGGTCCTTAGATCCCATGCTTCTTCTATGCTGTTCTGATATCCAGAAGCTATTTTTGGTCATAAGAGACGGTAGCAGCAACATTATGTACAAAATAAGTTACAAACAATGCAAAAAAGTAAACAAAATAGCACAGTTGGTTAGGAGCCCATAAATTGGCAGCCATCCCCTCCGGTGCCATTATATCAAAATCACTATGCTTCATTTGCTCCCACTGTAAACAACACAGATAAACTATCTTGGGTTAGTTATACATATCTTTGAAAGTAATCAACTGTGTGGGGATTCCTATGGGTTGTAGCCTCAATGGCGCTGTCCATGCTGTCACAGACACTATAATGGCACAAACATAAAGATGAGTCCTCTATCTATCTCTATGGATCATCTTTGCTCAAGACTCGAACTGAGTGCGTGTGTGAATGATGTCATGGGTCTTAAAGACACAGCGCACTCTTTTATAAACTACGAGATTGCTTCTTCTATGCAAATGTTGTTGATCAGTACATTCAAATATGTCCCAAATATAACGAAAACATATTGTTTTTCATCTGTAGCCCCATGAAATCAGTCCAAACAAACTCAATAAATATTGAATATGCATTCACCTGTATTGTAAATAGGCCAGACTAAATCTTGATTTAACCAATGTATCAATAGACTACAGATTATCATTCAAATAAATTATTAACATTATGGTATGTAGTAAAAGAAACAGTCAAATTGTTTGTGTGATTGTATAATTGATTAATTTAATGCATTCATTCACCATTTTTTTAATGTAATGATATTGAGCTCAAAATATATGTCTGGATCAAGTACCATTCCGAGACTTTGGCTAACACACCTTATTTATTGTTTTTTATCTAGGTATTATTTTGGTATTGTTTTGGTATCACTTTGGTATTGAGAATCATAATGGTATCGAGTATCGTGATAGTAAAACCTGGTATCGAAGTAAAAATTCTGGTGTAGTGATAACACTAGGACCAATTGTAATGTTCACGTGCAAATCAAATACTGTAGCCAGCGATTACTGTGATGTATATGAATGACATTCCATGAGAGCAGCAGTATTATTTTTTAGATGATTTGAATTTATAATGTGTTTACAAGAACATTGATGGATGATAAGATAATATACTTGTAGTGTTCTAATCAGGGTAGGCCTGTTGTTAAGTCATATACCTCAAAATCAAGGAGAGTGTTCATTAGTTAAAATTACTTTAAATCTTATTCTTACTGGAAAAATTGCAGACTGTGGCTTTAACGGGGAATACGCGCCAACTGTTCCAAATTTGGTCATGTCACCGCCCGTAAACAACGCTCAACCTCCACCCAGTGTGCGTGAGCTTTTGCAGGGAAGATAATAGTGGAAATAGGGCAGGTTCGGGGACTGGATATAATTGTCTTGTTGGCATGAATTATTCTATGTGCATGATTTCTAAATTATTGCGGTGCTCCACACAACCCTGATCTGCTTCCTAGAACGGTGGATCTACCAACAAGCTCACCGTCGGTTTGTAACCATTGCAACCTGCGCTCGTGCTTAACTTCGGAAACTATGAAGAGTCGATTTCGAGATGCACAAGAATGTTACAATTCAGTGGTAACTGTTCCTTGCCATAAGATCATTAGCTGTATATGAGTAGTATATGTTTCGTGACTTAACAGTAACACTGATTTTCAATGGTTGTATTGCCCACTATCTTGGTTTATTACTGCAGATTGCACAATTTCATGCGAAACCAGACATGAATATACAGGAGGTGGATCGATATCACCAGACTGTTTACCTGTGTTGAAATATCTTGCATGCCTTGTGCATAGAATGTATGTGAGGAAACGTGCGTAATGTTAACTTTGGATGTATGGAGATGTCGAGCAACTGAGGATCCATAAGAACACATAAGAGTGATTGTCTACCAAAACAGACATTGAAAAAATGAGTCAAGATGAAGGGATATCATTGTCGGTTCCCTCCTTTGGTCCTGGCTCGGGCCCTGGGGGTGCCTGCGGGGACTCTGCTGGCCCCCGGGAAGACAGCGTGAGCGGTGCCCCCATTCCCGACCCTGGGACATTCTGGCACGACTCGGTGGTCAGCGGAAGCATCATTCCTAATATTCTGAGCTGCCCGAAGGACAGTGGCGGCTTGTTGTCTACGGTGAAATGTAAAAGCAGGGCTGTCACGGTGGCATATGTCGTCAACAGTGAGCTCACTCAGCCGCACACCGCAGAGAACATGGCCCTGCATTGCCTGAAAGACGCGTGCGACTCAGTGGGAAGTAAACTGGAAATCATACACTTTGGAAAGATCGACTTTGGAGAGACGTGTGTGCTTGACCAGTTCTATAATGCAGGTACGAGGTGGTGGTGACATGCAGCATGTATGTGATGGGCTATTGAATGTGTTGCCCTCAAACTATCAGAATCAAAACAAATATACCTTTGTCATTGTCTATTCTTCTGAATCAAACTCCAACCATCAAACCCCAGCCTACAACACATACCATATATCACCAAAGTAGAACAGGTTCACTACTGTTCTATACCCATTGCAGTGAGTGGGAATGGGCCCATGCACATTAATCCACATGCCACACCAGTTGTCTCTAATGGGGCTTCTATTGTGGTTGCCATGAGCACACAGAAAACTGCACATAAGATTGTGTGACTGGTTTTACAAGTCAATGTTTAGAAGTATTAAATTAACTACTTTCCCCAGCCTACTTCTTTTCAGAATGCCTGTAGCCTAGCCATTTGTCAACCTGGAATCCATTGAGCACTAGAGAGTCTCAATGGGGGAATGGCTCATTTGCTCCACAAAGTGGGGAAGGGGGATAATTTTCCCACACACATTTTCCTTTACCATTATGTGCCGCTAGAAGTGAGGCTCCCTCGCATCATGGATCGTTTTGCTTAGTTTGGGTGGAGGTTAAAATTTCCATTACACTCCAGAAGTGAACTGAACCTTTTGACTCAAACTAAAGTACATATCCCTCCTTGCCCATTAGTGGGGGGGATAATTACATATTGCAATATTATTTTTGGATGATATTACATTTATGTTTGACTTCAAGTATTGATTTGTAAAATATATATATATATATACAGTGAGGAGAACAAGTATTTGATACACTGCCGATTTTGCAGAAATCAGAAAATCACTTTGTATGATTTTTAAGTAATTAATTTGCATTTTATTGCATGACATAAGTATTTGATAGATCAGAAAAGCAGAACTTAATATTTGGTACAGAAACCTTTGTTTGCAATTACAGAGATCATATGTTTCCTGTAGTTCTTGACCAGGTTTACACACACTGCAGCAGGGATTTTGGCCCACTCCTCCATACAGACCTTCTCCAGATCCTTCAGGTTTTGGGGCTGTTGCTGGGCAATACGGACTTTCAGCTCCCTCCACAAAGATTTTCTATTGGGTTCAGGTCTGGAGACTGGCTAGGCCACTCCAGGACCTTGAGATGCTTCTTACGGAGCCACTCCTTAGTTGCCCTGGCTGTGTGTTTCGGGTCGTTGTCATGCTGGAAGACCCAGCCACGACCTTCTACTCCTGCTTGAAGACACCTGCATTGCTTGCTGTTTGGGGTTTTAGGCTGGGTTTCTGTACAGCACTTGAGATATCAGCTGATGTACGAAGGGCTATATAAATACATTTGATTTGATTTGACCCACCTTCAATGCTCTTACAAGATCTCGCGATACATGGCCCCATCCATCCTCCCCTCAATACGGTGCAGTCGTCCTGTCCCCTTTGCAGAAAAGCATCCCCAAAGAATGATGTTTCCACCTCCATGCTTCATGGTTGGGATGGTGTTCTTGGAGTTGTACTCATCCTTCTTCTTCCTCCAAGCACGGTGAGTGGAGTTTAGACCAAAAAGCTCTATTTTTGTCTCATCAGACCACATGACCTTCTCCCATTCCTCCTCTGGATCATCCAGAAGGTCATTGACAAACTTCTGACGGGCCTGGACATGCGCTGGCTTGAGCAGAGGGAACCTTGCGTGCGCTGCAGTATTTTAATCCATGAAGGCGTAGTGTGCCACTAATGGTTCTCTTTGAGACTGTGGTCCCAGCACTCTTCAGGTCATTGACCAGGTCCTGCCGTGTAGTTCTGGGCTGAGCCCTCACCTTCCTCATGATCATTGATGCCCCACGAGGTGAGATCTTGCATGGAGCCCCAGACCGAGGGTGGTTGACCGTCATCTTGAACTTCTTCCATTTTCTAATCATTATAATTGCTCCAACAGTTGTTGCCTTCTCACCAAGCTGCTTGCCTATTGTCCTGTAGCCCATCCCAGCCTTGTGCAGGTCTACCATTTTATCCCTGATGTCCTTACACAGCTCTCTAGTCTTGGCCATTGTGGAGAGGTTGGAGTCTGTTTGATTGAGTGTGTGGACAGGTGTATTTCATACAGGTAACGAGTTCAAACAGGTGCAGTTAATACAGGTAATGAGTGGAGAACAGGAGGGCTTCTTAAAGAAAAACTAACAGGTCTATGAGAGCCGGCATTCTTACTGGTTGTTTAGGTGATCAAATACTTATGTCATGCAATAAAATGCAAATGAATTACTTAAAAATCATACAATGGGATTTTCTGGATTTTTGTTTTAGATTCTGTCTCTCACAGTTGAACTGTACCTATGATAAAAATTACAGACCTCTACATGCTTTGTAAGTAGGAAAACCTTCAAAATCGGCAGTGTATCAAATACTTGTTCTCCCCACTGTATATGTGTGTGTGTGTGTGTGTGTGTGTGTGTGTGTGTGTGTGTGTGTGTGTGTGTGTGTGTGTGTGTGTGTGTGTGTGTGTGTGTGTGTGTGTGTGTGTGTGTGTGTGTGTGTGTGTGTGTGTGTGTGTGTGTGTGTGTGTTATATAGAGTACCAGTCAAAAGTTTAGACATTCAAGGGTGTTTCTTTATTTTATTATTTTCTACATTGTAGAATAATAGTGAAGACATCAAAACTATAAAATAACACATGGAATCACGTAGTAACTAAAAAAAGTGTTCAACAAATCGAAATATATTTTATATTTGAGATTCTTCAAAGTAGCCACCCTTTGCCTTGATGACAGCTTTACACACTTTTGGAGTGACCAAACTTTTGATTGGTACTGTATATTTTTTGCAGCCGTAGGTAGCGTTCGCTAGCGCTAGTTGTCTATGCCTGTGTCAAAACTCGGGTATTTTTCATCCTATCATTTATTTTCCATCTTCTTTTTAAATAGTGAGCCAACATGTTTTCAACACTTTTATTAACCTGACTGATCAAACAAGCTCTCCTTTGTCTCTCTACAGCAGACAGCCTAGTGAGAAATATGTTTGGAACATCAAATCGCAAAAAAATTGCAGTATTGAATCGCAATGCATATAGAATCGTAATACATATCGTATCGGCACCTAAGTATCGTGAGGTCCCTGGCAATTCCCAGCCATATTGCCCATGTCTCTCATTAGTCGGAAAATTAGTGGGAAAACAACCATTCTCAAAATTGACCGCAAATGCGATTATGCATGTCATGCTATTATAAAATGTGCATTTTTATGGTGCAAATTATCTTCCCCAAACTTGAAACTTGTGTGTTGTGAATGTATGCCAGTTAGGCTCTACATCCATTGTAAAGTGGATTAATGGGCTTAATTCTAAGACTTTTTTGGCCATTTAGATACAAACCTTATGAAAACAAATAAACCTATGGGCTAGGTTACATGAGGTGTGTGACTATGATTTGTAAAGTTTTTTTTTAAAGTCGACATTAGCTGTTTCTTGCCTTACTGCACACAAGCTGGGCATCATTCACAAGTAATAATATATAATTCACAAGTGAAAGGCTAATATTGCCACCCATCAGACTGTTTTTGATTTAATATTGTCATTACATATACTAAATAATATGTGTGAAATTTGTTTTGATTTAGAAAGGACCAATATCGTGCACTAGCTCGAAAAAGACATGTCATCTATGCAATAGCATCATCAATAGCAAATAGAAGATGCTTTTCCCGTTGTTAATATTCATGCCAGCCAGGTGGGCTATACTCCTGTTGTAAAGAGAAGCAATGTGCTTAATATTAGGAAAGTTGAGAAATACACTGAACAAAAATATAAACACAACATGTAGTTTTGGTCCCATGTTTTATGAGCTGAAAAAAACAAATCCCAGACATTTTCCATACTCACAAAAAAGCTTATTTCTCTCAAATGTTGTGCACAAATTTGTTTACATCGGTGTTAGTGACTATTTCTCCTTTGCCAAAATAATCCATCCACCTAACAGGTGTGGCATATCAAGAAGCTGATTAAACAGAATAATCATTCTGATTGGCTGGGCCTGGCTCCCCAGTGGGTGGGCATGGCTGTCAAGTGGTTGGGCCTATGCCCTCCAATGCTCACCCATTGCTGCACCCCTGCCCAGTCATGTGAAATCCATAAATTAGGGCCTATTACATTTATTTCAATTGACCAATTTCCTTATATGAACTGTAACTCAGTAAAATATTTGAAATTGTTGCATGTTGCTTTTATATTTTTGTTCAGTATAAATATAGTAGGCTTAGCCTATAGAAAGCTGATGGGATCCTCCTCTTTTTAATAGAGGCCATCACTCTGTTTTCTCATGCAATTGCATAGCCTATAAAAATGTTGCGCAACATGAGCTCTTGGGCTCTCATGAAGTGCTTGATTAGATTTATGACCACTTTCGCATTGATGTCAGAGTGATTAGTGAGACTATAGAGTGCTGAGTACCAGGCAGTTAGCAAGTTTGTAGGCTACTTATGACCATCAGCAGTATCAGAGCTTGGAGAAACCTAATTACTGTGACTAAACAGTCACGTGGAATTTGACTGCTGTCATGACTTGTGACCCCCGGTGAAGTGGTAATACGGTCGCCGTAACAGCCCTAGTGATGGACCATTCTTGATACACACAGGAAACTGTTGAGTGTGAAAAACCTAGCAGCGTTGCAGTTCTTGACACAAACCAGTGTGCTTGGAACCTACTACCATACCCCTTCAAAGGCACTTAAATATTTTGTCTTACCCATTCACCCTCTGAATGGCACACATACACAATCCATGTCTCAAGGCTTAGAAATCATTCTTTAACCTGTGTCCTCCCCTTCAGCTACACTGATTGAAGTGGATTTAACAAGGGAAATCAATAAGGGATCATAACTTTCAGTCTGTCATGGAAAGATCAGGTGTTTTGTATACTCCATAGTACAATAGGTGAATAAATTATAAAACACCTGTGTTGTATAGACTTAGCTGTCATCACAGCTTACCCGTTGGTTGTCATAACATAGCATTATTGGTTGTGTAAACAGAACTCAATATGTTCCCTTTTTTTGGTTTGGCTATTTTCCACAGGGCCTCTGTGGAATTTTCTGTATACTTCTCACGGGAGCTGGGAAGTGGTTCCCAGAAACCTTTTTGTATCTGTTCAAAATGTCCACAAGCTTTGTTGAAATGACAGAAGCTCCCTAAAGATTGCCAACGTCTTTATCATGTTCCTACAACAGGACATTTTAGGAGTGGAATCACAAAGAAAGAGAGAGAAAAAAAATATTTTGTATACAATGAACTAGATGCCTGACCACTTCACTCCTTTTTTGGAAAAGCTGAACTGCCATGAATTCCCACATTTTGAATGACATAAGAAAGGAGCATTCACAGAACATGTAAATAAGTGCATCAGGAATGTGCAAGTGGAAACACATGTTCACAGTATTTCAAATAGCTGTTCTGATCCATGTTTGATATTCACATGTTGTGACCTCGCTGAGTAAACGCAGCAGTGGCTATTGTCATAACCCAGACATGAGATGTTCTGGTCGCCCTTGGTCAGTTCTGTCTAATGATCGGAGACCTCTATGTTGATAAATGTGTCTGTTTTTCTTAATATGTTTTTCATTTTATATATTGTACGGTGCATTCAGAAAGTATTCAGAAAAACATTTTGTTATGTTACAGCCTTATTCTAAAATTTATTAAATTGTTTTACCACCTCATCAATCTAGACACAATAACCCATAATGACAACCTCCTTTGTCATCATGGGTTCTTTGCAACTCTGCCTAGAAGGCCAGCATCCCGGAGTCGCCTCTTCACTGTTGACGTTGAGACTGGTGTTTTGCGGGTACTATTTAATGAAGCTGCCAGTTGAGGACTTGTGAGGCATCTGTTTCTCAAACTAGACACTAACGTACTTGTCCTGTTGCTCAGTTGTGCACCGGGGCCTCCCACTCCTCTTTCTATTCTGGTTAGAGACAGTTTGCGCTGTTCTGTGAAGGGAGTAGTACACAGTGTTTTACGAGATCTTCAGTTTCTTGGCAATTTCTCAAGGAATAGCCTTAATTTCTCAGAACAAGAATAGACTGACGAGTTTCAGAAGAAAGATCTCTGTTTCTGTCCACTTTGAGCCTGTAATCGAACCCACAAATGCTGGTGCTCCAGATATTCAACTAGTTTAAAGAAGGCCAGTTTTATTGCTTCTTTAATCAGAACAACAGTTTCAGCTGTGCTAACATAATTTCAAAAGGGTTTTCTAATGATCTATTAGCCTTTTAAAATGATAAACTTGGATTAGCTAACACAACTTGCCATTGGAACACAGGAGTGATGGTTGCTGATAAAGGGGCCTCTGTACGGCTATGTAGATATTCCATACAAAATCTGCTGTTTCCAGCTACAATACTCATTTACAACACTAATAATGTCTACACTGTATTTCTGATCAATTTTATGTGATTTCAAAGGACAACAAATGTGTTTTTCTTTCAAAAACAAGGACATTTCTAAGTGACGCCAAACATTTGAACGATAGTGTATATCAGTTTAATTTAACACTGGTGAACTCCAATCAAGTTATAGAAACATCTCAAGGATGATCAATGAAACAAGATGCACCTGAGCTTAATTTGATTTATTTTGGTATTGTCCATATGTAGCTCGTTTTTGGTCACAGGTCCAGGAATGGCTGAAGAATTTCAACATTGCCTGGAACTAATGCTGCAGATAGCAATACTGGATGATTTGAAAAGCCATAATCAATCAATCAATAATATAATAATTATTTTAGCAACATTTTTAATTTACAATCTAAAGAAGCTATGAGAATAGAAAGGTTCACTACTTTTGTGAAGCATCACTGCACAGTTGAAAAATATATGGCAAATAGAAATCCAAAATGGATGATGTTGAGAGATAGATGGGAGGGGTTGAATGGAGCTGAAGGGTGGGACTAATAACAAGATAACCAATGTAAAACATACGGGGTCTGTAAAATGTATATAGGTTCAGAAATTTTGTGAAATAGAACAGTTACAAATAGAAATCAAACTGGATGGACATCAGAAATAGACGAAGGACTAAAAACAAACAAAATATAACTATTGTAAAACAGATTGTGTCTGTAAAATGTATATAAGATGTGAAGGTAAAAGCCTAAGTGTTTATTGGAAGGGTGGTAGGATCTGCGGGGAATCATAAAGGTACAGTGGGGCAAAAAAGTATTTAGTCAGCCACCAATTGTGCAAGTTCTCCCACTTAAAAAGATGAGGCCTGTAATTTTCATCATAGGTAGTACACTTCAACTATGACAGACGAAATGAGGGAAAAAATCCAGAAAATCACATTGTAGGATTTTTAATGAATTTATTTGCAAATTATGGTGGAAAATAAGTATTTTGTCACCTACAAACAAGCAAGATTTCTGGCTCTCACAGACCTGTAACTTCTTCTTTAAGAGGCTCCACTGTCCTCCACTCGTTACCTGTATTAATGGCACCTGTTTGAACTTGTTATCAGTATAAAAGACACCTGTCCACAACCTCAAACAGTCACACTCGAAACTCCACTATGGCCAAGACCAAAGAGCTTTCAAAGGACACCAGAAACAAAATTGGAGACCTGCACCAGGCTGGGAAGACTGAATCTGCAATAGGTAAGCAGCTTGGTTTGAAGAAATCAACTGTGGGAGCAATTATTAGGAAATGGAAGACATACAAGACCACTGATAATCTCCCTCGATCTGGGGCTCCACGCAAGATCTCACCCCGTGGGGTCAAAATGATCACAAGAACGGTGAGCAAAAATCCCAGAACCACACGGGGGGACCTAGTGAATGACCTGAAGAGAGCTGGGACCAAAGTAACAAAGCCTACCATCAGTAACACACTACGCCGCCAGGGACTCAAATCCTGCAGTGCCAGACATGTCCCCCTGTTTAAGCCAGTACATGTCCAGGCCTGTCTGAAGTTTGTTAGAGAGCATTTGGATGATCCAGAAGAAGATTGGGAGAATGTCATATGGTCAGATGAAACCAAAATATAACTTTTTGGTAAAAACTCAACTCGTTGTGTTTGGAGGACAAAGAATTCTGAGTTGCATACAAAGAACACCATGCCTACTGTGAAGCATGGGGGTGGAAACCTCATGCTTTGGGGCTGTTTTTCTGCAAATGGACCAGGACGACTGATCCGTGTAAAGGAAAGAATGAATGGGGCCATGTATCAGGAGATTTTTAGTGAAAACCTCCTTCCATCAGCAAGGGCATTGAAGATGAAACGTGGCTGGGTCTTTCAGCATGACAATGATCCCAAACACACCGCCCGGGCAACAAAGGAGTGGCTTCGTAATAAGCATTTCAAGGTCCTGGAGTGGCCTAGCCAGTCTCCAGATCTCAACCCCATAGAAAATCTTTGGAGGGAGTTGAAAGTCCGGGTTGCTCAGCAACAGCCCCAAAACATCACTGCTCTAGAGGAGATCAGCATGGAGGAATGGGCCAAAATACCAGCAACAGTGTGTGAAATCTTGTGAAGACTAACAGAAAACATTTGACCTCTGTCATTGCCAACAAAGGGTATATAACAAAGTATTGAGATTTACTTTTGTTATTGACCAAATACTTATTTTCCACCATAATTTGCAAATAAATGCATTAAAAATCCTACAATGTGATTTTCTGGATTTTTTTTTCTCATTTTGTCTGTCATAGTTGAAGTGTACCTATGATGAAAATGACTTTTTTGCCCCACTGTATATTCTAAAAAAAAGTATGTAGGTCTATATAGCAATGTATATGTATATATGCGTGTATGTATATGGATATATATATTTACCAAAAAATATATATGGGGGATTGGAAATGATGCAGACAATTACATTGATGGAAGCAACATTCTTTCTGTAATATTAAGCTGATCCACCCATTATTAAAATATATATATTTTTAAGTTATATATATTTTTTTAAGTTATAGAAACATCTCAAGGAAGATCAATGAAACAAGATGCACCTGAGCTTAATTTGATCCATTTTAGTTTAAAGCTGTAACTTAACAAAATGTGGAAAAAGGGAAGGGGTCTGAATACTTTCCCAATGCACTGTACGTGTTTAATGTATTTCTGCAGGGCTCATCTGTAAAATACACCCTGGTCTCAGTATGACTTCCCTGTCAAAATAAAGGTTAAATAAATCAATCCCATCAATAGATAAAGGTCAAACCACATGTTCAAGCCACATGAGGTGAGCCGGTGGTGTAGGCTTCTGTTTAAAAGGTGTAAAGGTTTTAAAGCTTTTTTACTGTATGTTGGTGTCGAGGACAACACTCTTGCGGTGACTGCCACCTGTAACTGTGCTGGGTAGAGGTATTAGTCATGTTAAAAATGATTCTGAGAACAGTATTACCTTGATATAAGTCATTGTTTATCCCCCAATTAAAGTCGCTCCACTGCGAGCTGATCTGAACCATTGACTGACTGACTAAATGTGTTTCTGTACCTCACAGCAGGGGCCCAGTGTGTGTTCCATTCAGTTTAGTTGGTATGTTTGCCATTGTAAGAGTCTGTATCTATTACATTCCAAATCCTACCATGTAAATCTCTAGACAAGAAAGTCTGATGTTTCACCCTCACCCGTCCTCTACTCATTTCAGTTCAACCCAAAAGGAAGTACTGAACTGCAGCATCATATTCCTGGAGGGAGTTTTCATAAAGGAAACAGAACTCTGTTGTTGTGATACAGTACATCTCTTCTGGAGGGAACACCAGTCCCCAAACAACATTCTTTAATCTCATATGATACCAAGTGGCTTTTGTATTCATTTAAATATAATATTAAATGTAAAATCAAGTTGGTGTCATTGAATAAGAGCTCATGCTATTTTGGAGAAGCACTTATATAGAGTATTGGATTCAAAGGTTATCAGTCACTCTACATTACCATATAGCCTTACACATATCACATTCAGCATTGATTTGACAGCCAGAGGACTCCTGCACAAGATCCGACATGCACTTTGGTCTGACCTGAAGGTTGGCTGGCGGCTGTCGTCCTCTGCTCCCATTAGTTGTCAACTAAGTTGTTTATCCATGCTCATGTGTATGGTGGCGGTCCATGTGGGCTACAGAGCATCAGGTCAGGAGAAATTGTATCACCAGCCGCACTGCTGTCCAGGGAATCCAGTCTTTATTGGAAAAATAGAGTGGTGTAGAGTGTTGGTTGATCAAAGTACTCAGTCAGGTTTTATCAGCAGTTTGGGTATGTTGGTGTCAGGTGTGCCAGCATAAGTTGGCAGTTTAGCATGGGAAGCAGTTTTTGGCTGTGGACATTGGCAGTGTTTGAGATTGATTGATTCAGATTAATATTAGCATGATTAGTCATAACCTTTGTAATACATACATTTTATTGTATTTTTAAGTAAATATATCCAATATACCAAATAGCAGTAGGATAAAAGAATGATTATTATAACCAATTGTTTTTCTACCTTAATCCATCAAACTGTCACTGTCTCCTTCCTCCAATGTGCTCTCTCCTTGAAAATGTGCTCTCTCCTTGAAAATGTGCTCTCTCCTTGAAAATGTGCTCTCTCCTTGAAAATGTGCTCTCCTTGAAAATGTGCTCTCTCCTTGAAAATGTGCTCTCTCCTTACAAATGTGCTCTCTCCTTGAAAATGTGCTCTCTCCTTAAATGCGATCCCTTTGATGCTGTAACACGATCTGTGTGTGTACTACCTTATGCATAGTTCTCTGGCCATATGTTTTGTCTGGTTTGTAAAGATGCAAGAACAATGCTAAAAGCCACCATTTCTATTGAAATGAACTACCAAATCTCATTATTGGTGTGTGGACATTTACAAATGAATGTGAATCTGAGACAAAGTGATGAAAACTGAAGTTGAAATCAATGCTAGGCTAGCAAACGTAAAATACACTGAGTGGACAAAACATTAAAAACACCTTCCTAATATTGAGTCCCCCCATTTTCCCCTCAGAACTGCCTCAATTCATTGTGTCGTAAGCGTTCCACAGGGATGCTGGCTGATGACTCCAATGCTTCCTACAGATGTGTCAAGTTGGCTCGATGTCCTTTGGGTGATGGACCGTTCTTGATGCACACGGAAAATGTTGAGCGTGAAAAAGCCAGCAGCGTTGCAGTTCTTGACAAAAACATGTGCGCCTGGCACCTACTACCATACCCTGTTCAAAGGCCCTTAAATATTTTGCTTTGCCCATTCACTTTCAATTCATGTTTCAATTTTTGCAAGGCTTAGAAATCATTCTTTAACCTGTCTCCTCACCATCATCCACACGGATTGAAGTGGATTTAATAAGTGACATCAATAAGGGATCATAGCTTTCACCTGGATTCACCTGGTCAGTCTATCATGGAAAGGTGTTCTTAATGTTAAATAAACTCAGTGTATGTGTGTAAAAGCTGCACACTACAAGCAGACAGGGATGAGAGGAGAACATTGCACACCTTTAATAGAGCTATTTGAACAGTTATTGCTTTGACCGTGTATATTTGCCCAACAAATAACCGAACCCCAAAATTCCATGACCCTCATAGTTATTGCATGACTTCTCAAATGTGTCTTCTTGGTGCTGTTGCCAGGTGATCTGTTCCTGGTGCTGTTGCCAGATGATATTTGTGTAATTGAAGGTAAATTGGATTAAGATCATTCATTTGACAGAAAACAAATCCCTCTTGTTAAAATCAAGTTCTCTTGGTTCATTTTTTTCTTTTACAAGATGCCAATCGGGAAGTGTGAGGCTAGTTGAGGCAACTGGCAACGTAGTAAGCAGCTCCCTGTGTGTCAACCTGGATGGGATCAATTCAAATTCTGTTCTTGCACTTTCCCCCTGGGCCATGGTACTCAATCTCTGAAATATGCTAGTGTGAACAGAAACTAAAGTATCAAAAGCCGAGGATTCTTTCTGCAAGATTACTCACATTTCCTGTCGGGTTGGGGGCTTGTCTCCTTCCTCCATATTGCACTCATTTCTAAAAATAAAGTAGTATTTCTTATTTTTGGGCAGGGTTTCCAAACTGCTGAATAACCATTGTGAAAGTACCCTGCATGCTTTCCTATGTGAGTTTATTTATAGAAGCAGGCACGGCATGCTCAACTTAAACACCAATATAGTGTCTTGTTCCCTGGGTTGTTGTAGCAGAACAATACTGAACTTAATTTGGGCACTTAAACCTATTTAAGTGGTTTGGTTTCTTGGGCAAATAAACCTGATCTGAAATTAACATTACACATCTGAGTGCTTGAATTACTTTCTAGTAGCAGCTAGCAACACTTGTTGCTGTGTGAATTGAATATTAGTCCCATTTACTTTTTCTTGACTGATTGTATGACATCATGGTGCACTGATAGTACCCTCTTCAAGTCAGCTTCTACTTGACGCCAGGAAACATAATGGCATGTGAATGGAGCACATTAAAGCAGGAAGCACCAGTGACTCGGTCAGTAATCAGGTGAAGCAGATGCCAAGCTACAGGACTGTTTTGCTAGCTCAGACTGGAATATGTTCCGGGATTTTTCTGATGGCATTGAGGAGTACACCACATCAGTCACTGGCTTCATCGATAAGTCCATCGATGATGTCGTCCCAACAGTGACTGTATGTACATACCCCAAACAGAAGCCATTGATTACAGGCAACATCCGCACTCAGCTAAAGGGTAGAGCTGCCACTTTCAAGGTGCGGGACTCTAACTGGAAGCTTATAAGAAATCCTTCTATGCCCCCCGACAAACCATCAAACAGGCAATAAGATCGATATTGATCAATACAGGAATAAGATTGAATCGTACTACACCGGCTCCGACACTCGTCAGATGTGGCAGGGCTTGCAAACTACTACAGACTACAAAGAAAACCACAGCTGCGAGCTGCCCAGTGACACGAGCCTACCAGACGAGCTAAATTACTTTTATGCTCGTTTCGAGACAAGTAACACTGAAACATGCATGAGAGCATCAGCTGTTCCGGATGACTGTGATCGCTCTCTGTAGACGATTTGAGTAAGACCTTTAAACAGGTCAACATTCACAAGGCCGCAGGGCCAGATGGATTACCAGGACGTGTACTCCGAGCATGCTTCACTGACATTTTCAACCTCTCCCTGTCGGAGTCTGTAATACCAACATTTTTCAAGTAGACCTCCATAGTCCCAGTGCCCAAGAAAGTGAAGGTAACCTCCCTAAATGACTACTGCTCAGTAGCACTTATGTCGGAAGTCATGAATGCATATCGCCCAAACAGATCCAGAGATGACGCATTCTCAATCGCACTCCACACTGCCCGAAGGATATACTGCTTCTCTGAGACCAGGCCCAAATCCCTGTAATTTGCTTGAAGAAAAGACTGAAATACAGAAATATATTACACCTATGTGAGAATGCTCATTGACTACAGCTCAGCTTTCAACACCATAGTGCCCACAAAGCTCATCACTAAGCTACGGACCCTGGGACTAAACACCTCCCTCTGCAACTGGATACTGGACTTCCTGAGGGGCCACCCCCAGTTGGTAAGCGAAGGTAACAACACATCTGCCACGCTGATCCTCAACACTGGGGCCCCTCATGGGTGCGTGCTTAATCCCCTCCTGTAATCCCTGTTCACCCACAACTGCATGGCCCAGCACAACACCATCATTAAGTTTGCTGACGACACAACAGTGGTAGGCCTGATCACCGATGGGGCTGTAGTGGAGCGGGTCGAGAGTTTCAAGTTCTTTGGTGTCCACCTCACAAACAAACTATCATGGTCCAAACACACCAAGACAGTCGTGAAAAGGGCACGACAACACCTTTTCCCCCTCAGGAGACTGAAAAGATTTGCCATTGGTCTCCAGATCCTCAAATTTATACAGCTCCACCATCGAGAGCATCCTGACCAGTTGCATCACCGCCTGTTATGGCAACTGCTCGGCATCCGACCGTAAGGCACCACAAAGGGTACTGCCTACAGCCCAGCATATCACTGGGGCCAAGCGTCCTGCCATCCATGACCTATATACTAGGCAGTTTTAGAGGAAGGCCCAAAAAATGGTCAAAGACTCAAGTCACCCAACTCATAGACTGTTCTCTCTGCTACCGCACGATAAGCTGTACCGGAGCGCCAAGTCTAGGTCTTGCTGAATCAACAATTCATCAAATTGCCACCCGGACAATTTACATTGAGGGGAGGACTATCCTTCTTAGTGAATTTTCATCATTCCAAATAATTGATTAAAACACACTGTTTTGCAATGAAGGTCTACGGTAGCTTCAACAGCACTCTGTAGGGTAGCACCATGATGTAGCCGGAGGACAGCTAGTTTCCGTCCTCATCTGGGTACATTGACTTCAATGCAAAACCTAGGTTACTCATGGTCCTCCTCCACTTCCATAGACTTATACAGTAATTATGACAACTTCCGGAGGACATCCTCCAACCTATCGGAGCTCTTGCAGCATGAACTAACATGTTGTCCACCCAATCAAAGGATCCGAGAATGAATCTTGTACTGAAAGCATAAGCAACTTAATAGAACTGCAGTGCATAAAATGTGGTGAGTAGTTGACTCAAAGAGAGCAAAAGAGAATAGTTGAACAAATGTATTTCTTTAAAAATGAAGGAGAAGCAAGAGAGAGAGAGAGCTATATTTCATAGTATTTTTCCCCACTTTCACTTATCTAGTGAATGCAGCTATCTAGTTTAGTCTATTCAAACACCCGGCTCAAACAGAGAGGGATGCTATATTAGCTATCTGGCCATGGCTATCCAAACTGGAACTCTTCCAATTCAAGGTAAGCTTGACTTGGAATTTTTGCCACCGGGGCCCGTCGGTGTAACTGCTAAACTGCTTGCTGAGTGTACATTGTAGCGGGTTTACTAACCCGTTAATTCTAGTAGCTATGTTGACTAGCTATGACGTTAGCTAATATAATGAAAACGATGTAAGCTGTGTGTAGCGGTCATGTAATGAAGGTTTTGGCTTGGAAAGTAGTTTTTGCCTGGTCACAGATAGAGTGTTTTTGTGCACTGAAGTTCACAAGCGAAGGGAAAAGGAGAGAGGAGAGCGCGTAGATGCGAGAAGGAATTCTACCACAAGCAAAGCGATCATGCTGTTTGTATGTGGCTGCTATGTAAGTGAACTGTGTTTGCATGTGATCAGGGGTGTGGTGTGTTCATTCTGCCAATTCTGTTGAAAAACGTTTCTTAAACGGAAGCAAACAGGGATAAACATACCTGAATTTATCCAATAGATACTCTCATTTGCAACTGTTGGACTAATGATTGCACCCTATATATATATTTTTTTTTTTTTTACCTTTATTTAACGAGTCAAGTCAGTTAGGAACAAATACTTATTTACAATGACGACCCTGCTTTGTTCAGGGGCAGAACGACAGATTTTTACCCTGGCAGCTCAGGCATTTAGATCTAGCAACCTTTCGGTTACAGGCCTGCCGCCCCAGGTAGCTGGGGGAATAGAATATAGTCATTCAATATGCTGTAATAGAAATAAGGCCATGATCATTAAAGAAAATCATCCTCCCTCGTCACCGACCGCCACTGTCTACCACGTTTTCCATATGTCTATATGTTCCTAAATCATAATTAATGTAAGCTAATATTTGCCTTGGCTCAAACCTAATCTTATATAAGGCAGAAGTTTCCAAGGAGAGCGCTGTACATAGCCTACCCCACCCATTTTAAGCCAGGCTGTCTTCGCTGGGACCTTTCTTTGTGTCACTACACAGCAGCAGACACACCACATTAAAATAGATTGCCTATTTGCTTTGATGATCCTTTTGGCATTGGCTGTCTTGTGTGGACGTTTGGTTCTCAGTGAGTGAGACTAGCGTTGGGTCTATAGTGGACTGGAACCCAGGATATGCAGTGAAAGGGCGCTCCATTGGAAGGGATCACAAGCTCTATGTAATGTGTATGTTAACATGGAAGGGGGAACTTGGAAGCACATGAAAAGGTGGAGTGGGTCTGTTAAATGTTCTCTTTCTGGAGAACACTGTCATTACAGAACACTGAAGCACCGTTTTAGCCCACTTTTATTTGTGCTGTTATCAGTCAGTGGTACCAGAGGGACTTCTGTAAAAACCACACCCCAACCACACCCCATACTTCTGTAAAAACCACACCCAATACCAGACAATGTTATTTTGACCTTTTCTTTTGGAATATTTTGTGATGTCACAGTCTGGTCCAAAAATGGCAAATTGAAGATCCTACTCCAAAACAACTGTACAGGCATTATTGTCCCATCAGGAAGCATCAATCTCATCTTATTTCATTTGACACTTAAACAAATTGGTAAATGTGAAAAAAACTATATAGTAGGCTACAATACGTTATAGGCATAACATACTGTATGTTATACTGTAGACTTAGGTACAGTTGTTCAGTGTTAAGCCCACTAACAGGCTATCTCTGTCCCTCACAGACATAGCTGTGGTGGAGATGACTGACGCTTTCCGCCAGCCCTCCCTGTTCTACCACCTGGGTGTGAGGGAGAGCTTCAGTATGGCCAACAACATCATCCTGTACTGTGACACCAACTCTGACTCGCTTCAGTCCCTGCAGGTAAGCTGTGTGGTTCACACACGCTCTCGCACACACTCAGGCATGCACACATGTCTTACATAAACATATCTGCAGCCTGTCCGCCTTTTTTCCTCATCATTTTGTCCATACTTTAATCAATTTAATGTTTCCACAATGGATGTAATGTAATACGGTTCATCGGGTTAATGACAAAGTCTATATTTAGAATCTGAGTGGGGACCCTGTAATAGCTGTCATTGCTGTTGTAGTGCCAGTTCAACACATTAGTTATTTGTTTGAAGGGAGATGCATTTACACCTAGACAGGAAATGGTGTGTTTCATGAAAAGGAAAGGAGACATTAGGCCTATGTAAACTAGCATCTGACAGAGGAAAAACAATCCCCTTTATATGCATTTAGCCATCTAGTCTTGTAAAAGAGCATTTCGTAGACAGAGAAATGTCATTGATAGACTGACTCATTTCCTTGCATTTGCAGAAGAGGTTTGCATGTGTATCAACTTTGGTGTTGTCTGTGCCCTTGGGCTGGAGTCCTCAGGTGATGTACAGTTGAATAAACATCAGCCTAAACTGGTTTGCAAAGTGAGAGAACCCTTGCAGCTGCAATGGAATCCCCTAACAAATCACACCAACAGCAACACACAGGCTTGCAAATTAGAGAATGGGGGAGGGGAGACTGGTTTCCTGTGCATACAGTGCCTTCAGAAAGTATTCACACCCCTTGACCTTTTCCACGTTTTGTTGTGATACAGCATGAATTTAAAATAGATTAAATTGAGATTTTGTGTCTCTGGCCTACACAAAATGCCCCATAATGTCAAAGTGGAATAATGTTTTTAGAAATGAATACAAAATGAAAAGTAAATAAGCATTCAACCACTTTGTTATGGCAAGCCTAAATATGTTCAAGAGTAGAAATTTGCTTAATATGTCAAATAAAAAGTTGCATGGACTCACTCTGTGTACAATAGTGTTTTTTTTGTTGTTGTTTTTTTAACCCAATTTCCTGGTATCCAATTGTTTTTAGTAGCTACTATCTTGTCTCATCGCTACAACTCCCATACGGGCTCGGGAGAGACGAAGGTTGAAAGTCATGCGTCCTCCGATACGCAACCCAACCGAACCGCACTGCTTCTTAACACAGCGCGCATCCAACCCGGAAGCCAGCCGCACCAATGTGTCGGAGGAACCTTGGCTAGCGTGCACTGAGCTCGGCCCGCCACAGGAGTCGCTGGTGCGCAATGAGACAAGGATATCCCTATCGGTCAACCCCTCCCTAACCCGGGCGACGCTAGGCCAATTGTGCTTCGCCCCACGGACCTCCGGGAACCCATAGTCTCTGATGGCACAGCTGGCGCTGTAGTACAGCGCCCTTAACCACTGCTCCACCCGAGAGGCCTACAATAATAGTGTTTAACATTATTTTTGAATGACTACCTCACCTCTGTACCCCACAAATACAGATAATTGTAAGGTCCCTCAGTCAAGCAGTGCATTTCAAACACAGATTCAACCACAAAGACCAGGGAAGTTTTCCAATGTCTTGCAAAGGGCACCTATTGGTACAGTGGCGGTCGGTATAGTTTAAGATGGACGATCATTATTTTTGGGAGAATGGCCTTATTTCTATTACACCAAATTGGATGACTGTCATTCAATGTAACATCGATAGGTTTAGGCTACTAAATGATACTCAAATGTTCCCTATACCAATCATGAGGTTGCTACAACCTAGCCAATGAATTAAAGTTTACAACGTAGGTGCACACAGGTCGAGGGGAAAATTTGAGGGGATGGACAAACAATGACACATTCAATACCGACTTGCACAGTCTTGCCTGCATCTAGCTTACCTAGGGTGTAATCATTAGTCCAACAGTTGAATACTAGAGTTTCTATAGGACAAATTCACTTATGTTTATCCCCGTTGCGTTCTGTTGCTTCCGTTTAAAAAAAAAGGTTTTTCAACAGAATCGGTGGAATGAATACACCCCTGATCACGCGCCACATGTAAACATTCATTCTCTGATCCTTTGATTGGGTGGACAACATGTCAGTTCATGCTGCAAGAGCTCTGACAGGTTGGAGGATGTCCTCCGGATGTTGTCATAATTAATATGTAAGTCAATGGAATGCGGTGAGAATCATGAGCCTCCTAGATTTTGTATTGGAAGTCAATGTACCCAGAGGAGGACAGAAGCTAGCTGTCCCCCGGCTACACCATGGTGCTACCCTACAGTCCTGTTGAGACAACTGTAGACCTTTATTGCAAAACCGTGTGTTTTAATCAATTATTTGGTGAGGTGAATATATTTTGTTTAGTTTTATCTAAAAAGGATAACATTTGAAATGTTTCACTATTTTTATGAAATTCACTGAGGAGGATGGTCCTCCCCTTCATCCTCTGAGGAGCCTCCACTAGTACACTGAACAACAATTTGAACACAACATTTAAAGTGTTGGTCCCCTGTTTCATGACCTGAAATAAAAGATCCCAGACATTTTCCATATGCACAAAAAGCGGTTTGCTGATGTCAACGTTGTGAACAGAGTGCCCCATAGTGGCGGTGGGGTTATGGTATGGGCAGGCATAAGCAACGGACATCAAACACAATTGCATTTTATCATTGGCAATTTGAAAGCACAGAGATACAGTAACGAGATCCTGAGGTACATTGTCGTGTCATTCATCCGCAGCCATCACCTCATGTTTTAGCATAATAATGCATGGCTGCATGTCGAAGGATCTATGCACAATTCCTGAAAATGCTGAACATTTCCCAGTTCTTCCATGGCCTGCATACTCACCAGACAGGTCACCAATTGAGCATGTTTGGGATGCTCTGGATCAACGTGTACGACAGCGTGTTCCAATTCTGCCAATATCCAGCAGCTACGCACAGCCATTGAAGAGGAGTAGGACAACATTCCACAGGCCACAACCAACAGCCTGATCAACTCTATGCGAAGGAGGTGTGTCACACAGCATGAGGCAAATGGTGGTCACACCAGATACTGACTGGTTTTCTGAACCACGTCCCTACATTTTTTAAGGTATCTTTGACCAACTGAAATTAACACGAGGGGGACAGAGAGCTGGTTTCAAGCGCAGGGCGCAGCAGGTGTTTTAATGTTCAAGGACCACAGGAGGAGGCAGGTAGCTGGGTCCAGGGGCAGGCAGCAAGTCATACACAGGGGGTCCAAAAGGAAACAGTACAGGCAGGGAAAAGGCTAGTAACGTCGTCCGGGTGATCAGGAAATAAGTGAATAACAGGAAATCCAATAGGCTAAAGTACAGGCAGGGAATAGGAAAAAGGCGTCGTTAGTTTTTGCTGGCCTGCCTATCATACACAGGAGGAGTAATGCCGGGAAAAACAGAGCTCCAAAGAGAACTGTGTCAAAAACAAACAATACTTCACAAAGATGCGGTGCAAAGAACTGAACTAAATAGTGTGTGTAAATGACATACAGGTGTGGGAACAGGTGATCAGAATTCAGGTGATTGGGATCTGGAGAGTGAGCTGCGTTCAGGGGATCTATGTGTGCGAGTGTGGGCTGGAAAGTGAGCTGCGTTCAGGGGATCTACGCGTATGAGAGTGTGAGTTGGAAGCAGACATTACACCAAAATATGCATATCTATATTCCCAGTCATGTTAAATCCATAGATTAGGGCCTAATGAAGCACCATGAGACCAATGGTGACTTTAAAACGTTTACAGAGTTTAATGGCTGTGATGGGAAACATTTGGATGGATCAACAACATTGTAGTTACTCCACAATACAAACTAAAATGACAGAGTGAAAAGAAAGAAGCCTGTGGAGAATAAAAAATATTCTAAAACATGCATCCTGTTTGCAATAAGGCACTAAAGTAAAACTGCAAAACAAACACAACACATCATTATTCATATTATTCACAAGTACCACTATTCATATGTTCAAGCATAGGATAAAAATAAACAGAATAGAGCTAAGCACATCCTAGAGGAAAACCTGTTTCAGTCTGCTTTCCAAGAGACACTGGGAGACAAATTCACCTTTAAGCAGGACAATAGCCTTAAACACAAGGTCATATATACACTGGAGTTGCTTACCAAGATGACCTTGAATGTTCCTGAGTGGCCTAGTTACAGTTTTGACTAAAATCTGCTTGAAAATCAATGGCAAGACTTCAAAATGTCTGCCTAGTAATGATCAACAACCAATTTGATAGATCTTGAAGAATTTTCAGAAGAATAATGTGTAAATATTGCATAATCCAGGTGTACAAAGCTCTCAGAGACTTACCCAGAAGGACTCACAGCTGTAATCGCTGCCAAAGGTGATTCTAACATGTATTGACTCAGGGGTGTGAATATTTATGTAAATTTGATATTTCTGTATTTCACTTTCACTAACTTTACAACATTTTCAAAAAAACTTGTTTTCACTGTAATTATGAAGTGTCATGACATTGGCATGGGGGAAGGTTTATGACAGTCATAAATACCTCTTCCCCCCTTTTTCCTCTCTCTACCCTACTAATGTGACATTTGAAAATCCCTTGGTTAACATAGAGATTCTGGGAACATCAGAAGGTGGGGGGAAATTAACTATATTCTGATAATCCGACCAATTGAATATATGCGGTGGTACCTAATGAATATGATGTCAGTTCGGTTGTCATCTGAGACATTCTCATCAACGATAGGATGACAAACTCTACCGTGGAAAGTCTGCACATTGTAGTTATCGGATTCACATGGAATTGTTGTTCAATTTAAATGTTTGATTATACAATTATTGGTAAAGAGATTAAATGTAATTTTAGCTTCCAAATGAGAGATTTTGATTTTCATAAGGTAGGGCTCTGCTCAATCAGTGACCCGCCCCTGTGAAGAGACATGGGTTATAAAACTTTTCGCTCCACTATATTAAGCCTTGACGAAAATGTAACCTCCTGTTCCAAGTACGAGAGGTCTGCAGCCTCAGCGTTAAAAGGACTAACATATCAACTACAGAACTAAGCCAACCTTAGTGTGAGCTTTGGTTGCGAATGGTATGAACTTTGAACTCTTATTCACTACAGAAGTGATACCTCCTAGCCATTGAGTTAGCAACAGCAGCTGCAAACGTGGGCTAGGGAAGAACAGACAGAGTAACCCGTCTACCGCACAACAACGTTACTACAACGTATCCAATTTACCAACAGAGACATTTTTCAAAGGACTCTGTTGGGCAACACGGCCTTCCATTTACCACCAACCTAATTTGTAATCAAGGTATAATTCATTCTGTGTGATTAGTTAGGTATTTGGTAAATAAATAATTAAACCCAATTTTGTATTGCTGATTCAACTTGTTAGCCAGGGTTCGTGAAGATAACCAAGAATTTACAACTTTCAGATGAGACTGAATTATGGTGACAGTTAATATTGACTGCTATTGATCTAAAATATTACTTGGTCTTTAAGAGTTTATTCAGAAGATAACAGCTCTATAAATATTATTTTGTGGTCCCCCTACTCTCTAGTTAATTACATTTACATGATTATCTCAATCAGGTAATATTAATTACGGAGAAAGGATTTTATAGAATAGCATGTCATATCACTTAATCCGGCATAGCCAAAGACACGACAGGAGTATTGTGTGTAGATGGGTGATACAAATGTTTTCCATTTTGAATCCAGGCTGTAACACAACAAAATGTGGAATAAGTCAAGCATTATGAATATTTTCTGGAGGCACTGCAGAAATCAAGATACACCACAGACACTCTTATAACCTGCAATGCTCTGACATTGCCATTGCCATAAAAAAAAGCATTGCAATATTTTGAAATTGTCGTAGAATCCTCAAAGAATAACCTCTTCAATGAATAGGTAATCAAATAAGCAAAGTGTACCTTTTTAAAATAAATATTATGTATGCAATCTTGAAGAACTGCCCTCCTTCTCCACCTGCCTACAATTTGACTCCCTGCTGTAAAAAGAAAAAAGACTTTCTGTAGTGGTTTTACCCTTATTGAAGGTTAAGAGTAACAATGGCTGTTAACCTTTTATCAAATGTTTAGAATAGCTCCTTAAGAGCCTGAGGTTCAACCTCTTTTGAATTAAAGTGCCTTTTCCCACATATAACAATTTCCATGGTTGTTTGCTGGCACTTACACTAGCCTACAGTATGCACTGCAAAAATAAGTGCTAGTGAGACTGTATCAACATTTCTACTGGTTCTGTTTACAACTACAGGTGTCCATTTATAGCAGGAGTCCATTGATGATGGAAAGATGGCGCTAGTCAATAAACCATGACCAGTGTAATGTTTCAATGATTTTCTACATCAGCTTTGCAAACTCACTTTCTCACCATAATACAGTATTGACATTTCTCTTTTTCTTTTGCAGGATATTATTTGCCAGAAGAACACTGTAAGTGCACAAACTTCTCTCTCTATTTCAAAGCTGTTAGAAGCAAACCTCTCGTTTATTTCTTGCAGCTTTCCTGTGTGAAAGTAAGTGTAATAAACAGTTGGTTTTTTTCACGGCAGCATTCAGCAACACAGCATTGTCTGCCACCATCAGTCCATTTTAATTATCCAATTCAGTATCCCTCTAGTTTGGCTTTGTGCATTCTGCTTTGTGTACAGTAAACTAAAGCATTTTCCCTTACTCAGAGATTATTCCAGGATAGCTTTACTTGGTTGACAGGCAGCCTTATTATCAGGGTGACTGGGGAATGTGATGTGGAAAGCAGCGAGAGAATGAGTTCACTTTCAATTTCACCTCTCATTTTCGATTTCCTGCGTCTGTGCTGTGCCGACACAGCAGTGGTTTAAGCTCCCCCGTCTGTAACACAGTGTCTGCCACTCCTTCCCAATGATAGCTAGGGCAGACAAGGAGACAACACACAGTCTGGCTGGCTTTCTTATACAGAATAATAGGATATGGTGACATTGATGCACTGTGACATGAGGGGGGAAAAACTGTAAGGTGTTGAAGCAAAGGCATGGACAGGGAGCCTCCTGAGCAGCTGGCCTAAGTGGCTTTATGGAGTGGAATAAGGTGGGTTGTGCTCTAGGAAGGAGGTTGATGGCTGATCTGTGTGTGGCGACAGAGCTTCGGGAGGAGGACTGATTACTGCATTAGAGTGAGAATGCTCTATTGCACTCCATGACTGACTATCTCTCTCCATCTGAATCTACACACCACTTTCTTCTCCTTTGCTCTGAGAAAACAAACACACTCTGCCACAGACAGATATGACACATTAGTGGCACTCTGACCTCATCACACACACACACACACACACACACACACACACACACACACACACACACACACACACACACACACACACACACACACACACACACACACACACACACACACACACACACACACACACACACACACACTACTTAGTCCCGTCTACCCCTCCCCTTTAAATGAATGGGTTCATCCCATGCTGCCTGACTGTGAGATATAACTCCTTAATTACTGTAACATGCAAACACCCTGGCTTCATCCCAAATGGCACCTTATCTATTCCCTTTATAGTGCACTACTTTTGACTGCACCCTTATGTAGGGCAATGGTGTGATGTAGGACATATCCCTAGTGTTCTGTCCCTGTGCTCCTTTTGTTGTTTTTGGGACCTGTGTGTCACCTACCCTCAGAGACTTGCTGCTGAGGTGAGAAGCATCCAGCTACAGATTATGTGCACTAACGCGGCCTGGTCTGCGAACCTCAGTGCGCATATGTGTGCGGCCGCCTTTCGTTCCAGTACTCTGCTGCCTGTGACTGTAACGAATTGCAAAAATCGCTGAAGTTGGAGACTTTTATCTCCCTCACCAACTTCAAACATCAGCTAGCTGAGCAGCTAACCGATCGCTGCAGCTGTACATAATCTATTGGTAAATAGCACACCCATTTTCACCTACCTGATCCCCACAGTTTTTATTTATTTACTTTTCTGCTATTTTGCACACCAATATCACCTGTACATGATCATCTTTATCATTTATCACTCCAGTGTTAATCTGCAATATTGTAATTATTCGCCTAACTCCTCATGCCTTTTGCACACATTGTATATAGACTCCCCTTTTTTCTCTGTGTTATTGACTTGTTAATTGTTTACTCCATGTGTAACTCTGTGTTGTCTGTTCACACTGCTATGCTTTATCTTGGCCAGGTCGCAGTTGCAAATGAGAACCTGTTCTCAACTAGCCTACCTGGTTAAATAAAGGTGAAATAAAAATTTTAAAAAAAATCTTAGATGGTATTTGTGTGTCTCAGATTATATGTGCGCGCACAACCTGTAGATGCTTGTTGGTCACCTGTGTCGCGTGAGTCAGTAGCTTTGTTCCAGGGCGTCAGTGTGCTACGCATATACCAGTCACGCACTTGCTCTGGTCCAGGGTGTTATATTAACTACTGTTGCTTCTGCAGCTAGTACACACTAAGCTTCATTACATCAACTTCATTACATTGTTCTACAGTACCAAGCCTATTATTCATTGTCTTGGTCCTTCTGTAGCTCAGTTGGTAGAGCATGGCGCTTGTAACGCCAGGGTAGTGGGTTCGATTCCCGGGACCACCCATACGTAGAATGTATGCACACATGACTGTAAGTCGCTTTGGATAAAAGCGTCTGCTAAATGGCATATTATTATTATTATTATTATTCATTTTAAAGGGTAACGCACCCTCCTTTCTGGCACTATTAGACCTGTCTGAGTTCGTATGCTGACTCTCACAGTGTCTGTGTCATGAAAAGGTATCTGCTGGAGCCAGACCCAATTGGCTGCAATAGATCCAGCAGACACCTTATCATGCCACAGATGCTGTGAGACATACAAGATGAGACAAGATATTGAATGGTGCCAGACAGGATGGCGCATTTCCGCCCCCAGCAGGACAGTTGGTGAATTTACAGCGCTAGTTAGTAGCACAGACAAAAGTGGTTAGTTGTCAGTGTCTTTGCTAGTAGTACTCGGTAGCTGGCTAGTGCTACTAGCTAGCAGGTAGCTAACTGGCGCTACTAGATAGCCACGAGTTAGCTAGTAGTGCTAGCTAGGTTGTGAGAGCTAAAGCACAAGCACAAGTGGTTGCAGTGGTTGCTTGGTTGTAGTGATATATATACCTCCTGCAGGGAGAAACTTTGTAGCGGGGCAGGGGGAAAGAGGGAGAAGCGCCAGGGCTAGCTGCATTAGAAGGGGTGAGAGATGAGGTAATGTTGGATGGGCAAGGAGGCATGGCTGAGTCAAATATGAATCCTGACTGTGGTGATTAAAGAGCTCAGCCATGTGCTTCTTGTCAGTAACAACCACATCAATATTAAGGGACATGGACAGCTGTGAGGAGGAGGGTTTATTTTCCAGGTCTTTAACCATTTTACTGATATTCTTGGGGTTAGACCCACAGAGAGAACTGCTCCTTAAAGTAACTAACTTTGGCCTTCCGGATAGCATGAGTGCGCTTCTTTCTCATTTGCCTGAAAGATAGCCAGTCAGCCTGAGTATGCATGTGCCGAGCCTTTCACCACTTGTTATGGCAAGCCTAAATAAGTTCAGGGGTAGAAATGTGTTTAATAAGTTGCATGGACTCCCTCTGTGTGTAATAATAGTGTTTAACCTTATTTTTGAATGTTTTTTTATACCTTATGTCAGGACCCGGTTACGAACCCGGGTCTCCGGAGTGAGAAACAGTCACTTAACCAACTGAGCCACGAATAGTCAGCAGAACCTAGAAGATGAGGCAGACACAGCAGTACTTGAGACGGTGTATTTAATGAAGTAAAAAGTGAAGTTCTTCAGGAAAACATGTAACTCCACAACCTCAAAAGGAATTCCACAAGAACAAAGGTAATCCTCCAAGACAAAAAAGGTAAATCCACAAGGTGGAAGGTAAAGCACAAAAAGCCTCAAAAGATACTCAAAAACAAACAAACAAGAACAAAAAAACAGAATTCCACAAGAGAGTCCACCGGGATCAACAAGCGTTCACAGAGTACTAGGGCTGGGTGCTAACATACAAACACAGAGCCAAGAACTGAGGAAAACAAAGGGTTTAAATACAATCAGGGGAAACGAGGCACAGGTGCAAATAATAATGGGGATCAAGGGAAAACAAAAGGTCAAAAGGCACTATGGGGGCATCTAGTGACCAAAAACCGGAACAACCCTGGCCAAATCCTGACATCTTATCTCCGTACCCCACACATGCAATTATTTGTAAGGCCCCTTAGTTGAGCAGTGAACACAGATTCAAACACAGATTCAACTACAAAGACCAGGGAAGTTTTCCAACGCAAAGAAAAGCACCTATTGATAGATGGGTAAAAAAAGCATACATTGAATATCCCTTTGAGCATGGTGAAGTTATGAATTACACTTTGGAAGATACAGGCGCCCTTCCTAACTCAGTTGACGGAGAGGATGGAAACCGTTCAGAGATTTCACCATGAGGCCAATGGTGACTTTAACACAGTTGCAGAGCTTAATGGCTGTGATTGGAGAAAACTAAGGATGGATCAACAACATTGTAGTTACTCCAAAATACTAACCTAATTGACAGAGTGAAAAGAAGGAAGCCTGTACAGAATACAAATATTCCAAAACATGCATCTTGTTTGCAATAAGGCACGAAAGTAAAACTGGCAAAGAAATTGCTTTGAAATGAACTTTATGTCCTGAATACAAAGCGTTGTATTTGTGACAAAACCAACACAACACATCACTACTCATATTATACTCATATTTTCAAACATGGTGGTGGCTGCATCGTGTGATGGGTATGCTTGTCATCGGGAAGGACTAGGGAGTTCTTAGGATAAAAATAAGCACAAACAAAATCCTAGAGGAAAGCCTGGTTCAGTCTTCTTTCCAACAGACACTGGGAGACACATTCACCTTTCAGCAGGACAATAACCTAAAACACAAGGCCAAATATACACTGGATTTGCTTACCAAGATGTCATTGAATGTTCCTGAGTGGCCTAGTTACAGTTTTTACTTAAATCTGCTTGAAAATCTATGGCAAGACTTGAAAATGGCAATGATCAACAACCAATTTGACAGTGCTTGAATATTTTTTTTAAAGAGAAATGTGCAAATATTGTACAATCCAGGTGTGCAAAGCTCTGAGACTTACCCAGAAAGACTCGCAGCTGTAATCGATGCCATAAGGGATTCTAACATGTATTGACTCAGTGTGTTGAATACTTATGTAATCAAGATACTGTATATTAGTGTTTTATATTTCATAAATTCTGACATTTGTAAAACAATTTTCTTCCACTTTTACATGATAGAGTATTTTGTGTAAATCATTAACAAAATATGACAATTAAATCCATTTGAATCCCACTTTATAACACAACAAAATGTTTGAAAAGTCAAAGGGTGTGAATACTTTCTGAAAGCACTGTAGTTAAGCTAGCTAACTCTCCCAACTTTGACCGTGATGATACTAACACACTGATATAATGCCCTGGACCAGAGCTAGTGCGCCGTCTGCTATGTGCGTAGCACACTGATGCCCTAGAACATGTCGAGAGTTCAGGTTGCACGCACACATACCAACTGAGACGCGAAAATACAATTTGAGACGCATGTGCTGTCACGTTCTGACCTTAGTTCCTTTGTATTTGTCTGTGTTTTAGTATGGTCAGGGCGTGAGTTGGGGTGGGCAGTCTATGTTTGTTTTTCTATGTTGGTTTTTGAGTTCGGCCTAGTATGGTTCTCAATCAGAGGCAGCTGTCAATTGTTGTCCCTGATTGAGAATCATACTTAGGTAGCCTGGGTTTCACTTTTGGTTTGTGGGTGTTTGTTTCCGTGTGAGTGCTTGGGCTACACGGTACTCTTTCAGTTTTGTATATTGTATATTTATTATTTTGTTCCAGTGTTCAGTTGTGTTTTTGATTAAATCAATATGGACACTTACCACGCTGTGTTTTGGTCCGATTCTTACTCTTCCTCAGACGAAGAGGAGGAAATCCGTTACATGTGTTTTGCGATTCGCAGACCAGGGTGCATCAACGAGCATAATCTGCAGTTGGATGCTTCTCATTGGCTGACGTTGCCAGGGAGAAGGACAGTCTCAATGGCACCTAGCAATTAAATCATTTATAAATGTGTGATGTGTTATCATGTAATCCGCTAGGGCATGAATCACGCAGTGTGTGTAGCTCAATATAGGGTAGGATGTTGTAATCTGTCTGCATCTAACGGTGACAAGCCATCACAGGTTATTTTGGAAAGATGTGGCATGACTGATGTCTTAAAAATAAGATTGCAGGAGAGGAAGCAGTTTTACTGTGGAACATTCCGGTTTCTACAGGCAGAAGTTGAGCATCTGTTCACTTCCTTTTGTTACAAGTGTGAGTTGCAAGCACACCGAATGTGTTCTTGAAGATGGAATTGAAACAGAGAAGTTAAAATAGCCACTGACTATGCACTCAGGATTCATCCCTTTCCGTATCCTACTGTAGCCTACATGTTCAAGTATATTTAGGATCCATCAATTCAAACTTTTCAAGTGCTGAGTGTTGAGTATACTGAACATGACAGACTAAATTGACATCAATGATAGATTTACTGCAAATACAGTTGCAAATACAAATACAGTACTAAGACAGACGTGGTTTGAATTGATTTCCATGAGCAACGTGAATGGAGTTTTAAAGCTAGTTCTGCCCTGAGGGCAGTGTGAGCAGCCCGGTTAAACAGATCCTTATGCCACTCTCATTACTGATGTGGATCTATCCCCCAGGATACTGGCTCTTTAGACAATTATGTCCATGGGTACAACCACACCATTGTCCCTGCAGATCAGATTCTCCTCCTTTTGTCACAACACTATGTCACAAAATGACCAGCACAAGGCAGTCCCATACCACTGTCCTCCCATTGTATATAACGCATGCAGTCAACATGCAATGTAATATAATCTAACAGAAACAACCTATGCATTAGCACGGTACCAGACCTGTTTGTGTTTTATAATCATCCAGCACAAACAGATCTGGGACCAGGCGACCTCTGTATGTTTACGACCCAAGAAATTGCTGCTTTCTGTTTCCCTCCAGACATGCTCAGCCAACTACAGTTTCATCCCGTACATGGTGACGCCGCACAACAAGGTGTACTGCTGCGAGAGCAGCCTGATGAAGGGCCTGACAGAGCTGATGCAGCCCAGCTTCGAGATGCTGCTGGGACCAATCTGCATGCCCTTGCTGGACCGCTTCGTCCAGCTGCTCAAGGTGCCCCAGGCTAACTCCTGGTGAGTCGTAGAGGGATGTGTAGCCTGGGATGCTAGGCCTAAAGCTCCTGCTGATTAGGTTGTTGGGGTTAGAAACTTGGCTGCTATAGGCCTAAGTCACATGTTTGCTGTTCTCACACCTTGATGTAGTGAAACGGGTGTCACCTCGCTAGGGAAGGTGTGAACATGCACATCAAGGTGATGATTACAGAGCTATTATTGCCAACAGAGGTGTATTATCATGAACTAAAGTGTACTGTATAACAGCTGGATTTTGTGTTGTCTTGTGTAATTGTCTGTGGTTGATTAAGCAACATGGATGACTAGCTGGTGAAGTGCGGTATGACTGTAGCTATACTGTAGTTTAATGGAGTCATCGAAAGTCTTGTTACCCGATAAGCTTTACTTAATTTAAAATGTGCAATGTTTTTTGTTTGTCTGTTCTTCTTTTCATCAGATATTGCACTTCATGAGTATTCCTCAGAGGCCATTGTATTATCCAATTCACTCCTTTTGGATAATACATGATGCATTACTTTATTTGGTGTGTCCCTCTGCAACACTTTGGCTTGCATAGCAATCTCAGTTTTAATGTTAGCATTGCTTAGTTCTGTCCTAATGGTTAAGGCTTCTCTCTCTGCCAATATTCAGCAACAGCCTCTCTTCTAGGAATATGGAGTCATATTTCAGAGAGCTGAGATAAAAGTGCAGCTCCAACAGTAGAGTGAAGAATACTTTGAAGGGGCTTACCAGGGAACACATTCATGAGCTCCACATTCAGCTGTCGCGAGGAAGTAAATAACTGACATATTGCATATGTTTACGAGGGTAGACTATTTATAATGGTGTCAGGCAAGGCAAGATCAAAGACACTGTAGCCTATATAAAAAGTTGCCTCAGAGGAATAGATACATTATTTTAAGTTATAAACGGTTGTATCTATCCCCATTCCTCATGTTTATTTCCCCAGAAAGTCACATCAATACATAATAATGGTTTATTTGCAGAAAACTTGATTTCTAGTGTGAAATAACATCTCTCTGTGAATCTCTCCGGTACCCCTTCACAGCCAATACTTCAGAGAAACCATTCTCAACGAGATTCGGAAAGTGCGGGAATTGTTCACAGGGATGGAGCTGGCCTCAGAACTCAGCCGAATTCAACAACGATTGGACAACGTAGAGTGCCTTTCAGCTGACATCGTCATCAACCTGCTTCTGTCCTACAGGGACATCCAGGTACATTTAGCCTTCTTCAGCTTGTCAGATGCTATAGGCATGGGCCATTTAGATAGACTGAAATGCCTCCTCATAAATGTTTTAGGGTCTCCCTCAATCCATTTTCTAACAAAATCATTCTTCTGAGATAATTTTATCTTGGGCTTCCAGTGGAAAGCTGCAGATGAAGTTTTTGTCATCTTCCTGTGGCAAATCTGCAACTGCACTGCAGTCTGTTCTCTATGCATTGCCATGCCATTCACCCTACACCCTCCCATCCTGCCAGTCTTAGGCAGCCACCCGTCACATTAATAAATGGTGTCAACAACAAGAGATACAAGGAGAGGCTGAATTATTCAACATGATTTAGATAAATATATACTGGACAAAAAATGGTGGAAGAGGGGACATTTATTTATTGATGTCCTTCCCAAAGCAGTGACTTTGTAAGGGAACAAGGACATAGATATTTTAGGTTTCATGTAAACTATAGAAACCAAGATGTGGCTGAGTGGGTACATGATTTTCAATCCAACGATCTGTTTTTCTATGCTTGTTTGTAATGTAGGATTATGAATCCATAGTGAAGCTGGTGGAGACCTTGGAGAAGCTTCCTACATTTGACCCTGTAGCCAATCCCCATGTCAAGTTCCACCATGCCTTTGCACTGAATCGGTAAGACCCCCAGTATGTCACACCTGTTTTTTTCTACACACACACACACACACACACACACACACACACACACACACACACACACACACACACACACACACACACACACACACACACACACACACACACACACACACACACACACACACACACACACACACACACACACACACACACACACACACACACACATAACATGCATGTGCTGAGCATGTATCTGTGCTCTGAGTCGGAACATCCCACATGTTCAGCTTGGAAAGTATTTTACTGCCTGATCTTTAACGTGCCGCCTCACTTGTAAATGCACACTGGGTTTCCAAGCAAGTTGCTCTATCATTTCGGAGCCATTGGAAAATTCCTGCATGCTACAACGCAACATTGGTGTCTGGCCAGTTACGAGAACATTTCACACGCTCAGAGAGACGTATTAATAAAGCTGTTGCACATTCTTTGCATAATTGGGAAAACATTGAATGGCCCGAAAATGAAGATGGTTGCCATGAGTCTGTGTGTTTGTTTAGACAGCAGCCCATTTGTCTCCCCCAACTAGAGGTGGTGCATGACTCAGCAGTTTAGTGCACCATAGCGAAATATTGCCATTATCCTGCAACAATGAGGCATGGATGATTCTAATTAAATCTCTTCTTTTAAACATGTCTGACAAGCAGAGTTTTCTGTTGAGTAATTGGTGAGAAAACGGCAGCAGCAGGGATGTAAATGTCGAAACCTTTCCTGTTGCACTCCCTCCCTCCTTCCCCTCCATGTTTGACTGTTGGATGACTGGAGTGGGCTAGGCTGACTCACTGCTTAGCTTCGCCCCCCTCCAGTTGCCGTTCAGCGACACACTAGTGTGAAGTGAAAGCTGGGGAGCGGAGAGCAGCCTGAGCTGCAGCCTCCATTAAAGGTGCCCTATTCCCATTCCCTCTGGATAGGCTCCATGGAAAAAGCTGCTCGTTCCTATGCTTTAATTAACATCCATCTGTCATGAATTAGCTGGCTAGCTAGTTCACCAATTCACTGTTCAAGTCTTCATAATTTGCACGTCTGAATTTACAATTAAAATTGGTTAGTTCAGCTTTTCCTCTAGCTAAACAGCTGATAAACACCGTTGTATGAATGCTAGCTCAATAGATTGTGTCAATTGTTAGCTAGCTAGCTTGACTAGCGGGTTGATAAGAGCAAACTCAGCATTTTTTGTCCAAATTATTGAATTGAAAATGCATATCAAAGTAATTTGTTGAGCCTCCCGGGTGGCGCAGTGGTTAAGGGCGCGACCGGGCGGTCCGTGTGGCGATGCACAATTGGCCTAGCGTCGTCCGGGTTAGGGAGGGTTTGGCCGGTAGGGAAATCCTTGTCTCATCGCGCACCAGAGACTCCTGTGGCAGGCCGGGCGCAGTGCACGCTAACCAAGGTTGCCAGGTGCACAGTGTTTCCTCCGACACATTGGTGCGGCTGGCTTCCGGGTTGGATGGCGCTGTGTTAAGAAGCAGTGCGGCTTGGTTGGGTTGTGTATCGGAGGATGCATGACTTTCAACCTTCGTCTCTCCCGAGCCCGTACGGGAGTTGTCGCGATGAGACAAGATAGTAGCTACTACAACAATTGGATACCATGAAATTGGGGAGAAAAAGGGGTAAAATTCAAACAAAACAAAAAAAGTAATTTGTTGAACATTTTAACATAATTTTGTTATTAAATAAACGTAATACTCACATTCCACAAAGTTATTCCTCTTTATTCTGGAAAATGTTCTATGAAGAGGTGACTTCCGTCCGCCATTAGTTGTTGCCGGAATTTGGGATTTTTACCTGCTTCGCAAGGTGTCATGGGATATCCTACCTGGCGAAAGAAACATCCAGAGAGGTAGAGGCGAATTTAATAGGCCTATATTCTAAAATCAGTGATAAGTCGACATTGGATGCTGACTCAAAATCTTCCAAATGAAGGTAGGGCATACCTTGGAGAAGGCATAATTTTAAGTTAGGACATTTTTTAAAAATTAACCTTTATTTAACTAGGCATGTCAGTTAATTAAGAACAAATTCTTATTTACAATGACGGCCTACCACGGCCAAACCCTAACGATGCTAGGCCAATTGTGCGCCGCCCTATGGGGTTGTAATACAGCCTGGAATCAAACCAGGGTCTGTAGTGACACCTCTAGCACTGAAATGCAGTGCCTTAGACCGCCACGCCACCGGCGGTCTACCTTGATGCACTATCCTTGCCCGATTGATGACACCCTATTCCCTATAAAAGTAGTGCACAAGGAAATAGGATACAATTTGGAACTCTTGTCTGTCTCTGACCATTGGGTCTTCCCTCTGCTGTTTTCAGGAGGAACCTCCCGGGGGACCGTCAGAAGGCCCTGGACATCATGCTGCCCCTGGTGAAGGCTGACAACCAGGTGGCCTCAGACATCTACTGCCTTGTGGGACGCATCTACAAGGACATGTTCTTAGAGTCCCACTTCGCTGACAAGGAGAGCAGGGACAGTGGCACGGCCTGGTGAGAGCTGCACACACACACGCACACACACTGGTGAAAGCCTGGCTTCTGATGAGAGTCATTACCTCTCACTCCCCTCTCACTCCTCACTAGCCAGAGTAGCAAAGACCACCTCTCAACTACAGATAATGAACATCTATGTCATCTGACATGGAGCAGAGAGGCTGCAAGGTCTGGCAGAAGCTGATTTGAAACGGCACCACCACCAGTGATAAATTGAAGATAATTGCGATCTTCCTGGAATGGTTATGTCTCGCATCGAGACGATTTATGGCATCTCATTAGAATAACTCCCCCTCGGGCTACCTTGTCCTCTGTTCCAACCCAGACAATGTCTTTGGAGAGCCTTTTCATGTTATTCACACTCATTCCTTCAGTGGAACAGATTGCTCATTAAGTAAATTAGGGTTTTTATTTGCGAATGCCAAGCTTTGTGCAAGTGGTTCCTCTGTGCACCCTGCCAAATAAGGATGCTTTTTACAAAACTAGGGAGATGAAAAGTTCTCACTAAGGACTTCTCACTAAGGACACTTCAGCAATTACTGTAGGAACATCATGTCTGATTTAAAAATGAAGCATAGTGTGTAATATTGGTGATTCTAAGTTAGCTTCTCTGTCGTTCCTCTCAGGTTTAAGAAGGGGTTTGAGTCTGAGCCGACACTACACTCTGGCATCAACTATGCCGTTCTACTCCTGGCAGCGGGACACCAGTTTGACGCCTCCTTCGAGCTCCGCAAAGTCGGTGAGTATTGACTAACACTTTATTCTCCTTGATATCTAATGTTTTGCCTTGAGCTGCCTGAGTTTTGTGCTGTTTGGCTCCCTGTGTTTACTGTGAAATCTGAGGCTCAGAAAGTAGCACAGGAATGTGAGAAACAGGACAGACAATCCTGGGAATCAACCGTGGGCCTCCTCCAAGTCCCTGCTCCCCCCCGCTCTCCTCTAATCTGCCCTGTCCTGGGCTGCTAGAGCAGGACATGTAGTGGCAGCTTCCCTCAGCGAGGCCAAAAATAACAACCATGCCCCATTATCGCTCTGCAATTTAGTAGCAACATGGCAAGTACCTACTAAGATTCACCAATCTACATTTCAGGTGAAATGCTTGACATAAGAGTAAGCTCTACAGTGCCCAGCCTATTCCCAAACCCCTGCTGTGCAGTACATCCCATTGTGTTCTCCTTCGCTAAGTATCTGATCTCTGTGAATAATTATAAACTGGGTGGTTCAAGCCCTGAAGGCTGATTGGCTGACAACCGTGGTATATCAGACCGTATACCACGGGTATGACAACTTTTTTTTTACTGCTCTAAGGCACATCAGAGGTTTGTGATATATGGCCAATATACCACAGCTATGGGATATGTCCAGAGGCTCTCCTGTATTTAGTTGTGCGTAAGAACAGCCCTTAGCCGTGGTATATTGGCCATATAACACACCTCCTCTGGCCATATTGTTTAAATAACACATGGTATAAAAATAACACAAAATAGGTCAAAATAGGACACAGTATCTCGAAACGTTGCACAATAAAACGGAAGGATTCAACAGTGTGGAGTATCTTACTTTTATATTATAATAATACACAGGAGGTCGGTGGCACCATAATTGCGGAGGAGGGGCTCGTGGTAAGGGCTTGAGCAGAATATGTGGAATGGTTTTAAATACATGATTTCTTTGTGTTTGATGCCATTCCATTTGCTCGGTTCCAGCCATTATTATGAGCCGTCCTCACCCAGCAGCCTCCACTGTTGTAATATGTCCCTGACCTGACCTTGTTGTTCTCTCCAGGAGTGAAGCTGAGCAGCCTACTGGGGAAGAAGGGCAGCCTGGATAAGCTGCAGAGCTACTGGGATGTGGGTTTCTTCCTGGGGGCTAGCATCCTGGCCTGTGACAACACCAGGGTCATACAGGCCTCCGAGAAACTCTTCAAATTGAAGGCCCCTGTCTGGTGAGCGAGGATGTTTTTTATTTTTTACATTTAAAGCTCAACATATAGTGAACTTATTTCAACCTATTTTGCACAATTTAAATGTGCTTTCGTCTTTCGTAGTCAGTCAGTGGCCTATTTTCTTTTGGTGCTCAAGATTTAAACAATCTATTCAAACATATTTAGCTCTGTTTAACTGACTTTTCTTTTCCTGCAGTCGAAGGCCTTTTACATTTCTTTTAAGCTATCATCTGTGTTGACTGCAACCCAGGTATCTGCGCTCTCTTGTGGAGACCATCCTGATTTACCAGCACTTCAAAAAGCCGTCTGTAGAGCAGCCGCCGCCCAAACAGGAACTGGTGGACTTCTGGATGGACTTCCTGGTGGAGGCCACAAAGAAAGACGTCTCGTCTGTCCGCTTCCCGGTATGTGTCGCATGCTCTCTTTGCCTTCCTTCCTGGGATTCTTCACTGTTTAGACTTGACCTTGACAGGCAGACATATACAGTCCCAGTAAATAGTCATTCTAGGGTTTTTCTTTATTTTGTAGAATAATAGTGAAGACATCAAAACTATGAAATAACACACAAGGAATCATGAAGTAACCAAATAATTGTTAAACAAATGCAAATATATTTTATATTTCAGATTCTTCAAAGTAGCCACCCTTTGCCTTGATGACAGCTTTGCACACTCTTGGCATTCTCTAAACCAGCTCCATGAGTTAGTCACCTGGAATGCATTTCAATTAACAGGTGTGCCTTGTTAAAAGTTAATTTGTGGAATTTCTTTCCTTCTTTTGAGCCAATCAGTTGTGTTGTGATAAGGTAGGGGTGATATACAGAATAGAGCCCTATTTGGTAAAAGACCATGTCCATATTATGTCAAGAAGAGCTCAAATGAGCAAAGAGAATCAACAGTCCATCATTACTTTATGACATAAAGGTCTGTCAGTCCGGAAAATGTCAAGAACTTTGAAAGTTTTTTCAAGTGCAGTCCCAAAAACCATGAAACTCTATGATGAAACTGTCTCTCATGAGGACCGCCACAGGAAAGTAAGACCCAGAGATACCTCTGCTGCAGAGGATAAGTTCATTAGAGTCAACTGCACCTCCAATTGCAGCCCAAAAAAATGCTTCACAGAGTTCAAGTAACAGACACATCTCAACATCAACTGTTAAGAGGAGACTCCGTGAATCAGGCCTTCATGGTCAAATTTCTGCAAAGAAACCACTACTAAAGGACACCAATAAGAAGAGATTTGCTTGGGCCAATAAACACGATCAATGGACATTAGACCTGTGGAAATTTGTCCTTTGGTCTGATGAGTCCAAATTTGAGATTTTTGGTTCCACCTGCCGTGTCTTTGTGAGACGCAGAGTAGGTGAATGGATGATCTCCGCATGTGTGGTTCCCACCGTGAAGCATGGAGGAGGAGGTGTGATAGTGTGTGGGTGCTTTGCTGGTGACATTGCCAGTGATTTATTTAGAATTCACTTAACCAGCATGGCTACCACTGCATTCTGCAGCGATACCCCATCCCATCTGGTTTGTGCTTAGTGGGACTATAATTTGTTTTTCAATAGGACAATGACCCGAACACACCTCCAGGCTGTGTAAGGGCTATTTGACCAAGGAGAGTGATGGAGTGCTGCATCAGATGACCTGGCCTCCATAATCACCCAACCTCAACCCAATTGAGATGGTTTGGGATGAGTTGGACCACATAGTGAAAGAAAAGCAGCCAACAAGTGCTCAGCATATGTGGGAACTCCTTCAATACTGTTGGAAAAGCACTCCTCATGAAGCTGGTTGAGAGAATGCAAAGAGTGTGCAGTGCTGTCATCAAGGCAATGGGTGGCTACTTTGAAGAATCTGAAATATAAAATATATTTTGATTTGTTTAACACTTTTTTTGGTTACGTCATGATTCCATATGTGTTATTTCATAGTTTTGATGTATTCACTATTATTCTACAATGTAGAAAATAGTAAAAAATTAAGAAAACCCCTTGAATGAGTAGGTGTGTCCAAACTTTTGACTGGTGCTCTACATCAACCATTACAGTGGTACCAGCTGGGGCAGTTTTCCTACACTGTTTATTTTCTCTGCTTTATTGTGAAATGTCTTGATGTCCTATTGGTTGTCCTTTTTCCAGGTGTTGATATTGGAGCCCACTAAAGTCTACCTGCCTTCGTACTTGTCCATAAACAACGATGTGGAGGAGAACACTGTCTCCATCTGGCATGTTTCCCCTGATGACAAGGTAAGTTACTGACCACAGGAAGAGTGTGTGACAACTGCTTTGTGTCTTTGCTTTGTGTCTCAGAAAAGAAGTACAGCCCTGGAGTACAGCCCTGCCTGTCTGTCTATATGTCCGTCTCTCTCTGTCTCTGTCTCTCTCTGCCCTGACACATTTTAATCAGTCACCAGAGGTACTGACGTTCATGTTTTTCTGATCGTTCTAACAGCACAGGGGCGTCCATGAGTGGAACTTCAGGGCCATGTCAGTACGGGGTGTCAGGTTGGTGATCTCACAGCTGTCCTGTTCTACACACGCATTGTAATGTATGGGCAATAAAGACTGCTCTCTACTCTCCTCTCTCCTCTACTCTCCTCTGTAACTTATGCCAACAACATAACAGATTATAATGTGGCCACCTGGTTCCCAAGGCAATATTAGTCAGAGATGGTCCCTCAATGCCTCTCCCTCCTTCCCCCTCCAACTGATCTCCCACTTCAGAGGGCCTCTGTGAGATGTTGCTAGGGAGCGTATTTTTGTTTTTGCCCACTCGCCCTCCAGTGTACTAGGAGACAATGGCAGTTCCCTTGGCTGCAACAGTGTGCCATGGTGGGCTGAATTCAACCACTCATTCTCTGCTCTGTCCACTCCGCTCAGCCCTGGCCTTAGATAACTGGCTTAAAATCCCTGTTCGCTCAGCTGAACACTGGTGGAGACTCAACAGTGTGTATGTGTGTGTGGGAATGAATGTTCAGAGTTATATTCATTCTTTCAGAGTTACTGTAACTTGTTGTATGTGATTGAGTGAAGAACATAGTTAGGTTGTAAGAGACTTGCAGCTCTGGTGAAAAGAAGACGCTTCTGCACTTAGAGACTACTGGAATGATTTCTCAGAAGTTTCTGGCTACACCTAGACATCCAGTCTATGCCAGTGTTCTATAGATGTCATGTGAATTCACCTGTCGTCTTTTCTCTAACTGTCAACTCATCTTCCTCAGTATTTCCAAGTTTGACGAGCGCAGTGCCTTCCTGTATGTGCTGCACAACTCAGAGGACTTTCAGATCTACTTCTGCACAGAGATGCACTGCAAAAGGTCTGTCTGTCCCTCTGTGCCGTGATTGCGCCATCTCACAAGCACATGAGCTGTTCTCCAAGGGAGTGTCTGTACTGTAGACTTGTGACTCTCACAATGAAGAACCAAAGCACAGCTAGCCGGTCTCAATAGCTCCACAGTGTGAGTCAGTGAGTCAGTGCTGGTGTGATGGGGGGTTTGTGAGTGTGTGGAAGGGTGCTTGTCTGGGCTCTGTGTTATTTCACGACTGCTCTTGTGACATATGTTTAAGTGTGGTGAAGGTTATCTGGTGTTTGTGTTTGTGTGGGTGTGGGTGTAAATGGAGTATTTCATCTCAAATGTGGAACGGTACTGATGTGACTGCTCTGTGTGTTGCAGGTTCTGTGATCTGGTCAACAGCATCGCAGAGGAAGCATGGAAAGGCCCGGAAGAAGGGGAGTGTGACATTGACGCCCTAGAGGTGAAGGAGGAGAGAAGGATACTCCTTTTCTAGCCACATTCTTTTATTCCTATGTTATTTCCAACAGGATTACCTGACGTACAGTATATGTATACAAGATCTAGGATGTATTCAGCAGAAACAGTCTCTCCGATATAAAACCAGATACAGGCCATGTAAAGTGTTGAAATGGTTAGAGACAACTTCCTACAGTGTGAAAGTAGGTCACGCTGCTCATGCAATGGAAACCAACAGAGTGTACTGTATGAAAAGCAACTGTCCCTCTATTCACCTGTTCTCCCAGTGGTGCGACAAAACAATTACCTGTGAATAATTACCCAAAACAATGACACAGCCTCTTCCTGCCAAACACTAGCATGGCCCAGATCAGATGACCCAATAGTTTTTTGAATACTGTTTGATCTGGCCCATACCTTGCCAAGCTCACATTTCCCTTTGTTTCTATCAGTTAGTACCCAGCCACAACTGTCACTTTATAGCTCACCTGTTCTTAGATATACCTATATATCCCTGTTATAACTCTAGATTGTAATGGTCCTTGAAGTTAACATGCAACAAAATGTCATCTTTAACATAATGTCCTCCTGTGCTTGACTCTTCAGTACGACTATGAGTATAATGAGCATGGAGAGAGGGTAGTTCTGGGAAAAGGGACGTTTGGAGTAGTGTATGCCGGCCGGGACCTTAGCAACCAGGTGCGGCTGGCCATCAAGGAGATACCGGAGAGAGACAGCAGGTAAGAGAACGTGTAAACTAGACTTTCTCCAAAAAGACCCTACCAATCAGCTTCTACCATTCCCCCATCCATGACACTTTCACTGTCTTTTTATCACGCACTTTGCTAATGGAAGGCTGTATAGCAAAAGCTCCCCGTGTCATTATGTAAAGTGAGTGAGTGGTAATTCAGAGCATAACAACTGAAGTGGTTTCCTGAGAGTGGTCATTTGATTGGCAGATAGAAGGGGTGCCAAAGCAGTCGTTTGAGCCGTCCACTGTGTTAGCTCTGTGCTAGACCTGCTCTTCTGCGGTGTGTCCTTTCCTTGGGACACCAGTGTTATACAGTGCTGCTTGAAAAGTATGTGAACCCCTTGTGCAATTACAGATTTTGGGGGTTTTTACCATGAAATCTTCATCTAATCAGAACCAGTCTTTTTGTTCTGACAAAACAGGTTTATATTTAATGCCATATGTTGGTGTAGAGGAAATCATGCGTGTAGTAGAAAAACAACATTAAAAAGGAATTAGTGCAGTTGCAAAAATAAGTGAACCCCAAGTTGCATTGGTTAAATCAAGTAGGTAAGTAGAATAAGGTGGGTAAGTATATAATTGTGTACCAAATGAACCAATCAAAGGAGAGATTGTCAGGAAAGAGTTTGGATGGGACTCTGATAAATAGAGATAAGAAACCTGGTCAGTTTGGTGTTACCCACCCAGGTCAACACAAAGCACACCATGATGAGAGGAAAGGAGATCTCCGAGGATATCAGGAGGAGGGTTGTGAGAGCACATCAGTCTGGGAAAAGCTATAAAATCATCTCAAAAAGATTGAGCTCCATCAGTCCACTGTGAGGCAAATCATTTACAAATGGAGAGCATTTAACATGACAGCAACTCAGCCTAGAAGTGGACGCTCTTCCAAAATAAAAAGAGCCACAAGAACAATAATAAATCTGGTAAAAGCCAACCCAAACATAAGATCTGGAGATTTGCAGACGTCCCTTGCTGCATGCGGGCAGTTCATGCCAGACACCCCTCAATCCTCACTCAATTGGCTGAGTTCTGTAAGGAGGAGTGGGCAAAAATCCCTCAAAACAGATGTCAGAGACTGATTACTGGCTATAGGAGACGTTTACTCCAAGTTATCACTGCTAATGGAGGTGCCACAAGCTATTGACTGAAGGGGTTCACATATTTTTGCACACATCAAATCTGAGTTAAATAAACCACTTTTGTTAAATAAACAATGAAAATATATAATTTACTTGGAATGTCTTTATTATGAATTGGGGTTTAGATGAGGATTTTATATGTTTATTTTAATATTTTATAGCAAAACTAATGACCAGCACTGTAGGATTCAAATACTATCAAGCAGCACTGTACTATAAACCTGATCGAGTGACTTGGCAATGAAAAGAATAGGGGGGAAATGGTCGCCTAGCAACTAGTGTACCAAGCACTCTACTCCACTTCCTTGCCTTGTGTTGCGCTGCACTGCCTTCCACCACCATCTCTGGTCTACTCATTGTTCCAACTACTCCTGGCTTATTATGGGACTCCTTCAGAGCCCAATCAGCCCAGAAAATTCCTCTGTCACGCTTTGTTCCACTCGTCACATTACAAGTCATCAGAGGGCTCTCATGGGCTAACTCAATGTGTGAATAATTATTATTAATCATTAAGAAGGAACTCTGAAGTATCCTCTCAGTGGGGAAAACAATCTAATTAAGTGTCTGATTCAGTAGAATAGTGGGAGAATGTATCTAGTCTTATTATTTATGGTGTGAAGTTTGAACATTTATTTCTCAGTAAAGTGTCTTCGTCCACTTTAGTTTGAATTGACCATTGTGTGCGTGCTCGTGCGTGTGTGTGTGTGTGTGTGTGTGTGTGTGTGTGTGTGTGTGTGTGTGTGTGTGTGTGTGTGTGTGTGTGTGTGTGTGTGTGTGTGTGTGTGTGTGTGTGTGTGTGTGTGTGTGTGTGTGTGTGTGTGTGTGTGTGTGTGTGAGAGAGAGAGAGAGAGAGAGAGAATATCCTGCTCTTTCTCCTGGGAGATGTAACAGCGGATGTTCTGTCCTAGGTTTTCTCAGCCCCTCCATGAGGAGATTGCCCTTCACAAACATCTGAAGCACAAGAATATTGTGCAGTACTTGGGCTCCATCAGCGAGAATGGTTTTATCAAGATCTTCATGGAGCAGGTTCCCGGAGGTAAGAGGGCTATCCGTGCAGCATTAGAAAGGTCAAATGATCTTGTCAATGCCCAACCATTTCTTATAAGCCAATGTTGCATCTTTACTCAGTGAAAGACAACAAGAAGCAACTACATTTCCTCCACTACACCTAGAAACAAATAAAAACACATATCTTGTCTGATTTATGTAATAGGTATCCTGGCTTACTGATTGAATGCACTACCGTCCTACTGATAGTAAACCAGAATGTATTGATATGTATTCGACTTTGTCCTGTGGTTTGCCTCCAGGAAGCCTGTCTGCTCTGCTGAGGTCTAAATGGGGCCCTCTGAAGAACAACGAACCCACCATCGGCTTCTACACCAGACAGATCCTGGAGGGACTCAAATACCTCCATGATAACCAGATTGCTCACAGAGACATCAAGGTGAAGCCTGGTCTATTTCAAAGCCTTTGGCCAATGTGCAGTATGCACATAGACAGTAGGGAGGCCACATTCATGTCGGTGGTACAGGAATGATTTGATTTGTAAGTGGCGCCTGGTTCTAGTATGATGACTTCCCCTTATCATCCTACCGGAAGGTTAACGTGACGTGGCATAACTCAATCTCAGTCATAAATAATAAAACACACTGACCACACTCCCATCCCATAATAGAAACATTAATTTAGGTTAACATACTCTTTCTCACATACCCAGGACAAGATAGGCCTCTAAATTCTGCCTCATTTAACAATAGTGTCTCATCAAATGACCTTAACAGCCATTTACGTCAAGTGGTGAATATAGCCCACTGTAACAACTGTTGCTGATTGCCTTCTAGGAAATACCTTAGATTACTAGGCTGTTATCATAGTCATTGGGTTAAGTCTAATGAATGGAGATTACTTGGAATGGAGCTCTTTTATAACCCTCTTGGTTGTCTTTATATTCACAGGGTGATAATGTGCTCATAAACACATATAGCGGAGTTCTGAAGATATCTGACTTTGGTACCTCTAAAAGGCTGGCTGGGATCAACCCATGGACTGAGACTTTCACTGGTATGTACTGGTCTGTCTGACTGGGTTAATAACAACTGGTGTGTACTGGTCTGCCTGACTGGGTTAATAACAACTGGTATGTACTGGTCTGCCTGACTGGGTTTATAACAACTGGTGTGTACTGGTCTGCCTGACTGGGTTAATAAAAACTGGTATGTACTGGTCTGTCTGACTGGGTTTATAACAACTGGTATGTACTGGTCTGTTTGACTGGGTTTATATCAACTGGTATGTACTGGTCTGTCTGACTGGGTTAATATCAACTGGTATGTACTGGTCTGTTTGACTGGGTTTATAACAGCTGGTATGTACTGGTCTGTTTGACTGGGTTTATAACAACTGGTGTGTACTGGTCTGTCTGACTGGGTTTATAACAGCTGGTATGTACTGGTCTGTTTGACTGGGTTTATAACAGCTGGTATGTTCTGGTCTGTCTGACTGGGTTTATAACAACTGGTGTGTACTGGTCTGTCTGACTGGGTTTATAACAGCTGGTATGTACTGGTCTGTTTGACTGGGTTTATAACAGCTGGTATGTACTGGTCTGTCTGACTGGGTTTATAACAACTGGTGTGTACTGGTCTGTTTGACTGGGTTTATAACAGCTGGTATGTACTGGTCTGTTTGACTGGGTTTATAACAGCAGGTATGTACTGGTCTGTTTGACTGGGTTTATAACAGCTGGTATGTACTGGTCTGTTTGACTGGGTTTATAACAGCTGGTATGTACTGGTCTGTATAACCACTGAGCTTCCTCTCCCTACATTGTCAAAAAATGCCTTGATGGAACAGGTTGTTTGAAAATGGGCTGAACCCTCAACCAAAACAGTGATCCCACTCACTATTTACAATTATAGTTCTGCTGAGATTTAATCTCTAAGAAACTATTTGTGTTGTGTGTTTGAAGATTTATCTTGTTTTAGCTCATCATCCTGTAAATTACGTATCTCAGAATAGCCTGCTGTTGATATTCAGAGTGGTCAGGTCAAGATGCCAGGGTTATGCCAGCGCTGACATTGTGGCAGCCAATGATAGCACAGCTTGACCCATTTGTTAAGACCATCTGATTGGAGCATAGAGATGCACCTTCGCATCTTGAAACCATCCAGTACAGTCATTTTGTCCTGTTTAAGTTGTGCGTCAATGTGTCTCTCCCAGTTTCACCATAGCACTTAGCTTACCTTTTTAAAAGCTCTTTTGAAGCTCCACTTACAGTAGGCTATAATTAGACCTAAATAGACTCACTTCATATAGAGTTACAATATGTAGCTCTTCTTTGTTGATTAGGCTATACTACTGAAACAGGCTAGCATTTAGCAGAATTTCACTTGCACATAATTAAACTTAGCCCTAGAGCTAGGGTTGCAAAATCCAGGAACTTTAATTAAACCAGGATTTCTGGAAAACCAGGGAATTTATTGAATTTTCAGGAATTTTGCAGCCCTACCTAGAGTTCAACCTCATTAAAGTCACCTTAACCCTATACATTTTTACCTCCATCCCACCAGTAACCTGCACATTGTAAATATGGTATTGGAACTGACCCTACATATAGTATGCTTACTTTCTTACTTATTGTGTTCCTATCTCTTCTTATCTCTTGTGTGTTTGTTTTATTATTGCATTGTCATTGATTATTGCATTAAATCTTGAACTTGAAAACCTGATTTTCTTGTATCAGCACTGATATGCACATTTTTACAAATTCAACTTGTAACTAGTAGCTGATATTTGTATAATATCCTGTCTGTTTGGTGTGTTGTTGTTTTGCAGGGACACTACAGTACATGGCCCCTGAGATCATAGATAAAGGCCCTCGAGGCTATGGCAAGCCTGCGGACATCTGGTCTCTTGGCTGCACCATCATTGAGATGGCCACTGGGAAACCACCCTTCTACGAGCTGGGCGAACCACAGGCCGCCATGTTCAAGGTCAGAGTTCAGAGGTCAATTAAAATTCAGTTCATTGACCTTAGTTCACTTTCCATTGGTGAATGGTGTTTTTGTCTGGCTGGCTTAAAATGTAATAGTATCTCTATCAAAATGATGGCTTTGAATGATGATTTCACCCTCATTCTGTTGTTAATTGTGATGTATGGTTCTGATGACTTATTTCTCTCCGTAGTGATGTCAGATACAGAAATAGATCAAGTAAAATCACATTGTATTGTTTGCGTACACATATTTGCAGGTGCAGTGAAATGCTTATGTTTTTAGCCCTAACAGTGCAGTAGTACCTAGCAATACAAAACAATACACACAAAAAAAAAAATATATATATATATGGGGGTGGCAGCATCATGTTGTAGAGGTGCTTTGCTGCAGGAGGGACTGGTGCACTTCACAAAATAGATGACATCGTGAGGAAAGAAAAGGATGTGGAAATATTCAAACAACATCTCAAGACATCAGTCAGGAAGTTAAAGCTTGGTCGCAAATAGATCTTCCAAATGGACAATGACCCCAAGCATACTTCCAAAGTTGTCACAAAATGGCTTAAGGACAACAAAGTCAAGGTATTGGAGTGGCCATCACAAAGCCCTGACCTCAAGCCTAGAGAAAATGTGTGGGCAGAACTGAAAATGCGTGTGCGAACAAGGAGGGCTACAAACCTGACTCAGTTACACCAGCTCTGTCAGGAGGAATGTGCCAAAATTGGCCCAACTTATTGTGGGAAGCTTGTGGAAGGCTACCGGAAACATTTGATGCAAGTTTTCAATTTAAAGGCAACGCTACCAAATACTAATTGAGTGTACGTAAACTTCTGACCCACTGGGAATGTGATGAAAGAAATAAAAGCTGAAATAAATCATTCTCTCAACTATTATTCTGACATTTCACATTCTCAAAATAAAGTGGTGATCCTAACTGACTTAAGACAGGGAATTTTTACCAGGATTAAATGTCAGGAATTGTTTAAAAAAAATGAGTTGAAATGTATCGGGCTAAGGTGTATGTAAACTTCCGACTTCAACTGTATATACATACATACATAAGTATGTGGACACCTGCTCATCGGACATCTCATTCCAACATCATGGGCATTAATATGAATTTGGCCCCCCCTTTGCTGCTGTAACAGCCTCCACTTTTCTGGGAAGGCATTTCCACTAGAATTTGGAACATTGCTTCCATTCAGCCACAAACATTATTGAGGTCGGGCACTGATGTTGGGCAATTAGGCCTGGCTCTCAGTCAGCATTCCAATTAATCCTAAAGGTGTTCGATGGGGTTTCTTCCACACTGATCTCGACAACCATTTCTGTATGGACCTCGCTTTCTGCATGGGGCGTTGTCATGCTGAAACAGGAAAGTGCCTTCCCCAGACTGTTGCCACAAAGTTGGAAGCACAGAATCATCATGTCATTGTATGCTGTAGGGTTAAGATTTCCCTTCACTGGAACTAAGGGGCCTAGCCCAAACCATGAAACAGTCCCAGACCATTATTCCTCCTCCACCAAACTTTACAATTGGCACTATGCATTGGAGCAGGTAGCGATCTCCTGGCATCCGCCAAACCCAGATTCACCCATTGGGACTGCCAGATGGTGAAGCATGATTCATTGTGCTTTTCTTTCATAAACAAGAACATTTCTAAGTGACCCCAAACTTTAACGGTAGTGTACATAGGGCAGCAGTCTCTAAGATGCAGGGTAAAGTACCAGGTGGTAGCTGGCTAGTAACACTGACTAAGGTTCAGGGCAGGGTACAGTATGATAAAAAATGTTTTTCAGTCTCTCCATCACAGTTTTGATGCACCTGTACTGTAGATGGTTGCGGGGTGAACGGGCCGTGGCTCGGGTGACTGAGGTCATTGATGATCTTCTTTGGCCTTCCTGTGACACCAGTTGCTGTAGATGTCCTGGGGGGAGGCAGTGTGCCCCCGGTGAGCATTAGGCTGTCTGCATCACCCTCTGGAGAGCCCTGCGGTTGTGGATGGTGCAATTGCCGTACTTCCTGTTTAAGGGAGGGGAGGGCCTTTTAGCCATCCCGGAAGGGAGTGTAGCAATGATCCAGAGTGTTTGATGCGCAAGTAGCACAGAAGTGTTGATCAAATCTCAGTAGCGTTTTCCTCAGATTTCCTTTATTAAAGTCCCCAGCTACAATAAATGCGGCCTCGGGATATGCGGTTTCCAGTTTGCACAAAGTCCAGTGTAGTTCATTGAGAGCCGTGGCAATGTCGGCTTAGGGGGGGAATATACACAGCAGTGATCATGACAGATGGCTGTCCTTACACGCCTCCAGGCACATTCCTCCATGGTTGAATCACCAGGACAGTACTATCCCAAACATAGCATGCTGTCAGCACTGTGTTTGTAATGGAAAAAAGCTCAACTTTTTGTGGATATTAGCTCAAAAAAATAAGTGTGATTGGATTACATATTTATCCAACTGTGAGATTAGACCGAGTACCTGGAGATAGACTGGAGATAGACTGGAGATAGACTGGAGATAGACTGTGTAATACAGTGTAATACAGTCTATCCTTTGTGTTGTTTTAAGTCTCTGTTCCACTGATGAGCCCTCCTCAAGCTTTTTCCACTTGTATAAATCTGAAGTGGAAATTTCAAGTGTTTCCCTCATCAGCAATATTCCATAGACCGGACATATGTAGTCCATTAAACACTAGAGCTAGTGATTCAACTGGGTGGTCTGCGGAGTGTGATGGAGATCATGTTGAATGCAGGACAGAATGACAGACATGTCCATGAATTACAGTAGGAAATTGCTGTGGATTTTGCAGTGCTTTTAAACCACCATTTTGAAGCAGGTTGTATAGATCGCTAATGCAACACATGTAGCCATCTTTTAGAAGACTTTTAGCAGCTATTCTGTCTGTCTCATCCTGTGTGACTTAAAGTGCAGATTCATCATTGGTCAATGCTTTTACTATGCAATGGCTTGTTGTGCAGATGAGAACGCAACAATCCTCACATAAACTTTCCTGCGCCACCTTGGAAGGTCTCGACTGGGAGGGGCATTACATTCCTAATCTCAAGCCTACATTCGGAAGCAATGTTTGGAATTTGTAGTGCCTATCATCAGACAAGCTTCTTGCCTGGAGTTGCTGCATTTTGTCCTTCACTGTCAACTTGACCTCCTGTACTATGATGGCATGAGCTCACCTGCATAGTGTTACTGTGCCACAGAGCTATGGGTTACAAGAGATCAGTTTACCCACTAACTAATGTCACCTCAATCAAGCCAACTCTCCTCTGACTGACTGCCATCTCTGAGGTCCCCTTCATATTGTCCTGTATGCTCTTAGTATATGGAGCATATTGTCCTGTATGCTCTTAGCTTTACTAAGACTTGGTAGGTGATTTGGCTAGGTCACTTGACTTGTTGTTTTGACTTGACTGCAGGTTAGGCCCTTAGCTCTAACATGGCTGGGTTTCATCTTGGCTGCAGCTGCAGGTTAGGCCCTTAGCTCTAACATGGCTGGGTTTCATCTTGGCTGCAGCTGCAGGCCCTTGGATCTAGCATTATTGTGCTGTTTTATTTTGGCTACAGGTTGGCATGTTCAAGATCCATCCTGAGATCCCAGATTCCATGTCAATGGAGGCCAAGGCCTTTATCCTACGCTGCTTTGAACCCGACCCCGACCAGAGGGCCACCGCCCTGCACCTGCTCACTGATGAGTTCCTCACCGTCACCAGCCGCAAGAAGAGGGGCAAGAGTGGCTTTACAGGTAGCTAGGACAATGCGTCACCGGTTAATCAATGAAGTAGTTCGTAGAATATAGATATATCTGAGTAGAAAGACAATTGCTATTAGATACTTTATGTTGTAGATACTCTTTTTGTTGTTTCTGCACAATTCATATCATGGAATAAAAAAATCTCTGTTTTTCTCCTCAGCTCTGACACCAGGAGGTTCAGGTGAGTTAATTTGAGCGCCTTTCTGAGCTGCTTCCTCTTTAGAGCACACTGAGTCTGCGCCTAACGACATTAGGCTAAAACAATTGTCATGTTGACTACCCTACTCTGAGATTATTCGTTCACAGAAGTAGTACTGTAATGTAAAAGAACCAAAAAGCTCTGGTTTTCTTTGTGTAACAGTGGTGTAACTGTGCCCACCTGCCTATACCTGTCTCTGTGCCCTCCAGAGTACCTGCGCAGCATCTCTTTGCCAGTGCCTGTGGTGGTGGAGGACACCAGCAGCAGCAGTGAGTACGGCTCCGTTTCCCCTGAGAACGACCTCAACACCAACCCCTTCAGCTTCAAGCCCAGCACCAAGTGTTACAGTGATCGGGACGTCAAAGCTACCCGCTCCCTGTTCCTCAGGTAACACAACATACAGTCAGCACCATATGTATTTGTGAAGCTAGCATTTTCACTCCAGAATTTTGTGTTTGAGATCAGAAAAACACACTAACACTGCACCTCTGCCATCTCAATTCATCTGACAAAAAGCAATGCCAAAAAAAATATACGCTAATAAACGCTGACTCTCTGTACATTATCTGGAAATAATGGACAATGTAGGTATCTTGTACATCTACGGAGTACATTAGTTCCAGATAATGTACAGAGTTATTTATCCCATTTATAACACGATGCCAAAGAATGTCATGTAATATTTGGAACTTTGTTGTTCTCCTGTATAAATATATATATTTTTTAAACCTGAGGTCTCTTTAATCTAACCTGTGTTCCCCACCAGTATCCCAGTGGAGAACTTTGAGGACCACAGTGCTCCTCCATCTCCTGATGAAAAGGACTCTGGCTTCTTCATGCTGAGGAAGGACAGCGAGAGGAGGGCCACTCTGCACTGCATCCTCACTGAGGACAGAGACAAGGTGGTGTCCAACCTTGTGGAGGCTCTCAAACAGGTCAGTAAGCATCTAGTCTAGTAGTGGACAGGGTGAGGGGTAGCCTGGGCCTAGTTCAGTTTTTTTCCCTGGTATGTCACGCGGCATGACAATGACCATAGTAGTTGGCAAGACAGCACATACAGATCTGGGACCAGGCTAGATGAGGGGCTTTCTCAGGGTAAAACAAAACCCTTATCATATGTACTCCTTTCTTCACCCTCCTCTCATCACCCCTCTCTCCATCCGTCTCTCCCCTGTCTGTGCAGGGTTCTGAGACATCGGACACTAAGTTGAGACATCAGCATATCTCCACCCTGGTGGTCAGTCTGGGGGATTTTGTGCGCATGGCGGACAGGAAGATCATAGCCAACACCCTCTCCCAGCTCAAACTAGAGCTAGACTTTGACAGCACGGCCATTAGCCAACTACAAGTGGTGCTATTTGGGTTCCAGGATGCAGTAAGTGCCCTTTCTTCACCTATTAGTAGGTCTCTCTATAAGCATTACATGGCCTATGATAATTAAAATATCCCATTGTCTATTTGTCCACTGTGAATGGGTTGGAATTGAAATTGTCCTTGTATAGACCAAAGGCTCTGGAGACATTGAAGTATGATTCAAGGAGGTTTCGTAAACTGTTCACAGCTGAATTATGTCACCATGCTGCCATTGTTTAAACAAACAGTTCAGACAATTGACTGTGAAACACTTTTGACCTTTAAGAAAGGGTAATAGAAGGGAAATGTGTCAGCTTACAGCACATAATTTAAAGAGGCTGATTCTGTCCTCTGCCTCACAAATACAATTATGCAAATGAAATGACACTAGCCTGTAGCTGCCTGTGGGAGGCAGAGGTTGAATCTGCCTCAGTCAATACTGAGCTCTGATTCCCCCTAGTGGATACATATGAAACCAGCTCTGGTCTATAGGGTACATTGTCTGCGAAAGATTACTATCAATTCACGATACAAACTTGTTTTTCACACTTGGATTTTCCAGAATGCATGGCTTTTTATAAATGGCTGTCTCTCTTTTTTTTCTGGGAAATGCTGTTTCCATAGACTCATTATATAGGGGGATATCTCAGATATCTGCAACCACCACACGCAATGTAAACAGACACCCGCTGGAGTCAAGCCTGTTTTCCTTTCCACGAATGTGTGGATACTGGTAGATGTGGATGCATACCCGTAGTACATGTGTAGCTGTTTATTAATGGATGAATTGTCTGTCTGTCTCTGTGTCTGTCTGTATGTCTTTGTGATTGATTGACCAATGCGTCGCCAGGTAAACAAAGTACTACGAAACCACAACATCAAGCCCCACTGGATGTTCGCCCTAGACAATATCATCCGTAAAGCGGTGCAGACTGCCATCACCATCCTGGTGCCAGGTAATAGCTGTGCCTCCAGCCACAGAGTTTTAAATGACATTTTAACCAGGACACTGGTTGCCAGCTAAACATAAGAGTATGAATTTGAACAGTGCCCCAATCTAATCATAACATATATGTGTAACCTTGAATACAGAAATGCACTAGATACTATGTAAATGGGGCATTTAACAAGAATATGTGTCTACCAGTCAGATGTCATTATAACAATTGCATTTAAAGATTATTTTAATCATAGAGGGATCTTTATTGAGGCTTGTGATGTTGCTGTCTTAATCTTTCATGTTACCTCTTTCAAGGTGCAGTTTAGCTGTTGGATATTAACTAGTTTTCATGATATTGCTAGTACTGCTGTAAAGGTGTAAGGATATAACACGTGTCCTTGCCCAGAGCTAAGGCCCCACTTCAGCCTGGCCTCGGAGGATGACCCGGCCGACCAGGATAACATTGACGATGACGTGGAGCCTGAGGATAACTCCGCCCATCAGTGCAGAGCCCCTCCCAACACTGCCCATGACAACACGGTTGCCACCTCCGGCGTGAGCACGCTCAGTTCCACTGTCTTAAACAGATCCCATAATGCCCAGTGCTCCGTCACCATGGAACTAGGCAGGATGAAGCTGGAAACCAACAGGTGGGTCATCGCGCTGTCATAACAATGATAAAGACTGTCAGACACAAAACCAGAAATTTATTCCAACAAGTCATGAACAATCTTTGCTACTAACTCCACATCTGTGACCAATCAGTAGTAGATATTGCCTGGAGCTTCACATTATTTCCTCACCAATGTAAATTATGTCATGTAGAAGGGCCCCAACACAGGGGCCTAAACACAAATATGTTTATTTTCATCATGGTGCCTGCAGTAGCCGTGTTTAGTAGTACTGTGTTTCCTCATTGAATGACCCTGTCTCCCCCTCCCCTCCTCTCTCCCTGCTGTGTCACCCCAGGCTGATGGAGCAGTTGCTGGCGAGGGAGAGAGAGTACCAGGCTGTTCTCCAGCATGTCCTGGATGAGAGGGAACAGGAGATCAAACTACTGAGGATCCGCTCAGAACCCATCGGTGAGCACATCCCAACATGCACTAGTACACACCTTTATCTGAGAGCACAAGAGCATTAAAAAAGACTGTTTTTTAAATGCCTAATGGAATTATTTGTACAACACAAGCATCAGGAAACAGACAATTCATATGATTTGATATGTCTACTATGATTAGTTATAGTTGTACTTATGTGTGTGACAGATATGCCTACATCATCTGTGAGCCAGAAGAGCCGGTCCACTGTGAGCCATGGTGACCCAGAGCTGATCAAGTGGCTGAGACTCCATAGGGCTGACGATGACTCCATGGACAGGGTAGGTCCTGAGGAAGCCCCGCCCCCGGCCACGTCTGTTTTAAATGGGTACATTATGTGAACAAACTCACGTCCATGTAATCCTATACTAAAGTAAACAGTGTGCATTGTTGTAAAGCTGTTCAAACTAATGGCCTGGGTGTACCTGGAGGCTATTCATTGATTGTTAGTACGCTTTACGCATACTGTATGTGTAAAACCTTTATAACAGATACACAGTTGAACACCATCTATTGGCCGAGCTTAATCTCTTTAAGGTACCAATGATTTTACCCATGATCCATCTTCCATTTTGTAGATTTTGACCGAGGATTACACTTTAGATGACCTTCTCCAGTATGTGATGAGAGACGACTTGAAGAGTTTGGGATTAAGGTATACAACATACAGTATTCTCTCCTACACTGTCAAATATCCAGCCGTGTCAAATACCTGATTGAAACACTGTAATATCTCAAGTCCGTCTTCATCTTTCTCGTGTTTTCCTCCTCAGAGGTGGGATGCTGTGTAAGTTATGGAAGGCCATTACAGACTACAGACAGAAACCAGTGTGAGGAGTCCTCGTGTGGAGTTAGCTACCTCCACAGTACAGGATCTTCACCACAAGCACAACAACAACAACTCAAAGTATTCTCCTCAACACTCACCACTGCACTTTAATCTCAGTATTTATCAGACCAAGACTCAGTCCTGATGGGGGACAGTTCCAGTGTAGTTTATCATGTATTGAGTATTGACACATGAGTTGTTTTTTGGAAATTCCTATTTTCAAATGGAGTTAAGTGCCACTGGTTTTATAATGTTCAACAGTTATGACCCCTGCGCCAAGATTTACAGGGCAAATCATGAAACATATCTGAGAATTTAACCTTTAAATGTTATTTGGTTGTGGAATTTTCTCCTTACTATCATGTGTTTACTAGCATGAGATTGACCATTTTCTAAAACCAGCTTGAGAGACAAAATATAACGTTAACTGATGTGTTTGAGTTTCTGTACATTATCTTGATAAACAGTATTGTTATTGCTAGTGGCTTCTTATCACTATTTTATTTAAATGTGTTTTATGGATGTTCCCTGCTCTCATTGTCATCACTGCATGCCTGCCCTTTTGTACTTGTTTAACTGGTGTTGAAGGCTTTTAAACATCATAGCTCTTGACTTTTGTTCAAGTCATTTTTTTTACGTAATTTACAATGTTAGGTATATTTTGTTATTTTTGGGGGGTAAATTATGCAAATATATAGCACATTTTATTGACAGTAAATTACTATTTTCAGTGACACAATTTACAAATGGCTAGATGTCCTATCAAATATGTAACGCAAATTTGTGTTTGAGGGTTCACAGCAAAGCTGGAACTGTTATAAGCCTTCTCACTTAAACCCTTATATCCGCCACCCCGTTTGACCTAGAGACTTTAAACTTTGTAAGTAGCTGTCTTTCCTCATGCTGAACAAATTTGCCTCAAGGACCCATAAGGTGCGTCAGGATAGATTTTTTTCCAAACTTGAAACTTATTCACATGAACCATAGGACCGTATTTTTGTTGAAATGTGTCCGTTTTGTTTCATATTCATTATAGATTGATGACATTATTTGTGCAAAAACATATTATTGTGTAAACAAAACCATGTCTTGAAAACTTAACTGTGAAATAAAGGGTAAACTGAAATAATGCTTAGGGACTATTATGGCCCTTACATTTCTACAACTGAACACAAATAATGTGTCCTGGTTTTAAAATGTTAACAGGTCTAGTAGTCTAATAATATTAAATAGATATTCAGTTCTTCTTAATCCTGCAGATATATCTCTATCATAGGGAGATGTATAAAACCAAAACTGACTGAATGTGGAACATCATCAATGCTAAGGGATTGGTAAAAAGATGGCTGAGTTATTGATAAATCAGGAAATCCGATTTTACGTGTCCATTTAAACAACTGTAGATCCACTCCACAGTGGCCTATCAACGTGAAACTTGTCATCACTATCATGGACATCCCTAACATGAACCACACTGACTTTAGTATTTTGATCTTTCAATAAACAAGGAAACTATTAACAACTCATTCTTTGCATATGTAATGCTAATGCTCAAAATCATCTTCCCCTTATGAACCATATGTCAGATTAACTCCAGATGTTGTATTTAGACTCATGGTTGCACATAAAGGACAGATAGTTCCTACATGACAGAGTGCTTGCTTTGTTACCCAACCGATCTGGTCCTTTTTGTCATCCTGTGAACCCTATCCATTGCTGCTTGCAGCCATATTTGATAGATTTGATTGATACTGGCAATGGAACAAAATTATCGGAGGACCCAATTAATATTTTACTCTGTAAAATGTATGGAGTTTTATTTAGCCTGCTTTCATTTGTAGCCTATATCTTATCTTTAAAAATGCAAATGCTTTAAATCAAATGTATATGTTTGAATGAAAATCATAACTGAAAACCCGTTTTCATATTGTTATACCACCAACCTGTTCCTTTTTTATTTAAAATATTTCTGTCAGAAATACACGTTTTGTTCAAAGGTTTCCGTTTTGTTTCATGTTCCTGATAGATGTATTACTTTATTTGTGCAATAACATATTGTTGTGTAACACAAAAATGTGTCTTAATGTAAATGTGAAATAAAGTGTCAGCTGAAATAATGAACTGAAAAAAAATCATGTGCTATGATTTCAAAATATGCACAGGTCTAATAGCCAAATAATAGTGAGTAAATATAATTTTTATTGCTCTTGCAGACATATCTCTGTCATAGGAAGTTGCATAAAAGCAAAACTGACAGGTGTGCAGAGACTGAACACTGTGACGTCAATGATTTATTTTGGCCTCCAATCGCTGTGGACGTCCTGCGCTACAGATGTTGTGCGCTCCCTGCGCAGTGTTATCATGATACGGACAAACGGCCTTTAGCACCGCATGTTTTTTAAAGAAGCAAAGGTGCTCACCTGTGGTTCGAGATGATTGGATATGAAACAATGATGCTTTTTCTTTTTGCGTTATGTTTTTTTGTGTTGAAATAAGGGCCTCTCCATCCGTCGTGAAAATAGCTCTGAGGGATGCCATTTAACTGCGTAAACATAATGGCTTTGGCTGAGCATCATCGACTCATTACGTGTGTGCTGCTGTTCTGTATAGTGACTAGCATTCAAACCCGGTTCTCTCAAACATTAGACTTGAAATCTAAAATATCGGGGGTGGAGGAGCTCTTAGAGGAATTCCGCAAGCAGCTCCAACAGGACCAGACGTATACCAGGGAGGAGGAAGAGGTAGTTGACGTCTGTCTGGCTGATTTCAACGCCGTAGAGGAGCACATCATCCGAGCGACTGCCTCCATTTCGCAGGGAGCCACCTTCCTCTCGGCTCCTGACCGGGTGTACAGTTGGAAAGACTGTCTCCGTGCCTGCTGTGCAGACCCTCACTGCACGGTGGCGGTGGTCCAGGAGGACATGAGACAATCGGACGACAGCCTCAGCTGCTATTTGTTCAGCTGCACCTATAGAAATAAAAACGTTTGTTCATTCGCAGCACAGGCAGGGTTTAGCACCTACAGTCGGGCTCACAATACAACAGGACACCTCATCTCCTCCAGTGGCAATGGAGATGTGAAAAATTTGGTCAATTTGATTAGGAGACCTGAGGAAAACCCTAGAGTTGATGATGGCACTCAAATGCCAGGTGAGGTTCTGTCTGCTGTTAATTATATTGAATATAAATCACAGGTTTTCAATAAGATACAATATAAATGCATGTGTATTGCTTATGACAAAACATTCATAATACATAACTGGTTGCTGGTAATTCTGTTCTCACAACCACTAGCAATTATCAGACTGGTATTTGGCTTGGGTTAATAATTTGCTATTGCCCCCTGCTTCTAAAATGAGATTTAATCTGAGTGAGTCCAGGTGTGTTTGACAAGGTTGGTTCTGACTGGGCTGTTTTCAGACATGGACGAGCCGCCCCGCAGTAATGCCGGCCAGGATGTAGTTATCCAGCTGCCCACTGACTGTGCGGTACTGGATGGCCGGGACAGTGTTGCCGACCATGGGGTCACCCGCTACGAATGGGCCCTGGTGAAGGGTGAACCGGCCATCAACATGAAGGTAAACACTAACACTGAAGAGTGCACTGAAAACAATGAAGCAGGTGTCATTGGTTAAAAATGTAATTTAGAGGCTATCCAGCAGCCGGAGCGTGGCCCGGGTCTGCCCGAAAAAATTGCCGGCAAGTGAGCTGGCAACTGGAGGGTTGCTGGTTTCAAATCCTAGATGCCATTGCCTGCCAGTGTGCCCTTGAGCAAGGCACTTAACCCCCAACAACAACAGCTCCACAGGCGACCAGTTGCTGGTAACCTCCTCTCCAACCGGTATGCCGGTATGTATGTGTGTCCTGTCTGAAGATGGATGACGAGGAGGAGACCTGTCTGACGATTGTGGCACGTTTTGTGAGCATGGAGAGGCCAGACTAATAAATTGGGCTAACAAACAGAAGTTAGGTTTTGTAGAAATGCCATCAGTGCATGTTCTGCAAACAATACAGTGGATGAATGTGCGGCATGAGCGTGGTGAGCAGATAAGACGTGGTTATGGACAGCGAGGAAGAAGGAGAAGAGCTGAGTGGAGGGAAGATGTGTGTTGAGGAAGAATGGCGCCAAGTACAACAAACCGTACTCTGCTGATGGCTCCGTAATTCAACCTGACGAAATGAGGATGAATATCTGTGGTGGCAGGTGTGAAGAACTCTGAGTCTGGGACTCGTGTCGATGGTCATGCAAAGGATGATTCTGGCCCAGTAGGAGCGAGATTTTGTGGGAAAGTTGATCCCTTACCTTTTGGCTGACCCATAAGTCTCAGGCTGGGTAGAAAACAAATTGGCTACTGTTAAATCGGTGAAGGTAGCTTGAAGTAGACTTGTGATGATTGAAAGTCTTTCTTCCGCCTAGAGGGAGCGGGCACTTCGTGTCACACGCCTCGTGACAAGACCTGTGACTTGCTTTGCTCTCCAGAGCAGGGGGCGCCTTTGAACGGAGTGGTTACTGGGGTGGCGTTAAGTGTTGAGGTGGAGTTACTGAAATGGAATATTCCCTGTGTGTGATGCCCGCTGTTTGGTGCGACGCAGACCCGGTGGCGAGTGTGGTGGAACTGAGAAGACACTGTCTGTCCTTTTGGGTTTTGAAGCAGAGCCTTTACCTGAGAAAGCCATGTTAGTATATGTCAGTTATCCATTGATAGCATTTATGCCGAACCCAGTAATGTATTTCAGACGCCAAGCTTATGGTCATGTAGCAGTGGTGTGTAGGAGGGAGATTCCGAGATGTGAGCAGTATGCAATGGGAGGGTATGGGACAAAGTAATATGTAGTATTGGTGGAAAAAACAGTGTGTGCCAATGTTGCTGGGGATCAGAAATGCCTGGTGTGAGAGAGACAAGTTGAGGTTGCCAGTGTCAGAGTAGAACAGAAGGTGTCGCATACTGAGGCAGTGAAGAGAGTAGAGGATTATGGGAAAAGGGTGAGTAGTAGGCCTAAGCTGATACAGAGTGGTATGGCTTCTTAGCATTCATTGCCATGGTTATCAACTGTATTTCAGAAATGGAATGTAAATCACAGAGAATAGATGATGTGGTGGCAGCTGCAAAGACTTGGGTGTACAAGTATTACTGCAGAAGTTACAAGGTGTGTTGAATGAGTAGTGGAATGGGTAGGTTTTTTTGTTTAATTTTTTAAAAACGAAATAGTGATATATAGGTGTAAGGGGTTTGTTGGTGCAATTTTTCCCCTTTTCATTTTTGTATCACAAAATGTAACGAGATCGACCACACACTCCCGCTCAGTAGATGGCGACATGCACAAACAAATGTGCCAAAGCCATGACACCAAAGAAGACGTGTACTTCTGAGGGCTTAGGATAAAGCAGAAGTCACATTTCGGTTGGACCTTGTGTGCAATTGGCCAATAAAGTGATCTTCATCTTCATCTTAAAAGATGGGAAAACATAGTTTCGAAGAAAAACTTTCTCCTCAGAGTTGTAATCTTGAACATCATAATGTTGCACTATAGGTAGCTCTGACATGGTAGGTCTGAGAATCACGGCTGTCTCTTTGTTATAAAGTGAGCCATACACTTGAGGTATAGAGTATGGATGCTGTGTTTGCAATAGAAAACCGAGGTGTAGGCTAGGCTATAAAACAGGTCTAATTTAGAACACACACAGTTAGCAACTAACCTGATGTGTTTAGTTAGTCATGGGTAGTTAGTAGTTAGTCAACATGGATGTTTGCATGGTGCAGCCAGAGATCCATAATACACTGCTGCATATATGCAGATAAGAGGTTATTATTTCCCAACCTGACCCAGGGACAAGAGCCCTATTGTGGGCTGAGAAGTGATGTGAGTTTTTAGTTATTGTGGAAAACTCGTCAGAAACATGACTCTCTTAACAAACTTGGCTCCGATAAATGCGTTGTGTCCTTATGACATGGGTCCATGAAACCAGCCCAATGTTTCCAGTAGATTGCTTTCTGTCTAACATTTGATCCCTTTACCTCTGTAGGTGACCCAGCCAGGGTTACTGAAAATCAGTGGTCTACAGGAGGGTTCCTTTACCTTCCAGATGACTGTCACAGACACCGCGGGACAGAAGAGCTCAGACAATGTCACTGTGACAGTGCTGGCTCCAGAACACCAAGCTGAAGGTGACAAACACTTCAATCTCCTCTCTGACTGAAAGATATCACCAGCCAGATGTGCCTCCTCATGTTCCTCTATCATTCATTCGTGGATCTCGCCTCATTTCTGGCTAACATCAATAGCAATGTTTTGTTGTTGTGGTAAAATTGAGTTGTGCTTTTCTGTGATCCTGTTGCCTGTAATGAGTACGAATGCATTACAGACAATGAACTTTGCACTGCAATTAAATCCTTGCCTCCATGGATTGAATCCATTGGATAATGAAAGTGAGCCTGCTATTTAGTGCTCAAACGAATTGAGCAGTGCTCCCCTAGTCAAATGTCTGGCTGCCTGATATGGCCATATCCATATGAGCAGGCAGGGAGTAATTGTAATCTATTCACTGCATTGAGGGGCCACGGATGAGATATGCACATATGGATGAGATAAGAAACTCAGTCTGGCGTTCAACTTACTCTTGAAAGTTGTAATAGTAGACAGCACAAGGTGCAATTTCGAATTAGAGACCTATTTCAACTTGTTAGAAATGTCCATATCAACTAGCCCATGTCAGCTGACATTTTTCAGCTAGGTTTTTTAGCCCATTTTGTTGTAATGTTTGAGTCAACGAAATATCACACAGAACACACACAAGACATGACACAATGTGTAGAATTGCAGGAAATGAGCTATTAAAACTTGTCTGGAGCTGTAGATCACTGTCACAAGGCCTATATATAAACCATGAATATCCTCAAAGACAGATGTTACAGGAACGTAATGGGTACAATGTACTATTATTATCAATTTTTTTCTGTATTTTTCCCAAATTCCAACAAACATAAGATGGGTGACCTATTGAATACACAGAACAGCACTTTAACAAAGCAACCATAGGAAGGCTTTCAAGTATACCTGAGGACTGTCATACCATGACGGGAAGCAGAATTGTCCAGAACGCTCTGACGAGGATTTCTGCCAGAGCTGTGAGTCACTCAGTCTGTCTTCCTCACACGGATAGCCACAGGGAGGCAGGAGATCCTGGAAATGGTTCACTTCACTGTAAAAATAAAGGTTAACCCTGGGAATTGGCCTACATGGATAGGGATAAATTGAAATGTTTCTGAAAGAATAAATATGAAAAGCATATGCATAACCATGGTAGCAATAGAAAGGGAATAGTTTGGAGATTATGGGGAAGTTATTAGACCAAAGGTGAGGACACAACAGTTCACATGACGCAAGTGCGCATTTTACATTTACTGTACTTTTTTCCACATTTGTTGGTAATGAAATCTTCTGGATACATTCAGTAAGATGATAAGACAGTTCCTGGAAAATGTGGGATAGGTGCAATATAAGACCAAAAAATGACAAGGGTTTGAGTGAGAGGACAAACTGGTGTCTCTATGTGGCCTCTCCACAGTGTGCACAGTTCCTAAGTTATTTCAATGCATTTTATGACTCAAAGAAGAATTTTCAACTATAATGTACTTTTTTTGAGCTCTCCTAGCTGTGCCGTTGAGGAACGAGAGCAAGCACATTTGTAGTTGCTTCGTTTGGAGCACAACCCTGCATCCTCCACCATCACATGATTGTTTACGCAATTCCCCCAAACTTTCCATTATAAATTGCAATTTGGGTCAGATGGGCATGATTTTAAAGCTTGTTCTATTGTCAACATGACTAGCTAAGTTATACAATACAATCTTACAGTGTTAGGCTTTCACAGGGCAATTCAGAGAAACAGATCATAATTTTGGTGCACATAGAACGGAGTCATGCGTGCATTCAGGTGCGTGCATTCAGGTGCGTGCATTCAGGTGCGTGCATTCAGGTGCGTGTATTCAGGTGCGTGCATTCAGGTGCGTGCATTCAGGTGCGTGCATTCAGGTGCGTGCATTCAGGTGCGTGTATTCAGGTGCGTGCATTCAGGTGCGTGCATTCAGGTGCGTGCATTCAGGTGCGTGTATTCAGGTGCGTGTATTCAGGTGCGTGCATTCAGGTGCGTGCATTCAGGTGCGTGTATTCAGGTGCGTGCATTCAGGTGCGTGTTCCGCGGCAAATCTTCTTCACAATAAACAAACAGGCTCATTCTGTTCAGAACAACCCAGTATGACGACATGTCATCTTGTAACTGTACATCAAACATAGTGATCATAAACGTTGACACTGTATATGACATGACTTTTATGATTTGGAGATGTGAAGAGCATATATTGATTCAAGGGTGGTCGGTCTGGCTTGTATGACATCAAAGCATATTTATTATGATCCTCAACATCTCATCTTTCAAAATACATGGAGTCATCTTAATTTACAGCATTTCCCTCAGACCAAAACAAAGTTGCCCTACTACCGGGAGGGATGTGGATAACTTGTCGCGAGAGGTGTTCAAGTTCAGAACATCTGTCACTCTAAACCCACACAGCAGCTGTCAGTCAAAACCCATGTTCCCGTACAGCCACTGCGTTCCAATTTAAGCTCTTATTAGTGCCTAAATCTGCCATTTTCAACCCGTATATATGGATACCAGTGTAAAGGGCTACATAAATGATACGTTGATCATATTGTAATATAATAATACAAATAATAATAAAATAGAGGGCTGTAGGTTTCCTGTGTGGACTTGCGTGTACTAGGTTGGATTGTAGTTTTCAACTGGATCGTACTAAGATGGAGTGTAGTTTGAGACTTGAGTTTACTAGGATGGATTTGTATGGATGCTGTACAGTCTGGAATATCAGAGCAAAGAGGGCTGCAATAAATTAATGATGAGCAGGTGAATGTGTGTTAATACTGTGTCTGAGAGCCCAAGATGACCCTACCCTGTCCTCTCTACAGTTGATGGGAACAGGAAGTCAATGACCCACCCTGCAGGTCTACCCAGCCCACACAAGCCTGTGGCCCAGCCAGAGGAGACTGAGGACCACTCCATGGCCCAGGGTGGACCCAGGAAGACCATGGAGGAGGCCAGACCAACTCCACCACAAGCCCCACAGACTCCACAGTCTGGTGACTGGAGCAAGGCAGTGCCCCTAGTCCTACCACTGCCAAGTCACAGTGAACAGGAGAGCCCCGTCCGTCAAGGTGCTGTCATTGTGTAGCTATTATCTAGCTAGCTATTGTGTAGTTACTACCTATCTAGCTATAACCCAGTAGGCAATTCCATGCACATCAAAACACCATATAAACAGATTTAAACACAAGCCTGTAATGGTTAACATGAACTACAGCTGTGAAGGAATTAAATCCATTTGGCATGTCTGCACATCATTCTGGTTGGCCAGAGTGTTGTCTGTGCTAGCGGAGAGAGGAAGGCCATTGTGTGATAGTAAGTGTAGAGAGAAGCAGATTCTCCCCTGCAGGCAGCCATTGAGCCTCCCCCACCACCAAACACACAAAGCTGATCTGGAAACTTTGGGGCAAAGCAGAATGCAGGCTACAGGGGCACTGTGAGACATGAAGGGCTGGGACAGGAGTGAGCCTGACAGGGGTCCTTCATTCCCATGTACCCCCTGAGCGGTGCAGCAAAGCACTCCTCTGTCCTCTGATCCCTGGGTTAGGCTAGCCTGAGACAGATGAGGCAAGGTACTTCTCATTTTACCTTATCACAGACTTTTCAGAGACCATCTGCCAAAATCTCTCCCTCCCTCTCTCTATGTTCTACCTAACCAAATCTCTCCATCTCTCTATGTTTCACCTGACCAAATCTCTCCCTCTCTCTATGTTCTACCTAACCAAATCTCTCCCTCTCTCTATGTTCTACCTAACCAAATCTCTCCCTCTCTCTATGTTCTACCTAACCAAATCTCTCCCTCTCTCTATGTTTCACCTGACCAAATCTCTCCCTCTCTCTATGTTCCACCAGACCAAATCTCTCCCTCTCTCTGTCCCAACAGGGCCCTGTGCAGCGCCCCCTGCTGTGGGGCCATGTAAAGGCATCTTCCCACGCTGGTTCTATGACCCTGTGGCTGAAGAGTGCAAGCATTTCATCTACAGAGGCTGCAGGGGCAACCACAACAACTTCCTGCAGGTGGCAGACTGCGTCAATGAATGTATAAAAAGAACAGGTACAGAGAGTACATTTTTGAACAATTATCTGGATTCTGATGTGCATCATCATTACATATTGTATGAGGTGTATAAAATATAGGAATAGAATTATGCAAATGAATAATGGAAACAAAATGATTCAGGTCCCGCTAAAAAGCAAACGACATCGGCACCTCCCCCCACCACCAAACACACAGAGATAGGTACATTTAATTATCTTGTGATAATTACTCCTGAACATGATCATTCATGACCTTAATACAATCTCTCACCTGTTTCAGTCTTACCCAGTACATTTCCTGCGGAGGCCCCTAAAGTGACCATGAAGATGCCAGAGATCAAACCACTACCAGAGCGTGACTTGTTCCCAATATCCAAACCACATTCAGTAATGGGAGGACACCCAGGGCCTGAGTCAGGTCTGTTCAGCACCTGCTGCTTATCAGTTGATCTTTATTACAAAGGCTGTTTTGAATTCAAATAACATTTTACCTACACACTGAAGAAGGCTGTAAAACTGAAACGTCTGTATGCTATCCCTGATGCAGTGGAAATAATTAAAACATTGAATAACGACGGAACCTTTATGCAACATCTTCTTGAGTCCGAACCCATTACATCCCTTTGTTTGAATTGGCGGGTTTTAAGCACCAGCGAAGCTTCTGGGAGAGCTCCATGATCTCTTCTTCATCCTTATCAACTCATTATAACTCTGTAATATTATGTTACACATTTTTTGTTTTTTTACCTTTATTTTACTAGGCAAGTCAGTTAAGAACAAATTCTTATTTTCAATGACGGCCTAGGAACAGTGGGTTAACTGCCTGTTCAGGGGCAGAACGACAGATTTGTACCTTGTCAGCTCGGGGATTTGAACTTGCAACCTTTCGGTTACTAGTCCAGTGCTCTAACCACTAGGCTACCCTGCCGCCCCACATGCAGAAATACATATTGTATATGACAGTGTCTGTGACTTGCCTTTCTCTCTCTCTCTTCTCCCATGCAGGTGCTATACTGCCATTGGCTCTAGGCCTGATTATCACGGCTTTGCTGCTGCTCATGATTGGCTGTCGCCTGCGGTTGGTCCGCCACAAGCTGAAGAAGGCCCGACCCCTCACCACTGAGGAGTCTGATTACCTCATCAACGGCATGTACCTGTAGCAGCATAGACAGGGATGAATGCTCCACAGAACTAGAATGAGAGGTTCCAAGTCCCTTCAGTTCATTCTATTTATATGGGAAACCCCAACACTGTCAGCCAGGTGGAGTCTTCATGATTACCGAACAAACTTTCTACATCACGACTGTGTACGACTTCTTCAGGTGCACTCGATTTAGATAACTCCACGTGCGAGGTAGGTGGCGATCACTCTTTGGAATGGTCCCAAAAGTGCAAACTCTACCCACACAGCACTCCAGGTGAGCTAAATCAAACACAGCGTTCAACAGGAAATACATGTTTTTGCCACTTTTGTACACTCACTTAGTGTACAAACTGATGCTTGTCTGCACTTAGGTTTGGAAAGAGATGCTTTCCTTTTTCTTTCACCCTTAAAGATGTTATTTTAATATTACAACAAAATGTCAGTCATGGATGTATATTTTCATGGAGATATTATGGTACTTTATCCATTATGTAATACTCTTGCCACTTTTGTGCTATGATGCTGTATATCTACTAGGCTTGGCGTAGAATTGAACTTTTTACCAGACTACTTTGAAATATGGGGATAGAGAGATATGTAATTTGTCAATTCCAATCATTACTGAAAATTATTATTTTGTTATAACCCCAAGTAATTCCAGAAAAGCCCATATCAAGCATTCTAGGATGTGTCTGATATGGTATGTTGCTTTTCTTTATCATCTATGTAGTTTCAATGTTGTGTAGATGTATCTCAAAAGTCTGTACGCAGTTTGTGTGAGACAGTAAAGTTAACTCTTGATCAATTTGTCTTTTGTGATTCTGTGCCAAAGGCTTGGGAGTATTTTAAATTGGTAAGAGATGCAATCTGAATATACATTGTGGATTCTTCCATCTCTGTTCAGCTATTATATTCCACCTTTTGCCACTCCTGTCATTTGCCAAAGATGTGTCAAGAAGTGGAACGTTAGCTAAAAAGTCTGGTACACAGACTAAATTCTTCCTGCTCTACCACATTTTTTTTAGAGTGGCTAGGAAATGACAGTATAGAAGCCGTTTTCAACAGATAGACAGCTTGTAGCAATAAACACTCCATAGCACAAAAACATAAGCATATTTTTATTTTCATTTTTGCCATTCCAGAAATTGTGAAAGCCATAGCTCATCCAATATTTTTAAACAGACATTCAATCACTTTGCATTAAAATGTATTTTGCCAACGCACCGGCTACCTTGTTTCACACTCACACACATATATATATATAATATATATGTATGTATGGCTCTGCTTTGTTTAGTGTCGGTAATCAGTAAAGCTTGCAGTCTGGTCATGGACACCAGAGGCAGCACACAATAAATCATGGGGGAAATCACAGCCCTGAATGTGTGCACGTGTTCACATGTGTATATACACACTCACTCCCATATGTATTTGGACAGTGAAACTAACATTTTAAATGTGGCTCTGTACTTCAGCATTTTGGATTTGAGATCAAATGTTTCATATGAGGCAACATTATAGAATGTCACTGTTTATTTTAGGGTGTTTTCATATTTGTTTTACTAGTTTAGAAAGGAAAGCACTATGTATCTTGTCCCCCATTTGAAGAAGTCATAAGTATTTGGACAAATGGGCTTATAGTGTATTAAAGTAGTCAAATGTTGAGTATAATTCTTAACGCTTGACTACATCAAGCTTGTGACTATACAAACCTGTGATGCATTTGCAGGTTGTTTTGGTTATGTTTTGACCAATAGAACTGAATGAAGAATGTAATTTTCTTTCAAAGTGAGTAGTGAAGATGTTTCTGAACCCTTCTAAATTAATCCTGATAATAGCATGATTAAGAAAAATCATGAATAATGAGCAAGAAGGTTACAAAGGCTGCAACAAAACATGCAAATCTCTCACCATTACCAATAACAGAGGTTATAATTTAGGGGGGGGGGGTGTCTTTGTACCTGTAACCTTCTCACTCATCACTATTCACAATTTGTTCAAGATCACCCATAACATCCACATGAATGTAGAATTGTTAAGAAACATCTTCTATTCTTACTTACAATAAGGGACACCTAAATAACCCAATACATCATTGCCCATTCACTTCCTATTAGGCGACGACGCTGATATATGTTAGCAGAGCAGTACAGATATCTAGTCAGATCTTCAGATGCACTCTAAAGTAAGTGGCTGAATAATCTCTTCAACTCAGGCTTTCCTCATCAGAACAGTTTTTACACTCAGCTTTGTTTGGAGCTGAAATGGTTGATTTGCAAATCAAGATGTAACCACAAAAACTCAATCTTGCAGCAAATCAAAAGGAAAATTCACAACCAAAAAAATGCAGGCCAATATATATATTTTAATCAATCCCCGACACATTCTTCTGTTCATTCTCCAGCAGTCGTTATTCCGACCTCAGGGGTTATTCCTCAGCATGATACTCTAGGTAGAGTTAAAGGAGAAAAAACAAAATCACCATGGTTTGTTGTTTTCAAAGAAATCCAATGGCTGTTGTTGGAACCCAAAGTAGTCTCCTCCAGGTTCACATTGAAATGTGGAATATGGACAGTCTGTCACCTCAAAGTTCATCCCTGTGAGAAAGAGGCAAAACATTAAGAGATGGACATAAAGAGGAAATACACTATGTCAAATCATATCCTCCCTCTTGTCATGCAACTGTAGGTTAGAGTTAGACACTTCCATGCACAAACTGTTATAGAATGCCCCACACCATGTGCAAAATGCAAATGTCCCTATGGTTATTTGATTTCTCCATCTCTTCAGATTTAACCAATGAAGAACTAGTATATTATGCAGTAGTGGAGAGTGGGGTAAGTTGAACCATTTTTTACATTCAGCATCACTCTGTCAAGGGGAATATAGTATTCTTTCTAACAAAAGATATATATCTACATATATTTCAGGATGAAGTTTCCCTGGAAATAATCAGCATTTATGGAAACAAAAGAGTTCTGAAAACATTGCTTGTTCTTTTAGCACAACTTACCATAGGTATGGGGTTAATTCTGTACTAAATAAAATATTACCACTACCTTTTAAAAAACCTGTCTCTATTTCCCAAACACAATTCAACACAATTGCTTTGTTGTCTTTTAATAATTAAGCATATTTTAACACAGGATTATATTCTACCTCATATCTTAGTGATAATGCCTTGCATTAAACCTGGGAAGTAAACACTTCAATCTGCTCAATTTTCCCCAAAGAAAACATTTTGACTATATTAGCCCACACAGCTACAAGAATTGACTTTCATGCTGTTTAGATTCTCATATTGTAGCTTATATAGACCCCATCTGATGTGTAGATGTTTTTATTATCTACACTGGTTTAGATACAAGCATCATGACACCCCTAACAAAGGCATTAGTCTTTTTTGGGGACCTAACTTGCTTACCACTTTTTCCATGTGGTTTCTTCCGTCAGACTCCATGAAATTATGACCTGTCCTAAATATTTGGAAACAAGGGTGACTCAACTTACCCACCTCTTCCCTACAATGAGGCTAAATGTCACTTCCCCTCAAGAACAAGGATGATACAATTGACATGCTCTCAAGCAAGAAGTATCATAGCCAAATACCAACCATCAAACAGTAGTTACATGAGATTTCAACTCAGAGAATCCATTGATATAATTCCAAAGTATCCAGACATGGTTTGTTTCACACCACACGTGCTTAGCTGAACAGCTTTAATAGCATACTGGTTTATTGGATTAAAACAAAACAAAAATGTGCAGCCAGTTGCCATAATATGGAAGAATCAAATAATGATGACAAGCAGGAAACTCAGCCCCATGATCTACTCCAGGCCACACCATTTCACTGTTGCCCACTGTGTGAAGGAGAGAGAGTAGGAAGTCACTTCCACCTGGACCACTGCTTCTCTTTGTCTGTTAAAGGCACGTAAATCACCCCCATCAGGGGCTTCATCTTGGTGCTGCCATCCTCCAGCTTGTCGTACTGCTCCAGCATCTGGTTCCCTCCAGCCGGCCCCACGGGTAGAATCAGCCTGCCGCCTGGCTTCAGCTGGTCCAGGAGCTGGGAGAGGAGATTTAAGGACACTCACTGGGTCAGAATAAGATACCCTCCAAGGCAAAACATTTCAAATTTCCCACCCCATCAGAATAGTCTTCTCAGACATGCTGTTCACATTAAAGGGCGGCTGAAATTACTGATTTAGCCCCGATTTCCATCCCGACTTACTGAGAACGAGATTTACAGTTGAAGTCGGAAGTTAACATACACCGTAGCCAAATAAATTGAAATGCAGTTTCACAATTCCTGACATTTAATCCTAGTAAAAAGTCCCTGTTTTAGGTCAGTTAGGATTACCACTTTATTTTAAGAACATGAAATGTCAGAATATTAGTTGGGAGAATTATTTCTTTCATCACATTCCCAGTGGGTCAGAAGTTTACATACAATTACTATTTGGTAGCATTGCCTTTAAATTGTTTAACTTGCGTGAAACGTTTCAGTTGGCCTTCCACAAGCTTCCCACAATAAGTTGGGTGGATTTTTGCCCATTCCTCCTGACAGACCTGATGTAACCGAGTTAGGTTTGTAGGCCTCCTTGCTCACAGACACTTTTTCAGTTCTGCCCACAAAATGTTATATATATATATATCTCAGGGCTTTGTGATGCCACTACAATACCTTGACTTTGCTGTCCTTAGTCCATTTTGCCACAACTTTGGAAGTATGCTTGGGGTCATTGTCCATTTGGAAGACCCATTTGCAACCTAGCTTTAACTTCCTGACTGATGTCTTGAGATATTGTTTCAATATATCCACAATTCTCCAACCTCATGATGGCATCTATTTTGTGAAGTGCACCAGTCCCTCCTGCACAAAGCACCCCCACAACATGATGCTGCCACCCCTGTGCTTCACGGTTAGGATGGTGTTCTTCGGCTTGCAAGCCTCCCCCTTTTTCCTCCAAACATAATGATGGTCATTATTGCCAAACAGTTCTATTTTTGTTTCATCAGACCAGAGGACATTTCTCCAAAAAGTACCATTTTTGTCCCCATGTGCAGCTGCAAACCATAGTCTGGCTTTTTTATGGCGGTTTTGGAGCAGTGGCTTCTTCCTTGCTGAGCAGCCTTTCAGGTTATGTCAATATAGGACTCGTTTTTCTGTGACAATAGATACTTTTGTACCGGTTTCCTCCAGCATCTTCAAAAGGTCCTTTGCTGTTGTTCTGGGATTAATTTGCACTTTTCGCAACAAAGTACATTCATCTCTAGGAGACAGAATGAGTCTCCTTCCTGAGCGGTATGACGGCTGCGTGGTCCCATGGTGTTTAAACTCGCATACTATTGTTTGTACAGATGAACATGCCTTCAGGCGATTGGAAATTGCTCCCAAGGATGAACCAGACTTGTGGAGGTCTACAATTTTTTTTCTGGTGTCTTGCCTGATTTCTTTTGATTTTCCCATGATGTCAAGCAAAGAGGCACTGAGTTTGAGGGTAGGCCTTGAAATACATTCACAGGTACACCTCCAATTGACTCAAATGATGTCAATTAGCCTATCAGAAGCTTCTAAAGCCATGACATTATTTTCTGGAATTTTCCAAGCTGTTTCAAGACACGGTCAACTTAGTGTATGTAAACTTCTCACCCACTGGAATTGTGATACAGTGAATTATAAGTAAAATAATCTGTCTAAACAATTATTGGGGAAAAATGGCACTGTGATAGACTGTATCCAGTTTGCTGAGTAGAGTCTTGGAAGCTATTTTGTAGATGATGTCGCCGAAGTCGAGGATCGGTAGAATAGTCAGTTTTACTAGGGTAAGTTTGGCGGCGTGAGTGAAGGAGGCTTTGTTGCGAAATAGAAAGCCGATTCTATATTTGATTTTTGATTGGAGATGTTTAATATGAGTCTGGAAGGAGAGTTGACAGTCTAGCCAGACACCTAGGGATTTATAGTTGTCCACATATTCTAGATCGGAACCGTCCGGGGTGATGATGTTAGTCGGGCGGGCGGGTGCGGGCAACGAACGGTTGAAAAGCATGCATTTGGTTTTACTAGCATTTAAGAGCAGTTGGAGGCCACGGAAGGAGTGTTGTATGGCATTGAAGCTCGTTTGGAGGTTAGTTAGCACAGTGTCCAAGGAAGGGCCAGAAGAATACTGAATGGTGTCGTCTGCGTAGAGGTGGATCAGGGAATGGTAATAAGGTGGATCATACCCTTATCATCTCGCAAATATCAGTTTTAGACGAGACTAACTTTATGACAAAAATGATCCTACCGTAAAACGTCAATTAATAGGCAGAGCGTTTAATTGCTTAAATCACTGAGCCAGGCATCTATTTCCTTAGTGTCTAGAGCTTTTTTACACAGTTAATAGTTTCCTTCCAGCATTGGAATCAATTTCTTCATTTCCTGCACTAATGTGTTATCATTTACACACAGTGTCACGTTTCTTTTGGGTTAGTATGCCTCCATAAAATTGCCTTTTCAGTAGTTCTTATTTTCACCACTAGAGGGTGATCTGCCAATTTCTAGGGTTCTACTCTCAAAATGTGTTAACTGTTTTTGTGCGTGCCAGTTAGATAGCAGTTCTTAGCCAATGGCAAGCAGTTTCTTACTGGCTATAAAAAGGGATGATAGCCATATTTTTTTATTTAATGCAACAAATCAAACATTAAACCTCGTAAACAATTCATGGTAATCTTGTAAACAATTGATTTAGACCAGGCGTTGATTTGAAATATTTTTTCTGTAATGCGTCCTGTTGCCCGGCTATTAAAAAGGGACAGGCAGCTATTTGAGACTGCATTTAATGTAAGTTTTATGGTATTTACACATTGTAGTAAATTTTGACAGAAGTGTTTTTCCGACTCATATCGATACCACCGTTTTGAAACAGAAAAGTTGGTTTTCCACTCAGTCGCTCTTTAACATGCAACGTCTAGCCTGAGTAGCTACAACTGAATAGATCAGGGGACTGTTTGACAAAATAGCACAGTATAGAGCACACCAACATTCCCTGAGACCGACCGACCAAAGCCCACAATCACAAATTGACATGTTTCATCTAACAGAGTTAGTCAGTGCTGTTGTTGATCTCTATTCTGAACACAGCATTCCTAAGGATGGGGGATTTAGGTGATGTGGCTTCTATTAGCCGGGACCCCTTTGATTCCTTCAATTGTGTTTTTCTGTGTTTTGGGAACTTACTGCTTGTGGCACGTTGGGTGCTGCCGCGCCCACGTGGATGGCATCATAAGGCGCCTCCTCTGGATGGCCCATCCGCCCGTCTCCCACTGGAACACAACAAACAGTCACCAGCTGTCACTCACATGCTGCCAGCCACCCCGCAGTGCCAACATTATAGCTGCCAATCAGGCCGCACACTGAGAAGCAAAATGCCAGGGCACACAGCGGAGCTGTGAGATGACGGCTCGGCCTCGTCTCTGGCCTATGAGGCTAATGCTGTTTGACTGCAGGGCACACTCATTGACTGCAGGGCACGCTGGTTGACTGCAGGGCAGGCGAAAGCAGACACTCTCCTTTCAATAATTCAGCAGAATGCTGCACCCACATCAATTAAGCTGCTTTGTGTTGCTCTCCCAAGGAATGACCAATATTCATTAGACTCCTTTGAAACATTCCTTATTTTACAGTCAGTGCATCGCCAACCCTGTTTTAAGCTTATACAGTGTCTAGTGGAAGTCTACATTTTAAAGTAGATTTAAGTCAGAGAAGGTTTGAATAATGCTGTCCACCAATGATTCTCAACCAAATTTACTGATGTTTTTGACAAAAACAATGGATATATGTTGCCCTAAGAGTTGTGCAAGGTGTTAACTATAGGGTGTGGAAGCATATGCAATCAATACATCTTCATTTTGTATTAATTTGGAACCTTTTTCACTTTGAAAAAATGTGGAGTAGGTGGTGTAGATCAGAAGGACAAATATCAAATAGAATCTCTTTTTAGAATAAGGCAGCAAAATGTGAAGACTATACAAAGGGGTGTGTAGGCTTTCACTAGTGATTATTTTATATTTAACTGACACATTTGTACAATACATTTTAATAACCCAACAATACAAGTCACCAAATTAGAGAGAAAAATTCCCATCTTGCTTTGTTGCTTTTGGGACTTACCTATTAGTTTGACTCGACCAGATGTTATCAAGCTGGGGTCATCTTTCTTTACATTGTTAATAGAATCATCTACCAGTTCCTTGATGTGGTCGATTCCTATCACCTTGCCTTTGGGACCTACCTGTTAAATACAATAAATTAGGAAGGTCTGTGCCATCGAACATTACACAGAAGCCAAAATATCCCCAAAACCTGAAATGGACAATTTACCAACTCTCCCACCAGAATATATGACCTAATATGTTATGCGTTTACCCATCATGTGTAGCTCACCATTCGTGCAAAGCATGCAGATAGGATTCCACTGCCAGACCCAACATCCAGAGCTTTGGCCCCATCATACAGCTGATCATGCAGTAGCTCCAACGCATAGGCGTGCTGGGGGAGAGATCAACATACAACTGCATCACCACCTGTCAGCACTGTACTTGTAAACCTCTGGGTATTGCTCAGTTGGTATAAATGATAAGAGCAAGACGATCAATGTTTAATACGCAACAATTTAAACAAATATTAAAAGTAAAAGCTAGACCTACCATGTGTGGCGCACTGATGGTTGCTTGATAGCCTTTGGATGCAAAGTGAGGGATAGTTAGTTTCTAACATTCATCAATGGCTGGGTTATTGAATTTGCACTACACTACTTTATTGTACTACAAGAAATAAGGACACCTATTGACTGTGGGGAGTCCATGTAGGGGTTGCTTCTGGAGAAATGGCCTCGGTCTGTGGCCAACATTACTTCATAGACCTTGTCTGACTTGATGATCCCATTTTCTGAGGACACAGGAAAACAGTGGTGATTCTCCACAGTGAACAATGGAGAGTCACAGATTCACAAACACTGCAGTGCCTTCAGAGTAGACTAATCCCCCCACAGGAGGCTCCACTGACAACTGGTGCCAACACTAGGAAGTGCCCGCGACAGCCGGTGCTGCTGCTCTCATTAATACTCCCCCAGACCCCAACCGTACCACTATATTGCTCAGTGGTCACAAGGATACTTTACACCTGCATTCCCAACAGTTTTAGATGAACAAGTAAAAATTCTGTCCCCTTAACTTTTTGCACATTTTGTTATGTTACAACCTTATTCTAAAAATGGATTACATTCATTTTCCCCCTCATCAATCTACACACATAATGACAAAGCAAAAACTGGTTTGTAGAAATGATGGAAAATGTGTAAAAAAAAGACAGAAATACCTTATTTACATAACTATTGAGGCCCTTTGCTATGAAACTCAAAATTGAGCTCAGGTGCATCCTGTTTCCATTGATCATCCTTGAGATGTTTCTACAACTTAATTGGAGTCCACCTGTAGTAAATTTAATTGATTGTACATGATTTGGAAATGCACACAACTGTGTATATAAGGTCCCACAGTTGACATCGCATGTCAGACAAAAACCAAGCCTTTGAGGTCAAAGGAATTGTCCATAGGATTGTGTTAAGGCACAGATCTTGGGAAAGGTACCAAAACATTTCTGCAGCATTGAAGGTCCCCAGGAACACAGTGGCCCCCATCATTCTTAAATGGAAGAAGTCTGAAACCAACAAGACTCTTCCTAGAGCTGGCTGACCCAGCCAAACTAGGCAATCCGGGGAGAAGGGCCTTGGTCAGGGAAGTGGCCAAGAACCCGATGGTCACTGACAGAGCTCCTCTGTGGAGATGGGAGAAACTCTGCAGCACTCCACCAATCAGGCCTTTATGGTAGAGTGGCCAGACGGAAGCCACTCCTCAGTAAAAAGCACGATTCTCTGATCTGATGAAACAAAGATTGTAGTCTTTGGCCTAAATGCCAAGCGTCACATCTGGAGGAAACCTGGCACCATACCTATGGTGACGCATGGTGGTGTCAACATCATGCTGTGGATATGTTTTTCAAGGCAGGGACGGGGACACTAGTCAGGATCGAGGGAAAGATGAACAAAGCAAAGTACTGAGCAATCCTTGATGAAAACCTGCTTCAGCACGCTCAGGACAGACTGGGGTGAAGGCTCACCTTCCAACAGGACAACGACCCTGAGCACATAGCCAAGACAGCAAGCCTCCAAATGTCCTTGAGTGGCCCAGCCAGAGCCCGGACTTGAACCCGATCAAACATCTTTGGAGAGACATTAAAATAGCAATGTGCAGCGACGCTCTCCATCCAGCCTGACCGAGCCTGAGAGGACCTGCAGAGAAAAATGGGTTGAAACTAACCAAATACAGGTGTTCCGAGCTTGAAGCAACATACCCAAGAAGACTCGAGGCTGTAATGACTGCCAAAGGTGCTTCAACAAAGTACTGATTAAAGGGTCTTGAATAATTATGAAATGTGATATCAGTTTTATAAATTTACAAAAATGTCTAAACCTGTTTTTTGCTTTGTCATTATGGGGTATTGTGTGTCGATTGAGAGGGAAAAACAATCATTTTTAGAATAAGGCTATAACGTAACAAAATGTGGAAAAGGTGAAGGGGTCTGAATACATTCCGAATGCACTGTATATGCACACAATCGGCTAGTAGGTTAATGTCATGTTCTTTTTATTCACTTGAAAGACCAACTCTTACAAAAACGTCATGTTCTGAACTCATGGTGTGTGAAAATCATTGTTTAGCTCAGAGAAACCCTGGAGGATACAAAGAACACTAAAGTCAGGAATTAGCATGCATCGTGAGTTTGACCCGTTTAAATCCGGCTTAGGCTAACTTAAGGTTTGCAGCTGGTGAGTAGACCTAAATGGGTCAGCATGCACATAACAGGGGAGGATGGGTGTTGCTAAAAATTTACCCAGAACTCAGCTTTTGGGAATAAAATATTCCACCACTTCAGCATCACATTTTACCCCATGTTTAAGTATCCCTGGATGCAGTGTTGTGCATGTTGTTCTCAACATGAAATTTGTCCCCTTTTATGTCTATACAATATCACAAATATAAACAAGGAACAATAAGGTGCATGTTCACCCAAAGGGATTTTGGCAAAACGCTCAGACCAGCCCTAGTACCAAAGTGTCTGCTGCAGTGCTTTGCTGGACACTGACTGTGTAAATATAGCCAACTAGATATGCTTGCCAAATCATGCTGGACACTAATATAGGCAAGCCAACCAGCTGCTCTCTGCACCAAGTCTTCAGGAGATCTTTCTCGTTTTTTAACAAAAATTATCTTCCTAGTAAATGGGTGAATTTGAGCAATATGTTCTTATCTATTAGATTTTAATCTAAATCAGCTAACTTTCAATCAGCTAATCCACTTCCTTACTGTATGGCACACACACAAGAAAACAGACAGACATTCGAAAAACAAATGTTAGCTGGTTCACAGCAAGACTAACTACCACAGTGGTGTGTCAGGTGTGACTACAAATTGAATGAAATATTGCACAACTACCTAGGAGTGCCGAGTGTGACCAGTAGTAGTAGTCGGTTGTAATAACAACAGGGTGTGTGATCATGCCTCTCTCCCAAGGAATGGCATATCCTAGCTTGTTCGCAAACTACTACACTTACTGTCTATCTTCGCTGCTGTTGTAAAAACATAGATATATATACACAGTCGAACTTCCCATGCATGTAGTTAGTAGGCTAGTTCACTAATAAACGGTTTCAGAATTCACATTTCTCCACATATGCCATACATATCCCATGAACTGGCTAGCTAGCAAATTAGCTGTTTCGTTTTTGGTTCCGCAACACTGCTGTTGTAGGTAGGTAACTAGCGTTAGCTACTACCAAGCCAAAAGAGGTTGGGGAAAACAATCATGTACATTATTGCATTGGTGGCATATAAAATATCGGAAGCTCTATAAATACGACTGCCTTGAATTAAATGAAGCCACTAGCTACTGTTAACACGCAATTATTAACTAGTAAACTGTGCAGGTGCAGATTTGCTAACACCCGCCTCATATTACTGTAGCGTGACTTCAGAGGAACACATTGGCTGTGGTAACTGATGGAAACAGTGTGGAGTCCCAACGGCTAGCTAAACGCGGTAAAAACTTTAGTAGCCTCCCATTTCTAGCCTAGCCCGACCGTTGCCACCATGCTTTGGAGAAAGCAGCAATGATTCTTTCCCCATTAGATCTCTAAACCAAAATGCTTAATTATCCACTTTATATAATGAGTAAACTTACTGCGAAGGTTGTTTACAAGCTCTGCGTGGCTGACTCCTCCTGATTTCCAGGCCATTATTACACACACTGCGGAGCAGGTAGAGCCTCTGTCAGTGCCGCGCCTGCGCCAACTCCTTTGCCTACGAAACTGACAGCCTCCTAAAAAGATGGAGGGGAAACGTCACGCGACATAATTCGCAGTTTGCAGCTTTTTCCACACGGTTAGTCCCTGAATAAATTGTGTTGACATATTAGTTAAAAAATACGATATTTAAAATATTTTTTGGACCACTCAGATATGATTGCCGGAGCATGTAGCTATCTTCCACGTTCACCCACTAGAGGGGCGCGAGAACTTAACTCATTAATGAATTAGTGACGTGTTTACAAGGCGTTTAACGTTTACTTTAGTTGAGTTTGTCCTAATGGGCCACCATATGAGACCTGGCGGGATTCAGGAAAATTAATGTTAAGGGGACTTGTTTTAATTTAAAAATTAAACAGAAGTACAAGTAGCTACGTTTAAGATTATTCTGATGGAGGGTATCAATGCAAAGTACGTGTCACAGAAAATCAGTAAAACGAGATGGAGACCGGTCTCATCTTCGTCTTTACAGCAACCAGACATCTTTGCTACTGGGTCTTGGGATAACGAGGTGGGTTTGCTAGCTAGCCAAACCGCTAACTTTACCGTTAACTAGCTACTGTCGGTACTGTCAACACATAACGTTAGTTTGCTTTATTATTCTCTGTCAATAATAACAAACATGTCACTTTACTTCCCTACATTACAGAAGCCCAGTGTGCTGCCACTAACGTTAGGGCAATGTATGCATAGCTAACGTTAGCTAATAGCTAACTAGTATACTTAGCTACCGTCAATCAGCTGTTGAATATGTATTTTTGTCTGATTGCATACATCTCTTTTTAAGGACAACAAAATTTCCATTTGGTCCATCGGGGAGAATGGGATCTCCGGTTTGGACGATGAATTTGAGGGAGACCCCCAATTAGTATGTGAACACAAACATAATGGGGATGTTTTGGATCTTCAAGTAAGTTTATCAACTAGCTCTAGGATATTAGACTGACATGGTTGTACTTGGTCCTTATTTTCAAAATATAATGCCATAATTGAATGTCAATCTTACACAGTTTCTGGATCAAGACAGAATAGTAACAGCATCATCGACTGGAGCAGTGATCATCTTTCGGCATCACCACAACAGCCAGGTATGGATGTTATTTCACAAGACATCATCATAATGAAGATACACCAACAATCATGGATACACAATTACAAATGTCAAGGTAGCTTGTGGAGGACCTTGTGTTCAATAGCACCTGTATTCTCTTCTCAACAGACATTATCTGTTTCTCAATTGTGGGAAAGAGCACATCATTATCCCTGCGACAACGCTCCATGTACTGGAATTGTGTGTAACAGCCCTGAGATTGTCACGGTCGGGGAAGATGGAAGGATCATCCTCTTCAGAGCGGACCAGGAAGGAGTGCTGCGCACTATAGGTCTGAGAATGAAACAATACTTTAGTAACAATACCTCATAGACAATTGAATTCTCCCCGGGCAGTGGACATTGTTTTCATCAAGGTTGCATTTTGAACTTGCAATGGCCTACATGCTAATTTCCAAAAGTAATCTGGAACTTCAAATAAAATCCCACCCTTTAGCCAAGATAATACTGACAAACTATTTTTTTCTTAATTGTCAGAAAATGCTGATAGTAGCACAATCCATGATGTGACTTTCCTAAGGACTACGGAGATCCTTACTGTCAATTCAATTGGCCAGCTCAAAATATGGGACTTCAGGCAGCAGGGCAATGAACCATCACAGATTCTTTCACTGTAAGCTGTTTAAATATCTGAAGAGTGAATGCAAATCAGTTTTTCTGGTCATACAAGTTTGTTGTGTAATGTCCTTAATGTATTTTGTTTTGCCTGCAAGAACTGGGGACAGAGTCCCACTGCATTGTGTGGACAGGCACCCCAACCAACAACACATTGTGGCCACAGGGGGGCAGGATGGCATGCTCTGTATCTGGGATGTGAGACAAGGCAACATGCCCTTTTCACTTATGGAGGCACACTCTGCTGAAAGTAAGATATTTATGGAAGTCATTTATTTACTAAAACAGCAAGTCTATCTTTGGTTCACAGGTTAACTGTTTTTTTTTTTGTGCTCACAGTGTGGGAGGTCCATTTTCATCCATCAAACCCAGACCACCTATTCTCATGCTCAGAAGATGGATCACTGTTGCATTGGGAGACTTCCTCAAATTCAGACACACCATCCTTCTTACAAGGCAAGTCATCAGAAAGATTTTTTAAAGGCTCACAGAGCAGGATGGTTGTGTTTTATTGCCAAATGGAAGTATTTGATATATCAACATGTTTTTGGCAGGATAACATTATTGTAACACCAATCATTCATCATCCGAATTTGACTTTTTCTGTTCACCAGGTGGACGGAACACGAGCATAGTTTCGCGCAGTGCAATAGCCCCAGAAGGTGGAAACCAGTCCCTCATCAGTTCCTGGCTCACTGGAGACTCAAGTAAGGGACGCCTTGAGACCACTCACATGCTGCCCAGCCAGACCCTGTCTGTGAACAGTCTGGATGTGCTGGGACAATGCTTGGTGTGTGGAACGGACGGAGAGGCTATTTATGTCAACAGACGGGTCCCAATTTAGAAAAACGTTTTGCTATTAACATTAATAGACATGCTGGCTGGACTTTATTTACCTTTAACTGATTGTTAAAACCTGTTTTCAGTAAAAGGTCTCACTTCTGAGGATTAGATAACCTCAATCGGGTGAAATTGTTTTTGATAGTCCTGAAGGAGTTTGAAGAAATTGTAAGCATACAGAGGTCTTTTATTACCACTCAAATATTACTCTTGTACAGGAAATTGTGCTCTGCTTGATTTGTGGGGAAGTCATATTGGTTGTGTTCATGTCATTTAACTCTGGTGTTTTGAAATAAAATGTCTGCATAAAATGTGTTCTCTCTTATCCAATTATGTGTCACTTTTCATAACAGACAAGATATACAGTATGACAAAGAACCATTATCTGGACCACATTTGAAGTCTTATGAGAGATTATTTATAGAATCCATGTTGTTTTTATGTTGTACTTGGAGGGGGGGCGCTATCACAAGGGGGGGTGGTGGTGGTGGTGGTGGGGACAACCCAGTGAACCAGCACATCCGGGAAACTTGTCTCTGTCAGACATCACAGGAATATTCAAGCCACAGTTGGGACTAACACGGAGAAGCATTAAAGTGAATTACTTTCAAACGTCTAAATCAGTAGATGTACTCATAGTTGATCGCACTTTCTATTTGATTTGAAATCTGGAAAGTTGATTAGGAGAATAACACTGCTGCCGGTAAGTTAATTGACAACAACCTGCTAGTTATAGCTAACTTGGATGGCTAGTGGTTGTTTTGCGACGCCGACGGCCGAAGACAACCCGCAGTAGCCGGGCCTTGTTATATCTGTGGTCGGGCTTTGCTGTCTGGTTTAGCCAACGTTAGCTGGCTGGCTAGCTATTTAACTGAAATTGAGTCAGGTGCTAGTTACTTTTTAGCGTTAACTAGATAAAACATTGAATTGTATTCTTCGTTTACTTTTTGTTCTTTGTAAATTAGCTGTCTGGAAAACGAATCTACTTAACTAACATTCTAGTCAGTAACGTTTATAGGTACATGTTTAACCATCTTTGGTTGCTAACGTTAACTATTGTAAGCTAACTAAGTTAGCCACCAACACCATTCGTTAGTTCCATTAATAAGGTTGTAATTTAAAGCTACAAAAGTAAACTATTACACTTATCTTCCATAATGAATTGTCTGAATATATTAATTGACCATCTGTAGGGTCATTTCACTGCTTCAGTATCTGAGAGGTTGCATTCATTACTATTAGCTAGCTGCACCATGTTTATGTTTTGTCATCCCCAGGTACTCAGCAGGATGCAGATGTAAAATAATTCGTCTTGAACATCTCTTGGCCCCAGATAACCTCGCAGTGACACTGCTGTGTGCTTCTATGCTGTTCTTTCCTTTGGCTGCCAACCTACATGTTCTTACATGAAGAGAGGGGAGAAACCCGAAGGATATCGACAGATGCGACCCAAGACTTTCCCCGCCAGCAACTACAGTGGCAACAGCCACCAGATGCTGCAGGAAATTCGGGAGAGTCTCCGTAACCTTTCCCGGCCTTCTGACCTCCCTAAGGTAGACATGGGGGGCGCTGGAAAGGTGATGCCTGAAGATCCCAGGCAGCAAGGGCGCTGCAGCAACCCCAAAAACCCCTACCACAAGGCCTTGCAGGAGATTCGCAAGTCCCTGATGCCTTTTGCCAATGAGCCCAGCTCTTCTGGACGGACTGCAGAGGTTAACAAACAGATGCTGCTGGAGCTGCTGTCTGCTGGCTTTGAGGAGGTAAGGAGGAAGAATGTAAAAGTGGAAACACTACTTCAGCTAGGTAGCACGTTAGTACTGTGTAGTAAATTAAGTTATTTAATTTTAATGAATATAACAAAAATAATTCAGATGTTTAAAATCAGTCAAGCAACGTCCATACTGACAGTTGTGGAATAATCTGAGTACCAGTGTTTCCCCTATATTCGTTCAAATCGTTGCCACCATTATAACAAATGATTATATTTTAGAATATTTTTTATTCAGATGGTGCAACACTTTCAGTGTAAACTTAAAGACTAAAACTAGATATAAAGTATGCAGAAAAGATAATGGCGATATATGTATATATATAAAACATAAAGAGAATCTTTGAGAACTAACATTAACCAAAATCAAAACTAGACAGGCAGGGAGAATGTAAAATTCCAAAAATGTCTTGGCATGGAGCCCCCATTGATTTTATGTTTGAGTCACTCAGATAGCATAAAAACACAGCATACGCCATGGCAAAATATGTAGAATTTCATGAAATTAGCTTTAAAAGGAAGGAACTCAAAAATGTTTGTCCGGGGTTCACGCTATTGTCCATTACCACAACCCCCCCCCACACACACACACACACACACACACTATGCTAACTTTGCCACCGCTGCAAAAAAACATCTTAGGGGAAACGCTTTATACCATGAACAACTGAATTGTTCAAGCTATTACACAAAATGAGTTATTGCAGAATGTTTTCCCTTTGTTGGTGGATGACAGGGGACTGAAATATGAAAGCTATGCAATGTGGAATGACCAGCTTTAGCTGCCTGCTCAGGGTGTCATGATTGTCAGTGACTTTTAGTCACTTTAACTCTACCTACATGTACATATTACCTCGACTAACCTGTGCCCCGCACATTGACTCTACCAGTACCCCCTGTATATAGCCTCGTTTGTTGTTTTACTGCTGCTGTTTAATTATTTGTTACTTTTATTTTCAATTTTTTACTTAACATGATTTTTTGTTTTTCTTAAAGCATTTTTGTAAGTAAGAATTTCACTGTAAGGTCTACCTACACCTATTGTATTCGGCGCATGTGACAAATACATTTGATATTCAGCCCTGAGGCAGAGATCAATGAAACCAAGTATGTCAAAAAGCTACTGATATGTCTGGTTCTTAAACATTTATACTTAAACATTTATATATATATTCCATTGTATTTGAGAGTTGTGGGTAAGTAGTTTCTGTAAACTTGATATGTTTGTCTAATAGCGCCTCGAAACCTTTTATTTCAGGTATTAATAGCTAGTATATGTATTGTGTGCAGGAAATGGTGATCCGTGCTCTGAAGCAGACCAACAGTCGCAGTGTGGAGGCAGCCATAGAGTACATTAGTAAGATGAGCTACCAGGATCCTGTGAGGGAGCAGATGGTGGCTGCCGCCGCCCGCCCTGTCAATGCAGGCATGAAAGCCCCCGGTAGGTGTCTGTCCTCTGGGACCAAACCACTCCTTTACCCATCGTTGTTCACGGAAACTTGGCTACCATTGTTCCAGGATCTAGGACTTGGCTATACTATTTGTCTCTGGAGATACAATCAATTGTCAATGAGGAAACAATATTCTGTTGTACAACTCTGGTTTGGGGGAAGGGTGTGTGTTTCAAATGAGAATGTTGTACAAGGCACTGGTTTCCTTTCTTTCATATTTCAGTAATTACATTTACATTTAAGTCATTTAGCAGACGCTCTTATCCAGAGCGACTTACAAATTGGTGCATTCACCTTATGACATCCAGTGGAACAGCCACTTTACAATAGTGCATCTAAATATTTTAAGGGGGGGGGGGGGTAATGTCTATCGCAAACATAATTATTCATTTTTATATGCTGCCATGACCTGTAGTTTTTCTTCCCATCATTGCAGGCTCATCTCACATTCAGCAGCCTGTGCTGAGGAGGCAGAGCTGGAAGGGTTCCAAGGAGTCTCTGGTTCAGAGACATGGCCCCATGATGGTGGAGGGGATGATTTACCATTCAGACAGCCCTGGACCCCAGGGTGACCTGGCAGGACGAGGCCCACCCCCAGCCTTCCCACAGTGTCACCCTGGCAACAACCAACGGGTCAACCCTCCCCTACCCCCTCAGGTGCGCAGTGTTACCCCTCCCCCAAACAGAGGTGCAACCCCGCCCCCACCTTCCTGGGACAGTAACCTCTCCACTAAGCGTTTCTCTGGCAACATGGATTACCTCGTGCCCCGCATCTCTCCTGTTCCCCAAGGGGCCTGGCCTGAAGGCTACTCAGCCCCCCAGAACCAGAGGGGCATCAGCCCAGTGCCCATGGGCCGTCAGCCCATCATCATGCAGAGCTCTGGGGGTAACAAGTTCAGCTTCCCCTCCAGCTGGTCTCAGAACGGCTCCACTCAGCCAGACTACATGGGTCACCAGAGTGGTGGCAGCAGACAACCCCCTCCCCCTTACCCAGTGAATCAGAGTAACAGACAAAGCCCAACCGCTCAACAGATGCAGGCCGGAGGACCTGCCTCCTCCCCATCCTACATCAACGGGGGTAACCTCCCCCAGTCCATGATGGTGCCTAACCGGAACAGTCACAACCTTGACATGTACAACATGGGCGTGCCTCAGTCCTGGTCCCAAGCCCCCCCTGGCCAGCCTCAGTCCTCCCCAGGTAGTAGTAACCAGGACGTGTCCCCGTCATGGCAGCAGCACACCATCCCTGTCCGATCCAGCTCCTTCAACAGCCACCAGATGAGCAACAGGCAGGGCCACCCGGCCAGCTCCCAGCCCTCTGCCACCACAGTGACAGCCATCACCCAGGCCCCCATCCTGCAGCCTGTGAAGAGCATGCGTGTGCAGAAGCCTGAGCTACACACTGCCGTGGCCCCCGCACACCCACCCTGGATGCATCAGCCCCCTGCACCTCCCACTACCTACCAGGAGCCGCTACCACCAGCACCCATGCCCCAGGTACCCATGCCAGTAGCAGACGTGCCTAGTTACCAGGGTCCTCCACCCCCATACCCCAAACACCTCCTCCAGCAGCCTGTTGCACACTGCCCTGCCTATGACCCAGGGCCCAAGCCCAGTTCTGGGAGAGAGGAGGCTGCAGAGGAGGAGGATTGTAGCAGCACTGCTAGTGACAGGCCAGAAGGCCCAGACTTTGCTGCTGTGGGAACAGAGAAGGAGAATAAACAGATCACCACATCTCCAGTGCCTGTACGCCGGAACAAGAAAGACGAGGAACGACGAGGAGACCCCAGAGTGCCTCTCTACTCTCCCCAGGCCTTCAAGTTCTTCATGGAGCAGCACGTTGAGAACATCCTGAAGAACCACCAGATGAGGATCCATAGGAAGAAACAGCTAGAGAGTGAGATGCAGAGGGTGAGAGTACACAGTCACTGCTTATAATGTCCCTGTGAGTTAAATTTGGTCTAAACAATGGTATAATCTAAATACATTTGGTCTATTCAATTCGGAGGAATACAGGATATTTATTTATTAGCTGAAAGGCCTACATTTTCACTGTAATGGATTTGGCATGTCCAATCACAGTCAACCTTAAGATTCTGGCACCCTCTTCAAATATGTTGTCATGCAGTCCTGGCTTTCAATCTTCCTGACTCTTTACTATTTATTTCCTGTTTTATATTTTCATTCTTTTGAATGTTATATTCTTCCCTTCTGCTTAGCTGTCTCTCTTTCTCTCCTTTTCTCTCCCTGCTGTCACTAACAGCTGATGTAGAAGGTAAAGGTATCTCCTATCAATGCTGTGTCCTGAATAGTCCACACAGATCAGTGACCAAGTAAGCAGCTGTTGAAAGATGGGCCACTTTAATTGAACAGCATGATGCCCTCTGCTGACTGACCGCATCACACCAACTCCTTAGGGAGATGCATGCCTTCCCATCTACTTTCCATGTTTAGTGCTCCGTCCAGCTTAAATGATGCTTGCCAAGACAACCAGCCTTATTGAGAACGTCTGCTGTATCTCTTTGGTTGTTTTTTTTATCTCGTACCTTTCTAATGTGTTTTTAATGCTTACTATTTTGTGTTCCTTGACCTGGGCCAGCATTCTGCCAGGTTAAATCCATTGCTTTGCTAATACATCTGTGGTTGTCTTATTTTGTGTCTAATTCATGTTCTGTGGTTCTCTTAAGGGCCTGAATGTAAATTGTCATATTTTGCAATTTAGGTCAAGTTGTCGGGGGATGCCCAGGAGCAGATGCGCATGATGCTGTCTCAGAAAGAGTCCAACTACATCCGACTGAAGCGGGCCAAGATGGACAAGTCCATGTTTAAGAGGATCAAGACCCTGGGCATCGGTGCCTTTGGAGAGGTATGTCTAGCCCGGAAGGAGGACACTGGAGCCCTGTACGCCATGAAGACGCTGCGCAAGAAGGATGTTCTCCTCAGGAACCAGGTGGCCCACGTCAAGGCAGAGCGAGACATCCTGGCTGAGGCTGATAATGAGTGGGTGGTGCGGCTCTACTACTCCTTCCAGGACAAGGACAACCTGTACTTTGTGATGGACTACATCCCCGGAGGAGACATGATGAGTCTGCTGATCCGCCTGGGCCTCTTCAAAGAGGAGTTGGCTCAGTTCTACATCGCTGAGCTCACTTGCGCCGTGGAGAGCGTGCACAGGATGGGCTTCATCCACCGCGACATCAAGCCAGACAACATCCTCATAGACCGGGACGGACACATCAAACTCACCGACTTTGGCCTCTGCACCGGCTTCCGCTGGACACATGACTCTAAGTACTACCAGAGTGGTTAGTATGATCCATGTTTTATGATTCTTGTTGCTGCTTCAATCCAAGAGGGTGTTTTGGTCTTTAGGGTAACACTGTTCTCCCCATTTTCATTGTCAGTAAAGCCAGGCAAATCTTTGTGTCGTGTCTCTCTGCAGGAGACCATGTTCGGCAGGACAGCATGGACTTCAGTAAGGAATGGGAGCAGGACCCATCTAACTGTCGATGTGCAGACCGGCTCAAGCCCCTGGAGAGGAGGAAGGCAAGGCAACACCAACGCTGCCTGGCTCACTCCCTGGTGGGGACACCTAACTACATCGCTCCAGAGGTGCTGCTAAGGACGGGTAAGCCTGTGAAAGGGAAAATTTGAATCCGCTCTGAAGTTGAAAATATTATCGGTGATGTTTGAATGACCAGTGCAGGAGTGGAATTTTGAAAGGTTATTATTTGTCTCTTGTGCATCATATTATTGTGTCTAACATGTGACTGTGTTACCTCACTGTTCAAGGATACACCCAACTGTGTGATTGGTGGAGTGTTGGTGTCATTCTGTATGAAATGGTGGTTGGGCAACCTCCTTTCTTAGCAACTACACCCCTGGAAACCCAGCTCAAGGTAAATCAACCAGTTAAAAACTGAGCATATCTCATGTTGGCCTGGTTTGTTAAGTGCTGTTGTCCTCCGCTCTGTTTAAAGCTCTGGTTCATTATTCTACCCAGGTGATAAACTGGCAGACCACCCTGCACATCCCCCCTCAAGCAAAGCTGAGCCCAGAGGCATCAGACCTTATCATTAAACTATGCCGTGGCCCCGAGGACCGCCTCGGCAAGAACGGTGCCGACGAGATCAAGGTGCAGCCCTTCTTTAAGACCATCGACTTCTCCAACGACCTGCGGCAAATGCAGCCGGCCCCCTACATCCCCACCATCGCTCACTGCACAGACACCTCCAACTTTGACCCGGTGGATCCAGACAAGCTGTGGAGCAGCAACAACGAAGGTGAGGGCAACCACAACGACACCCTCAATGGGTGGTTCAGGAACGGCAAGCACCCCGAGCACGCCTTCTACGAGTTCACTTTCCGACGCTTCTTCGATGACAACGGCCACCCCTACAGCTGTCCCAAGCCCATTGGCATAGAGTATGAGGAGGGTTTTGATGGGGACGAGGCAGACTCTGAGGCCCTGACACAGGAGGAGGGAGACCAAGAAGTGAGCAGCAGGGCACAGGGCAATGATTTGGTCTATGTGTAGTATTGTTTAAGAACATGTTTGTTCTGCTGGACTGTTTGCACATAATAGGTCTGGGAAACAGGTTTCTGGTTTGTCAGAGAGCGAGTCAGGATGTGTGTGTGTGTGTGTGTGTATTCTGTGGGGCAGAACAATTGGGAACAGATATAATTGTACCATTCAAGCAAATACACGGTACATATAACTACAGTATAGTCCCTCTACACTACAGTCTACAAGAGGAGGGTTTAGTCTTTTCACACTACAAGTGTATTCATGGGGTTGTACATGGTAAGGTTCATATGTGTTGACTCTGAACAGACTTAAATTAATTGAAAGAAAATATCAGGGTTTTCTTCGAAAGAATTACAAACCCTGTTTTAAGCCTTAATTTATTCAAGATATTATAAACTATTATAAACTGGTGATGCTAGTTGATATAAGTATGATAATTTTGGGGGGGAACTTGTTTTTATTGTAAATGTTCCTAATTTATATTTTAAGGTCTTGCAATGGGGATATACTGTATTAGTGATATAACTGGTAGGATTTGCAGGGATAAGTAACTCTTGAATTATTCATTCCTGTGCCTTTGATCTTCTGCTCTTTCAGCAAATACTGTATATGGGACTGCCATTTCAAACTAGACTAGCTTGAGTTGATTGAACTCGGATTGTGTGTATTTTTTGAATTTATACATAAAATGTATTTATGAATGTATAAATATTTTCTCTATTCTTTTGGTTAGTTGATATTCATTAGGGCAGGCCCTCTTCATTATTCCCCTCTAAAATCTCTTTCCTCTGTCATTTTTGTAATTCCACCGTGTTTATTTTGTTTAATGTGGCCTTTCAGCACCAAGGAAAATATGAAAGGTACCTATTGTAATAATGCAAACAAACAAAAAAACAGTTGGAGCCGACAGGGTCTGTTATGCTATGTACAGTAAATGTTATTCTCTTTCGTTCACTTCATCTGCTTTCATCACTTCTTTCATTCAGTCTCTCAACCAAAGCACTAGGCTACGCTGTGTATGAGCTCACTGACATGGCTGACCTGTTAATGATGGACTGACGCTGTTGTAATGGGAAACTGGATTATGAACAGGCACTCTTTAGTAGCTCATGGTGGATGGATGGGTCTCCACTCCATCCCATCATTTAGCCTTTTTATGTGTTTTGGAAAGCTATGAATGTAATTATGGAATAGGAACACTGACATTGCTGCACTGGTTTTGATTACATAATTCGATTTTATGTGTAAATGTAATTTGGGGAGGTTGGGTGCAGGGAACGGGGGTGATTAATAAACAATGTAAAGCACTTCCACGAATTCCATTTTATTGTCACATTCACACCTGACACCACTGGAACTATCCAATATACAGGCTGGCTCTACTAGCTATACAAATCAACAATGCCAGTATCTTCACCCAAATGTGGAGTCTGGTGAAGAGGGTCAAAGCCCATGAAATACAATTTACAGCCATATTATTTACACTTTTGGTACATGAAAGAGGGACAACAGTCGTAGTACTGCTGCCGCTATTGTTTAGAATTCAGTTCAGGATATGACGCTTTTACAGCGTCAAACATTAGAGGCAGCTTTGGTGTGGTTGTTGTAGCTGTCTTTTCAGACGAAAATAAACCATATTTATGTAGCTATCAGTATTCTATATATTTTAGCCATTTTCAAAACCTTGGGGATCAATTTGTGTTTCAGTCAGTGGGTGCGATTCTACACCTTTTTTTTGTCGTATTTTTCTTTCCCAATCAACAATGCAACAGGTGGGTCTAGCTAGTTAACGTTAGCACTAGAGCTAACTCGCATGCTAAAGACGTTTGGGAGCTAGTTTGAAGTTGCATTTTTATGTGCCAGTAACGTTGTGACATACTTTTGCCAGTTGTATTACTGGTATTGTTTTTGTAAATCGCGGTGCTGTTTGCTCGTTCATCTGAAACGTGTTGGCAAGCTAGCTGAGTTAGTTAGCTAGCCAACTTATGTTAAGTAAGCTAACATTCAGATAGAGCTGGCACATCCTTATGTCCGTTGATGTTTTGTTTTTACAGAGATTCTGTTGTCATCCCTTCTGGAGAGAACGTACTAACAACTAATGTTCTTCATCACCTAGAATGAGTCTGCACGAGATAAGTGAAAACGTGAAACTTGCTCGAGAGTACTCCTTACTTGGGAACTACAGTTCTGCTATTGTTTGCTATCAGGGAGTACTTGAACAAATTAAGAAACACCTTTTTACATTACGGGATAGTAGCTTCCAACAAAGATGGTAAAATATAAGACGTTTCACTTTCCAAACTAAGTTTAATTTAAACCGAGTTTTGGTCAGACAATGTCTGCAACTGTCACTTCGACCCTTGCTCTTGACATCTCTTACAGGTATGGCAAGAGATAAACGAAGAAAACAAACAGGTTGAAGAAATAATGACAACTCTAGAAAATTTTAAACTGGTGACCACCCCATTCAAACCACCAAGTAATAAAGATGGCATTAGTGACATATGGCCTGTACAAGTAGAATGCAGGTACTGTATGGACTCATTTCTCACACATTCCTATTCTAATGTATAGATTTACTGGCCCATTCATAAGTGGATATTGCACTTTACTGGGAAAATATATTTAAACTGTTTTCAGGTCTTTACATTAGTATCTGATTGGGTGTGTAGTTTGGTTAGTAAGCTGTTTGTCTGAATAAAATAATTAATGAGTGGGATTATTGCTCAGAATACCTGATAGTAAGTAGTCTGCTCTCTTTCTTGCAGTGCTAAATGTTACCTTTTTAGTTTTGGCCTACAAAATAGCTGAACATTAATGTATTATTTGGAGTGCCACCCGGTACTTAAATCTGCACAATGGAGACTGGCAGTAGTCTATGTACATAGTCATTGAACACTGGTCAAATCAATATTGTTTGCATACTGTTTTACCTACTTCATATGTATATACTGGATTCTAGTCGAGGCTCATCCTATATAACTACTGTTGTGCACACCTTTTCTATACACTATGTACATACTTTTGATCATGAAGTGTGTGTGGACACCTGCTTGTCGAACATCTCATTCCAAAATCATGGGCATTAATATGGATTTGGTCCCCCCCTTTGATGCTATAACAGCCTCCACTCTTCTGGGAAGGCTTTCCACCCGATGTTGGAACATTGCTACAAGAGCATTAGTGGGCGATTAGGCCTGGCTCGCAGTCGGCGTTCCAATTCATCCCAAAGGTTTCCGATGGGGTTCAGGCCAATCAAGTTCTTCCACACTGATCTCCGCAATCCATTTCTGCATGGTTCTCTCTTTGTGCACAGTGGGATTGTCACGCTGAAACAGGAAAAAGCCTTCCCCCAAACTGTTGTCACAAAATTGGGAGGACAGAATTGTCTAGAATGTCATTGTATGCTGTAGTGTTAAGACTTCCATTCACTGGAACTAAGGCGCCTTACCCGAACCATGATAAACAGAGAAACAGACACCTTTGGGATGAATTGGAACACCGACTGCGAGGCAGGACCAATCGCCCAACATCAGTGCCCGATCTCACTAATGCTCTTGTGGCTGAATGGAACCAAGTCCCTGCAGCAATGTTCTAACATCTAGTGGAAAGCCTTCCCAGAAGAGTGAAGGTTGTTATAGCAGCAAAGGGGGGACCTAATGATTTTGAAATGAGATGTTCGACGAGCAGTTGTCCATATACTTTTGGCCATGTATTGTATATCTAAGCAACCAATAAGATGTTATTTGATTTGCTTAGGTTGATCGAGTAGTATTCCCTTCTTTCCTCAAAGATCCTCACCTCTTCCGGTTAGGGGGCCCCCGGTTCCCTACAAAGAGAGTAAACATCACAACAACCGCCTGTATGTGGCTGGTGTGCGGGCTCCGCATCGCCAGTCAACACGTGGGCCCAATGGTGACAGAGCCAAACCTTTGAAGAGCAAGGAAAAGAAAGAGGCCCTAGCCACACCAAAAGACGACAAGGTGAACAAAGTACCATTAAGGGTTAAAATATGGATGGGAAGGTCCTTTGTTACACCCTCCTTTCACATAATACAGATTTAATCCTCCTAGATTTTCTTAGGTTTACAATTGAAAATGTAATTTTTATTGTATTACTGTCCTAGGAACTGACACAGGGAAAATGCTTTGCTGGCATTACCTTATCTTAACTTAAACTATTTGCACTGTAGACTAAAAATGTGTCAATCTACTTGTTACCTAAAATCATCACCTGGTTCCTGGCTTAGAAAAAACCTCTGCCACGTGGCTGCATTGAGCCCCCTCAAGACTGACAAATAATCCTTTGTTTGTTTTGCAGAACAAATTGGAAGTTTCTGAGAAAGATGTGAAGAAGTTTGATGGGCAAGGATATGACAAAGATCTTATTGAGGCCCTGGAGAGAGACATCATATCACAGAACCCCAATGTTAAATGGTGTGTGTGACTGTCTATGATTTATTAACTGTCCTGAACAGGATAATTTTAAAAACACACAAAATGTTTTTCTTTGTAAGGATTGTCTAACAGGAAATACTTGTTTGTTTAATGCCTGTAGGGATGATATTGCAGATTTGGAAGAAGCAAAAAAGCTTTTAAAAGAAGCTGTTGTGCTACCCATGTGGATGCCAGAGTTTTTCAAAGGCATACGAAGACCATGGAAGGTATACATGGAAGCCCAAGGACCACTTGATTAATAAGTTATTTTGATTGGAAGAGTTGATACGATGCCTTGCTAATATGTGGTGTATCCATGTGCAATATTTTCCTAGGGTGTGCTGTTGGTGGGTCCTCCAGGCACAGGAAAGACTCTTCTGGCCAAAGCCGTTGCGACAGAGTGCAGAACCACATTCTTCAATGTTTCATCTTCTACTCTCACTTCCAAGTACAGAGGGGAGTCTGAAAAACTGGTCCGCCTTCTATTTGAAATGGTAAGATCCTCGTCAGCTTCCCTGCCCAGGCGGAATATTTTTTTCATAGAAGAAAATCTGGTGGTATCATATTACATGATGTGAAAGGGTGGTGTTTTTTAGGTGTTGTGGCTCTAGTCAGTGTTTCTTTTCTCTTCTGGACAGGCCCGGTTCTGTGCTCCCACCACCATATTCATCGATGAGGTTGACTCCATGTGCAGCCGTAGAGGAACGTCAGAGGAACATGAGGCTAGCCGACGGGTGAAGGCAGAGCTGTTGGTCCAGATGGATGGTACACAAACAGCAGCTACTCTGCTTATAGAAGGCCAAATTAATTACATGCGCAATTCATGTCTATATAAAAAAAAAAAATATTGCCCAATAAATTATTGTACCCTAAATACATAGCAGTAAGGAAATTTTGCTATAGTTTTTTATGCTATCGTTCCTAGGATATTATGCTGTTGTTTAGGTGTGGGAGGAGCATCAGAGAATGAGGATCCCTCTAAGATGGTGATGGTGCTGGCAGCCACTAACTTCCCCTGGGACATTGATGAGGCTCTGAGGCGACGTCTGGAGAAAAGAATCTACATCCCTCTGCCTTCAGGTCCACAAACACTACTCACTGTAAATTGTCTATCATAGTCCAAAACATGTAGGCTTATGGACAGCAGTATTCTAGAATATTTGTCTGTTGGCTTTCATACTTTTTGATTTCTCAAGCAATTTATCCAACTGTCAGGACGCTTAACGAAACTGCATTGGTTGGGAATCGTGGGGAGGTGTGCGTTCGGCCTGTGCATTCCCCATTGGATGGGTGCCTCAGCGCTACGTAGCTATGTCACAATGGGACACCGGACTATCACGTGTCAGAGTCTGGACTATGATAATTTACACTTGACAGTGCTTTCCAGTTAAACATCTAAAATCTAAAGGTGTATATACATATACACACACACACACACACACACGGTGCTTTCGGAAAGTGTTCAGGCCCCTTGACTTTTTCCACATTTTGTTACATTACAGCCTTATTCTAAAATTGTTTAAATAAAATTAAAAACTCAGCAATCTACACACTACCCCATAATACAAAGCGAAAACATGTTTTAGAATTTTTTGCACATTTTAAAAACAGAAATACTTTATTTACATAAGTATTCGGACCCTTTGCACCTGAGCTCAATTTCGAGTCTCATAGCATCTTGTTTCCATTGATCATCCTTGAGATGATTTGAGTCCACCTGTGGTACATTTTATTGATTGGACATGATTTGGAAATGCACACACCTGTCTTTATAAGGTCCCACAGTTGACAATGCATGTCAGAGCCAACAAATTGTCCGTAGAGCGCTGAGACAGGAGTGTTTCGATGCACAGATCTGGGGAAGACTACCAATTGTTTTTCATTGAAGGTCCTAAAAAGAACACAGTGGCCAACATAATTCTTAAATGGAAGGAGTTTGGAACCTCCTAGAGCTGGCTGCCCGGCCAAACTAAGCAATCGAGGGAGAAGGGCCTTGGTCAGGGAGGTTTCCAAAAACCCAATGGTCACTCTGACAGAGCTTCAGAGATCCTCTGTGGAGATGGGAGAACCTTCCAGAAGGACAACCATTTCTGCAGCACTCCACCAATCAGGCCTTTATGGTAGAGTGGCCAGATCGAAGCCACTCCTGAGTAAAAGGCACATGACAGGCCACTTGGAATTTGCCAAAAGGCACCTAAAGGACTCCGACAATGAGAAACAAGATTCTCTGGTCTGATGAAACCAATATTGAACTCTTTGGCCTGAATGACAAACGTCACATCTGGAGGAAGCCTGGCACCATCGCTACGGTGAAGCATGATGGTGGCAGCATCATGCTGTGGGGATGTTTTTCAGCAGCAGGGACTGGGAGACTAGTCAGGATCGAAGCAAAGTACAAAAAGATCCTTGACGAAAACCTGCTCCAGAAAGCTCAGACTGGGGTGAAGGTTCACCTTCCAACAAGACAACAACTGTAAGCACACAGCCAAGACAACGCAGGAGTGGCTTTGGGACAAGTCGCTGAATGTCCTTGGGGCCCAGCCAGAACCGGACTTGAACCCACTCAAACATCTCTGGAAAGACCTGAAAATAGTTGTGCAGCGACGCTCCCCATCCAGCCTGACAGAGCTTGAGAGGATCTGCAGAGAAGAAGGGGAGAAACTCCCCAAATACAGGTGTGCCAAGCTTGTAGCATCATACCCAAGAAGACTCAAGGCTGTAATCACTGTACTGAGTAAAGGATGAACAATGGAAACAGGATGCACCTGAGCTCAATTTCGAGTCTGAGTACGCATTTACATAAATTTATTTGTTCTCTAAATTTGTAAACATTTCTAAACCTGTTTTCGCTTTTTCATTATAGGATATTGTTTTACATTGAGGATTATTTATTTAATCCATTTTAGAATAAGGCTGTAACGTAACAAAATGTGGAAAAGGGGAAGGGTTCTGAATACTTTCCGAATGCACTGTATATATTAATTCACAATGGCGTACGTGATGTTTGCTTGTTTTCTCTGCAGCCAAGGGCAGAGTGGAGCTGCTGAAGATAAACCTAAAGGAGCTGGAGCTGGCCAATGATGTGGACATGGCCAAGATAGCAGAGCAGATGGAGGGCTACTCAGGAGCAGACATCACCAACGTGTGCAGGTAAGGCCTTTACTTTTTCAGGGTAGTTTTTTCTTCAACAAATAGAAACCAGTCACAAATAAACAATAGATTAGTCAAGTATGTTAGTTCCAATAACTCAGCGAAGACTATCACTGATTTGAAAACGAGATGCCTCTCAAATAATGGAATAAAGAACCACTCTTAACCTAGTTGTGGAAAGTAATGTTATTTGTGTTCCATTGCCTGGAGTGAACCCTCTCTCCCTGACGTCTGTAGGGACGCCTCTCTGATGGCCATGCGGCGAAGGATCGAGGGGCTGACGCCAGAGGAGATCCGTAACATCTCCCGAGACGAGATGCACATGCCCACCACCATGGAGGACTTTGAGTCTTCTCTGAAGAAAGTGTCCAAGTCTGTGTCAGCTTCTGACCTGGAGAAGTATGAGAAGTGGATTGAAGAGTTTGGATCCTGCTGAAAGTTAATCAGGAAGCCTGCAGCACCTCAAATCTGCAGAGGAATTAGGAGGCTCAGTATATATTCCTGGAACAATACTTTAACTCGTCTTCCTTTTCTTTGTAAATTATTTCTATTTTAGGCTAGGTGATGCGACATGCCTTAAAGTAGGGTAACCAACTGCTTCTCTTGGTAAATGTCCTCCTGGATACAGTCCATATACCACACCCAGGGGTGCCTTGTACTGATTATAAACAAGTTATCAACATAAATAGAATGGTAAACATTTATATTTGTCATACCGGTGGTATAGTCTGATATACACATGGTTGAAATGCTGTTTCAGCCAATCAACATCCAGGACTCAAACTACATGGTTTACAATATGCAATTAGTCAGCCTCCTGGGCATAACAAATTTGGTAGAAAACATTCCCAGATTCGTGTTCAATAGGTTTTATTATGGGTCCACAGAGCTAATCCTTACTATATTTGCCTTGAACAAATTTTGCTACCAAAGTATCCAGTGTCTTTGGGTTTGATCTGGTGATGTGCTTTTGGGATATCTCTTAATCAAAGTTACACTACCTGAAACCGTTTGTTATATGCACTTTGTTTGATTTTCTTAATGTGTATTTAGGAGACTACCTGGTTCAAATTTGAATATATATACATGCATAAACACTAAGAATTTTGTTAATCAAGTTTAAGGTAAAATATGACTTACATTGACAAGGCTTCCATGTGCTTTGTGTAGACTTGAGTGAATGTCACAAGAACATTTACAGAAACATTTTTATTGAGCAGGATTTGGGAATTCAATGTACAGTTTGATTTGAATGAAAATACATGATGCACACATGCCATGCTCCCATGCGTTTAGTAAAACACAAGATTGAAATTGAGGCACCATAGAAGCAAAATGTAAAATAACTAAGTTCTAATTCACCCACTCAAGTTCAAATCAGCATGCAGTTTCCTATTATGAAGTTGTTTCATTGACAGCTAACTGCATTCCATACTATGGCTACTAAGTCAATGTGCCAGGGCCCCATGAGCCTAATCTTGAGAATCACATTGATACAGTTTTATTTTGCTCATGCCTAGCCTGCTTTGAGGCAAACCAGCCAATAAGCTATTGGGAGAGGAGTAGGTTTGACTATTCTTAGACTAAAGTGTAGCTTCAGATGTCTATGTTGACAGTGCACAGCCATTGCGAGTAATTCACATTGCAGAGAACATCCATTGTCATTCACTCATATTGCAAAGAACATCCAGTAACCATATTCATACATTTCAAGGCATAAAGCAGTATATTCAGAGTGAACAGAAATGGACTGTATAGACAGGACACTAAAGCAGTTAATGTCTGTTCTATACTTTCCAGGTCTATCTGCAATGTTCTGTGACAGAGATCATTCAGCTACAGGAACTAACTGCCATCTGTCTCTATCAATTGAAATGGTTGGAATGAGATCTATTTGCTCAGTCTCTGTTCAACACTGCACTCATAATGATGGGTGCAAGACTAGGACCACCTGTCCTTTAATGAACCTAAGCGCGCAGGCCCGTCAAGTTCAGACAAAATGTAATACCAACGTAAAAATGTTTTGACATTTTACAACAAATGCATTGGTGAGGCTCTGACAATATTATGCACTGGTTCAAATACAGTAAATAAAAACTGTTTGTCTTATGATTTAAAGTTGCATGCAAACAAACACCAAATCTTCAGTTCAATCCTCCAGTCAGAATGATAAAATATGAAATGAGCAATCAAAAATAAACCAATAGGAAGTCAGTGTTTCATAATGCAAAGTAGAATGGTTACAGAGGCACTGTGAGGTAACACAATCATAATATGAAAAGTAATGCAGTATGCAGCTCTGCTTCCACTAGTAACATTTCAGATTCCTTCTTTGAGAGGAGGGTAATAACGTTTGAGAAATAAAGCTAAACATGTTATGTTTGCAATGCATGTGTAATAAGTGCTACAAAGAGATTATGGTTTCTCTAACCACATAATGCCTTGTTTTTCAACAGATGCAATCAGACTCCTCTTCAGTTTTCAATGAAGGCCTTTTCACCTCCTCTACCTCTATTTCAACATTCTCCAGCAGGGTGTGTTTCTCATCTTCCGGCATCAGAGTCACAGGATTTAAATGGAAAATTCCCCTACAGGAAAAGTACATTATCATGAGCATCACAGTTAAGAAAAGATGAGAAAACAGATGTGCCTAATTAACTGGTCTTGGCACCAAGGTAAAAATCCTGCACACTGACCAGGCAGTGTTTAATTTAATTCTACAACAATCATGTAAGCAGGTTCAACAGGACCTGTGTGAAAACGTACTTGTGTTCGCATGTTGGGAAGAACATGTCCAGGATCTTGACAATGACCGCTGACCCAACCACACCAATCACTACCACCCACATGACCAAGAAGAACAGGGGCAAGGACTCAGACCAGAAGCGTCGTAGGCGGTCCCTCACCTCCTCCACCCATCGACACATGGCCTGCAAACAGATTTTAAGTCCAGAGCACATTGTAGTAGAGGAATTTTACAATATTCGATTTGGATCCAATGTCCAATTTACTTACACTGTAAGAAGAGATAGATTCTTTGAGTGGTGCCTCTGTCTGCATCTGATCAGACAGCCCTCCCAAGTCATCACCCTCATCATTGTTATCATATAGCAGGTCTGGGTCCATGCGGAGGGGAGTCTCCGGGAGCTTGCCTGGGGCAGCAGTCTCCTCCTGGGTGGTGTCCGCATGCTTCAGAGGGTAATGACTGGTGGTCTGGGACATCACTTGATATTCAGCTGAGCAGAAGGAAGTGGATCATTATCATTCACAAATTGATTTAGGAACATTGCTTTAGCAATGGAATCCAGTTATCTTGTCCATTTCATGTGAGAATATGAAAAGTGAATGAAAATGGCTGTTCTTGCATACCCTTTTTAGGATTTGTTGGATCTGTGATGACCACATCATTTTCCCTTGGGATCCTGAAAATCTCACTGTGTCCAATGGGATAGGTGTTGGTATACTGCGCAAGCGTCTGGAAATTGGGGCTCATCAGTATCTTCACTTCACACATTTCTGGCTGCTGGACCTAAATTATAGAAAAGGATACAAAGCCATAAGAGCACAGATTTTCCATCATTGTACCACCATGGTGCAAATATGCTCATTTAGCTGTTACATAAATATCCTAACACCATTATTCTATTGTCCTTTTCTCAATCAACTAACTTTACCTTTTTTCCCTCCATCTCGATGACCTCGCTGAACACTTGGAGAGCCACCACCTCTTCTGAATCACTCCACAAGCGATTCTGGCTCACCATCACCCGGGTGACAGTGGAGACATAGTCACCAGATTCAAATTCACTTGTGCCATTGGTGGTATCCACTGTAAACAAAGTGAAAGGCTGTTTTAAATCAGGTGCAGAATGCTGTAGCGAAGTTATATGCACCAGAAACATTTTCACTACTCACACAGCAAGGCTTGGCAGTTCAACCTGGTCACCCCTGACAACTCCACAGGGATGTCATTGATGAGCACCTGCTCTTCATCCACTGAAATATTCAGGTTGATCTGAAAATTAACATGTGTTGAGCTATACGTTATGTTGTTATTCAATATCATTCTGACAGGCTTAATCATAGACCACTACATCATAGTATAGCTTACCTGCAAGTTGTTGGACTCCTGCACCTGTGTATCATTCAATGTCCCTGCTGTCACATTGATCAGAATACTTTCCTGTGTGAGAATCAAGAATAGGAAAGCGGCCATTAATTATTATGATCATGATATAAGTTAGCTAATGTGGTAGGCAGCAAGGTATTCACCAAAACATCAGAACATTCGAGAGCGCATTCTAGCTTGCTAGTATTACGCTCATGCAACCTGGCTAACATAAACATTAGCTAGCTGCAATGAGTCAGATAGCAACAAAAGGTAACGTTAGCTCCATTAGCTAGCTACCAAGATTAGCGTTACTTTTATTTTTTTAAACCTTTATTTAACTCGACAAGTTAGTTAAGAACAAATTATTATTTACAATGACGGCCTACCGGGGAACAGTGGGTTAACTGCCTTGTTCAGGGGCAGAACGGCATATTTTTACATTGTCAGCTCCGGGATTCGATCTAGAAACCTTTCGGTTAACTTACTGGCACAACGCTATAATCACTAGGCTACCTGCCCCTCAATTCATGTAGCTATCTAGTGGTAGAGTAGTCTCCTACCGTGTTTAATTGTCGAGGTGAAGACTCAGCGAAAATGAATGACATAAACAGTACACATAGAGTATAAACTGATGTCCGTTTCATCGCCATCTTCTAGCTGTCGTATGATCGTGGAGGAAACAACACCCACGGCCCAAGTGACGCCGAAATCAATCAAGAGCGCGTGCGCAAGCATGGCGGTTCTTCTTGAAACAACATTTGGTGATATAGTCATTGATTTATTTACAGAACGGCCTAAAAGTAAGAAAACATGCACCAACGTTAACGTCTGGTTACACACAGCCTACATTTGATAATGACATTTGCTCATTAAAATCTCAACTGTTATTCTACTGCTAGCAAGATTGCTAACCACTGCCAATCTATAGCATATTGCTAGCTAACTAGTAAAGCTAAATGTTAGCTAACTTGTTAGCGAGTTATCTGAAATATAATACTAACATTTCAGAAACATAGGATTGCCATGGATACGCTTAATATGACAGTTTACTCAGTGTTGATGTGGTGGATCATTGAAACGAAGGCCGGGAGAGAATTCCTAGCCCAATATTAATGGTCTAAAGGAGTCTAACGTTAATCCTTACAGTCCAAGGACCTTCCAAGGCGAATTGGTTTGGAAGCCAAAACAACCAAATTATCAAACTAAACGTGAATCAATTCTCAATTGCGGTACGGTTCTAGAAGTTTATAACGTAGGTGCACACGGGTCGAGAGAAAGATTTGAGGTGACAGACAGTTGTAGTAGGATGTCCATACTACCCAGTGGTGCATCTAGTAGGTCTAGGCTCTGGTGTAGTTGTCATTATAGTCCAACCGTTGTAAACGAGAGTTTCTATTGGACAAATTCACATGTTTATCCCCATTTCGTTCCGTTTACGAAACGTTTTTCAACCGAATCGGCGGAATGAATACAGCCCTGATCGCGCACAAACAGTTCACTTTCATAGCCACATACAAACAGCTTATTGTATTCGTTCTCGCATCTACGTGCTCTCCTCTCACATTTTCCCGTTGCTTGTGGACTTCAATGCACAACACATCAGCTGCCTGTGACCTACCGAAAACTTTTCCATATCATAACCGCTACATCGTTGTCACCATATTAGCTTCATAGTCAACATAGCTAATAACGCGTTAGTAAACCCCCTACAATCATGCAGTATAGTCAGTAAACAGTTTAGCGGTTAGACCGGTGGGCCCCGGTGGCAATAAATTTGTAACACCAAAAGCTTACCTTGACTTGGAAGAGTTCCACCGGGGTAAAAACAGTTTCAAGTTGGATATTCGCGCTTTCAAACCACTTGAGCCACAGACTCCAAGTAAATGTCGTGATGCTGGGAAAATTGCGCACAACATTGCACAGGTCTTATTTTCACGATTTGGACATGGATTCGCTTTCCAAAACGAATAAACATGTGGAAATGTGAGTAGCATTTTGTATACCCAGTTGAATTAGTTAGGGAGCGTAAACAAAGTACAAACTTGTTTACATTCGAATTTCAATAGCTCCTTGGTCATGTGTACTACTTGACTCAAACAAGGTTCGAAATGTCCACTGACTACCCTTCTGTATTGCACACCCTTTGGTTCGTTCATTTTCGTCTCACACGTTTTTACATACATTTTTCTAAATTTCAATAGCTCCTTGCTCATGTGACCTAACTTCCAACAAGGTTCAGAATGTCCACTGTGGGCCTACACATTGCACACTCTTTAGTTTGTCCATTTTCATCTCACACGTTTTTACATGAAATGTAAAATTTTTACAATTTCAATAGCTCCTTGGTCATGTCACCTAATGACTTCAAACAAGGTGACTGCCCTTATATATTGCACACCCTTTAGTTTGTCAATTTCCATCTCACTCAATTTTACATACATTTTTCAGAATTTAAAACTTCAATAGCTCCTTGGTCATGTGACCTACTGGACTCAAACAAACTTCAGAATGTCCACGGACTAGCCTTATATATTGCACACTCTTGTTTGTGTTATGTAAAATCAGACAGTATAACGTACCTTTTTTATAGTTTTAAATTTCAATAGCTCCTTGGTCATGTAAATTACACACCTAAGAAGCGTGCATTGAATATACACCCATATTGCATAACCTCTAGTCATGTATCTTCTATATTGTTGTACATTAATATTAGTTTGACAATTAGTGGGTTCAGTGTTGTGTTAACCCTTTTCTTTCATATTTATCTACAATAATTGGTAGTTCTAAATATTTATTTTTATTTTGCCATAGTACACAATAGGAGAGAGACAGATAATATCTCCTTTCATCGTTAATATCAACCATAAAGGAAAAGGGCAAAGTACGAGAGTCATGTTATTGTCATAAGGTGAATGCACCAATTTGTAAGTCGCTCTGGATAAGAGCGTCTGCTAAATGACTTAAATGTAATGGAAATGTAATTGTCCAAAGCAGGGATGGAGAGTGAGCTAGTGAGATAGGCTGCAGTGGGTTTGCTGGGAAATACACATACTGAAGATGTAACCACAGTAATGGTGGCCAGAAAATCAATGAATGAAAATTGAATATTGAAAAATTAAACAGAAATTACAGACCTCTAATCTTTTCTAACATGTCAACAGACACTTTACTTCAAATAAGTACAAATCATTTCACAGTGTTAACTTTCTCTTTATCCCTGGTTGATGTACATTTCAGAGCCTCTTCAGTGTGGATGGGGTATAGCATACATTTTCAACAACACAGACAGCACTTCCAGTTTGTGTTCTTCACTCTGAACTCTTTTGTCTTCATTCCTAGGCACAGCACATGAAACCACCATTCGCATGCTAAAAATTCAATCTAAAACAAAACTAAGCATAACACGTTATAAATTATATAAAATATCCATGCAGTATGACGAATCAAATCAAATTTATTTATATAGCCCTTCGTACATCAGCTGATATCTCAAAGTGCTGTACAGAAACCCAGCCTAAAACCCCAAACAGCAAGCAATGCAGGTGTAGAAGCACGGTGGCTAGGAAAAACTCCCTAGAAAGGCCAAAACCTAGGAAGAAACCTAGAGAGGAACCAGGCTATGTGGGGTGGCCAGTCCTCTTCTGGCTGTGCCGGGTGGAGATTATAACAGAAAATGGCCAAGATGTTCAAATGTTCATAAATGACCAGCATGGTCGAATAATAATAAGGCAGAACAGTTGAAACTGGAGCAGCAGCACAGTCAGGTGGACAGGGGACAGCAAGGAGTCATCATGTCAGGTCGTCCTGGGGCACGGTCCTTGGGCTCAGGTCCTCCGAGAGAGAGAAAGAAAGAGAGAATTAGAGAGCATATGTGGGGTTTGTAAGTCGCTCTGGATAAGAGCGTCTGCTAAATGACTTAAATGTAATGTAATGTAATGGGTGGCCAGTCCTCTTCTGGCTGTGCCGGGTGGAGATTATAACAGAACATGGCCAAGATGTTCAAATGTTCATAAATGACCAGCATGGTCAAATAATAGTAAGGCAGAACAGTTGAAACTGGAGCAGCAGCATGGCCAGGTGGACTGGGGACAGCAAGGAGTCATCATGTCAGGTAGTCCTGGGGCATGGTCCTAGGGCTCAGGTCCTCCGAGAGAGAGAAAGAAAGAAGGAAAGAATTAGAGAACGCACACTTAGATTCACACAGGACACCGAATAGGACAGGAGAAGTACTCCAGATATAACAAACTGACCCTAGCCCCCCGACACAAACTACTGCAGCATAAATACTGGAGGCTGAGACAGGAGGAGTCAGGAGACACTGTGGCCCCATCCGAGGACACCCCCGGACAGGGCCAAACAGGAAGGATATAACCCCACCCACTTTGCCAAAGCACAGCCCCCACACCACTAGAGGGATATCTTCAACCACCAACTTACCATCCTGAGACAAGGCTGAGTATAGCCCACAAAGATCTCCGCCACGGCACAACCCAAGGGGGGGGGGGCGCCAACTCAGACAGGATGACCACAACAGTGAATCAACCCACTCAGGTGACGCACCCCCTGCAGGGACGGCATGAGAGAGCCCCAGTAAGCCAGTGACTCAGCCCCTGTAATAGGGTTAGAGGCAGAGAATCCCAGTGGAAAGAGGGGAACCGGCCAGGCAGAGACAGCAAGGGCGGTTCGTTGCTCCAGAGCCTTTCTGTTTACCTTCCCACTCCTGGGCCAGACTACACTCAATCATATGACCCACTGAAGAGATGAGTCTTCAATAAAGACTTAAAGGTTGAGAGCGAGTTTGCGTCTCTGACATGGGTAGGCAGACCATTCCATAAAAATGGAGCTCTATAGGAGAAAGCCCTGCCTCCAGCTGTTTGCTTAGAAATTCTAGGGACAATTAGGAGGCCTGCGTCTTGTGACCGTAGCGTACGTGTATGTATGTACGGCAGGACCAAATCAGAGAGATAGGTAGGAGCAAGCCCATGTAATGCTTTGTAGGTTAGCAGTAAAACCTTGAAATCAGCCCTTGCTTTGACAGGAAGCCAGTGTAGAGAGGCTAGCACTGGAGTAATATGATCCAATTTTTTGGTTCTAGTCAGGATTCTAGCAGCCGTATTTAGCACTAACTGAAGTTTATTTAGTGCTTTATCCGGGTAGCCGGAAAGTAGAGCATTGCAGTAGTCTAACCTAGAAGTGACAAAAGCATGGATTAATTTTTCTGCATCATTTTTGGACAGAAAGTTTCTGATTTTTGCAATATTACGTAGATGGAAAAAAGCTGTCCTCGAAATGGTCTTGATATGTTCTTCAAAAGAGAGATCAGGGTCCAGAGTAACGCCGAGGTCCTTCACAGTTTTATTTGAGACGACTGTACAACCATTAAGATTAATTGTCAGATTCAACAGAAGATCTCTTTGTTTCTTGGGACCTAGAACAAGCATCTCTGTTTTGTCCGAGTTTAATAGTAGAAAATTTGCAGCCATCCACTTCCTTATGTCTGAAACACATGCTTCTAGCGAGGGCAATTTTGGGGCTTCACCATGTTTCATTGAAATGTACAGCTGTGTGTCATCCGCATAGCAGTGAAAGTTAACATTATGTTTTCGAATAACATCCCCAAGAGGTCAAATGTATAGTGAAAACAATAGTGGTCCTAAAACGGAACCTTGAGGAACACCGGAATTTACAGTTGATTTGTCAGAGGACAAACCATTCACAGAGACAAACTGATATCTTTCCGACAGATAAGATCTAAACCAGGCCAGAACATGTCCGTGTCCGAATTAGCCATCCATTGTGTTATATAATAAATTGTCTTGCATGCCATCACTGTTGTCAAAAGATTATAAACATGTTAAATAAAGTTACTAACCCAGTCAGTCTTTGGGCCACATGCAGGTTCTTTGTCAGTGGCACACATGAAACAGTTCTTGGCTTTGTTGAACTCTGAAATCATAGGCATGAACTGAACATATGGCTATCCCACACAACTACATCAAAATAGATAATTTACATTTACTTTGAATTAAATGTCATTACATACCAGACATTTTTAGTAAATCCTCAGACATTTCCTTTCGCAGATGCTCCATGTGTTTTTTTGTGAAGGTTCTATATCAATTTGGGAGGGGATGTTGGGGAAGTTCTGTGCAACTTCCTTGGCCATCATCAGTGTTCTCTTTTTTATGTAAACATAATGGAATTCTGATTAGTTATAGGCAAATAAATACGCAGGCCAAAACTGTATACTGATTTCCTTATCAATATAATCTAATAGAGGTCATTTCCTTTATACCCCATTCTACACACAGCCTAAATTATAGGCACTGAACCATTTACAGGAGAATAATAAAAGTAGCATGTAGGATCCAACCCTATCACAGAGTGAATAAATGTAGAGCATTTGTAGGTTTTAATAAATAAAAATATTAAGTGACAGCTTCATCAGTACGTGCTTAAAGAAAGTCATATCACAAAGATCACAACTGACAGTTTCCAGTCGAAGTCTATGACAATCGAGAATGAATTGTAAGCAGTGTGTTAAAGTGTGTTTGTCAAAATAATATCTGAAAATGACAATTGTTGAACATAATACTTCTATGCAGTTGAGGAATATTACATGTATCAACACTACATGTAGGACGGACATAAGACATTCCCACATACAGTAAACACATGCATAGAGGCATTTTTCAGCTCTGATTTTACCAGTCAGAATCCAGAATGGATATGACAATGTGGCAGCACAGGACGTAATACACCCTTACAACAATCTACTTTTTGATCTTCTTTACTTCTTATTTGGTAAACTGCTACTGTGTGTCAAGAAAAGAGCCCCAATTAGGGGTTAGTGTACTCCAGTAAAAAAAAGGTCTGGTTTAGATGAAAAACTATTGCCCTGTGTCCCCGTTCATAGGGGCATGAGAGACTAGTTAGTGGTAGAATTGAGTTGGCACTTTATTGGCCCAAATAACCACAGACCCAGGAGGTTGAGTAATTAGTATTTTTCTTTTTTTGCATTGACGTATGGTGTCAAGAATAGGATCCAAAGTGTTAGGAAATATTTGTTAAAATCAAATCAAATTGTATTTGTTACATACACATGGTTAGCAGATGTTAATGCGAGTGTAGCGAAATGCTTGTGCTTCTAGTTCCGACAATGCAGTAATAACCAACGAGTAATCTAACCTAACAATTCACAGCAACTACCTACTACACAAGTGTAAAGGGATGAAGAATATGTACATAAAGATATATGAATGAGTGATGGTACAGAACGGCATAGGCAAGATGCAGTAGATGGTATCGAGTACAGTATATACATATGAGAAGAGTAATGTAGGGTATGTAAACATATAAAAGTGGCATTGTTTAAAGTGGCTAGTGATACATGTATTACATAAAGATGGCAAGATGCAGTAGATGGTATAGAGTACAGTATAAACATATGAGAAGAGTAATGTATGGTATGTAAACATTATATTAAGTGGCATTGTTTGAAGTGGCTAGTGATATTTTTTACATACATTTTTCCAATATTAAAGTGGCTGGAGTTGAGTCAGTATGTTAGCAGCAGCCACTCAATGATAGTGGTGGCTGTTTAACAGTCTGATGGCCTTGAGATAGAATCTGTTTTTCAGTCTCTCGGCCCCTACTTGGACCTCGTCTTCTGGATGATAGCGGGGTGAACAGGCAGTGGCTCGGGTGGTTGTTGTACTTGATGATCGTTAATGGCCTTCGTGTGACATCGGGTGGTGTAGGTGTCCTGGAGGGCAGATAGTTTGGCCCCGGTGATACGTTGTGCAGACCTCACTACCCTCTGGAGAGCCTTACGGTTGTGGGTGGAGCAGTTGCCGTACCAGGCGGTGATACAGCCCGACAGGATGATCTCGATTGTGCATCTGTAAAAGTTTATGAGTGCTTTTGGTGACAAGCCAAATTTTTTCAGCCTCCTGAGGTTGAAGAGGCGCTGCTGCTCCTTCTTCACCACGCTGTCTGTGTGGGTAAGTCGCTCTGGATAAGAGCGTCTGCTAAATGACTTAAATGTAAATGTAAATGTGTACCAATTCAGTTTGTCTGTGATGTGTAAGCCGAGGAACTTAAAACTTACTACCATCTTCACTACTCTCCCGTCGATGTGGATAAGGGGGGTGCACCCTCTGCTGTATCCTGAAGTCCACGATCATCTCCTTTGTTTTGTTGACGTTGAATGTGGGGTTATTTTCCTGACACCACACTCCGAGGGCCCTCACCTCCTCCCTGTAGGCCGTCTCGTCGTTGTTGGTAATCAAGCCTACCACTGTAGTGTCGTCTGCAAACTTGATGATTGAGTTGGAGACGTGCATGGCCACGCAGTCGTGGGTGAACAGGGAGTACAGGAGAGGGCTCAGAATGCACCCTTGTGGGGCCCCAGTGTTGAGGATCAGCGGGGTGGAGATGTTGTTACCTACCCTCACCACCTGGGGGCGGCCCGTCAGTTGCATAGGGCGAGGAACCCAGGGTCTTGAGCTTGATGACGAGTTTGGAGGGTACTATGGTGTTAAATGCTGAGCTGTAGTCGATGAACAGCATTCTCACATAGGTATTCCTGACTTGCCTAGTTAAATAAAGGTACAATTTTAGATAATTTTAGATAAATAAATACAAAAAAACTGTAGACCCTGCCACATACCACAAGAGGTATGTGTTTGAAGTTAGTAGATCATATGACCAAACTAGCTAGCTGCATTTTCTAAGTAATTTAAGTGAAAGTAAAACATTAAATAAAAATATATGTAGTTAGCTCTCTCTCTCCCTCCTTCATTTTTTATTAATTAATTAGTTCAAAACTGTTCAACTTGTCTTTCTCTCTGAGTCAACTAACATTACTCACCACATTATGTATTGCAGTGCTAGTTAGCAGTTGCTTATTCTTTCAGTACTAGATTCATTCTCTGATCTTTTGATTGGGTGGACAATATGTCAGTTCATGCTGTAAGAGCTCTGATTGGTTGGAAGATGTCCTCCGGAAGTTGTCATAATTACCATGTAAGTCTATGGAAGGGGGTGAGAACCATGAGCCTCCTAGGTTTTGTATTGAAGTCAATGTACCCAGAGGAGGACAGAAGCTAGCTGTCCTCCTGCTACACCATGGTGCTACCCTACAGAGTTCTGTTGAGGCTACTGTAGACCTTTATTGCAAAACAGTGTGTTTTAATGTGAGAACGATAACTTTAAATGTTTCATTATTTTTATGAAATTCACTGAGGATGGTCCTCCCCATCCTCTTCTGAAGAGCCTTCACTGTTGTACACTGTTTTGACTGGTTTTAACACAGTTGCAGCAGACAGTATTTTTTCAGTGACAACACGTTTGTGGCGTCCATCTTCTGTTTACGCACAGGTGTTCAGTGATGCAGATAGCTAATTAATACAGGTAGTCAACTCTGTCTTCCGTAAACAAGCAATGTAACATGGAAATATGGCAGCGTGGGAACCCTAACCCTATAACGTTGTGTATCCAAAACCTTATCGCAAGTGATGCATGTTAATGTTCAGACCGAGTGTCAGGGCTCTTATCAAAACTCCCCCATACAGAAGACACCTTTTTTCTTATTCTTATGTGTGATTGTAATGGAACTGAGAGTCGTGATCAACGGCTATGAAATTCCTTGCTATGAATTTAACTCCATTGTCCTGGAGTTAATTTCTTAGCAAGGGAATTCCTAATGTATTGTGATGTGTTGCTCTCATAATGCTGATAATCTCCTTTTTTAAAGTTATGCAAAATCAAATTCTACAACTACTGCCTCATCCACAATGTCCAGAGAGACTTTATTGTGCAGACTGGAGATCCAACTGGGACTGGCTGTGGTGGAGCATCTGTCTATGGGTCAGTCCATTTCATCAGCATCAATGTCTAAAATCATCACAGCTGTTTTTTAATAATTACAGGAATGTTGAGAGGTGAAACGTGTCAATGTGCCCTGAGCAAAGCACTTAAACTTGCCTGAACGTCAGACTGTTACCATTGATTTTCAGTCTGACCGAGGTAGCCCTTAAAAATACGCAATAGTCTCTATAATCCAAAATGTTGAATACAATGATATTTACACTTACTTTACCAGTTGTACATGCTGTTGATCCTTTTGGCGGTAAGAGCAGGATATAGGGTATTCACAGGCGAGTGTTGTTTACTCAACTTTTTTTCAGCGCCGGTATGTCGCTTGTGTTTTAGACCCATTGCACAATATGTAAACAAAGCCGAATGCAACTGAACGTAGTTGACCGAAGCATGTTTCCTCATAATCAGCTGGAAGTGTTTGCTGTCTGTGGTTCGGTTTCTCATGTGCGAATTGCAACAGTATTGAAAATAAAACCGGATACAAATCGATATACAGACCAGTGTACTGAAGGTCGGGTTGATAGCATTTCCCTGTGGATCTTTATATCAGATTACTTCCGACATAGGGGAAAAAAATCAACGGAAAAAGTTAGACCAACATTCTGATTTGTAATGGGACTGTTCGGCAATGCTGAGCCTACATGTTAGAGACGAGTGTGTAAGTATTTCACTCTTGGATTCCAAAAGAGGCTACACTTAAACCCGAATTGCTCCTGTAATTCGCTCTGGATAAAAGCGTCTGCTAAATGACTAAAATGCAAATGTATTGATGTCTTTTCTATACCCTCAGTAAACTCTATGGAGACCAGGCCAGTTTATTTGATGCGTCATCTCTCATTTATCACAGTGTTAATCTGCTAAATTGTAATTATTCGCTCCTATGGCCTATGTACTGCCTACCTCCTCATGCCTTTTGCACACACTTTATATAGACTTTCTTTTTTTCTACTGTGTCATTGACTTGTTTGTTATTGGCTTGTTTATTGTTTACTCCATGTGTAACTGTGTTGTCTGTGTCACATTGCTTTGCTTCATCTTGGCCGGGTCGCAGTTGTAAATGAGAACTTGTTCTCAACTAGCCTACCCGGTTAAATAAAGGTAAAATAAAAAAAATCATGGTTCTCAGGTTGGTAAAACTGCCATCCAACTCCTCAGTATTTTGGGCTCCCAAGTGGCGCAGTGGTCTAAGGCACTACAGACACCCTGGTTCGAATCCAGGCTGTATTACAACCTGCCGTGACTGAGAGTCCCGTAGGGCAGCGCACAATCGGCCCAGCGTCGTCTGGGTTTGGCCGTCATTGTAAATAATAATTTGTTCTTAACTGACTTGCCTAGTTAAATAATGGTTCAATTTAACTGCAGTTTGAAAACAACAAAGTTAGCCTACTGTTTCGAGCAGGATAGCAAGTGTCTGAAATCTCAGAAATGTTCAGGTTAGCTTACTTGTGCTGTAACAATCTCTTTACCCCCCCCCCCCAGTTCCTAATCACCTCTGGTGAGGTCCACACTGTGTTAGGTGAGGTGTCAGAGAGTATTGGCGTCTTGGATGAGATCAATGACACCTTCGTTGATAAGGTCTTCATCCCTTTTCAGGATATCAGGCCAGCAGATTTCATTTCATCATGAATAGCTCCCATACAGAGGTGTAGATGCAATGACCTACTCAGACATCCCAGTATAAAGTGAGGAGAAGAGAGGTGTGAATGATTTTCTCAATACCTGAACAAAAGTAGCTGTGATGTTACGTTAGATTTTTTGATGTCATGTACTGTACACCTTTTGTTGATTTGCAAAGTCAAACCCTCTTTGGTGTGCAGAGTGGTCGTATTGGAGCAGAGGAAGTGATCAACGACACAGATGGTAAGGAGGCTGAGGAGCTGGATGAGCTGCTGAAGGAGGAGGCGGCCAAGACCCAGGCCATCCTTCTGGAGATGGTGAGATGGGGGTCTTGTGGTTCTGTCCACCTAGCCTTGTAGAGGATGCGCATACTTTCAGGCGTGATGGCAGAGCAGATTTTGTAACACTCCACATTACCACTTTGTGTACTGATTGATGTTGAAGAACACAACACTAGTTATTTAGCTGGTAAACATATTAGTGTTGTAAAGATTATATGGTGGTTTTATGAGAGTTTTGTGGTTTGAGACGTTGTTGTGTGTATGTGCTTGTGTAGGTGGGAGAATGTTCTGTCTGTGTGTAAGCTGAACCCAATGACTATAGAGGAGGACCTGGAAATCATCTTCTCTCGCTTCGGACTTTCACCCTGTCTATTTCAACATACTGGCCTCCATGACACTACTATACATATTTCATTAGAAATAGACCTAGTCCTAACCATTTAAAAATAGAAAGGAGACTTGGTAGAATATTGGTGTATTATCTTATATTAACATGTTCTTATTTCTGTACAGCTGTGAGATCATCAGAGACTTGAAGTCAGGAGAGTCTCTGTGCTATTCTTTCATTGAGTTTGAAAATAATATGTTTGGTGTTCACTTGATTTTTATATGTACCATGAGTTAGCATTTAGTAATTGTAGCCCTCTTTAAACATTGAACAATGACCCACTCATATTCACAAGTCCAAATCAAGACTAAGCTAAAAGGAGATTCATTTTGGAACCGTTTCAGTGCAGTTATGCAGAATACAAATAGAGGGCACCAGTTAGTCAAAATTGAGAGTACACATGAATTCACTTGAAAGGGTTTTGTTTACTGAATTGATAGGTTGTTTCCTTATTCACTATACACATAAGGGCTCAGTTTTCCCTCTTTTATATATAATTGATGTAATTTCTCTCCACAGGAGGGGGACTGTGAAAAGGCCTTCTTCAAGATGGACAACGTGCTCATAGATGACCGACTCGTACATGTGGACTTCAGCCAGTCTGTCTCAAAGATGAAATGGAAAGGCAAAGGTAATCCCTTATTAAAACATAACTCATTAACTTCCTTTTAATATTTTGGGTTTTTCAGTATTTCCATTATATATACTTTCAGAGACTTTACGCCTCAATCAGGCACTTTAGCTAAAGGATGTGCCATTTACCTTCTCTTCTAAGTAGAGAAATTAACAAGGTCTTTGGTTTTCTAGGTGGGAAGTATACAAAGGATGACTTCAAGGCCTATGAAAAAGAAGTGGGATACAAATGAGCTTAAGGATAAAATCAAACCCAAGCCAGAGTATCCTTAAATGTTTTTATATTTTGCTATTCATATGAAGTGAAAGATAGGGGTTAGAACTGTGTAAAATAACTAAACTGTGCACCATTTCACATAGCAATCAGGTTAGAGAGGTCAACTATTGTAAAGATGTTTCTGTTGGAGGAAATTAAATTTCTCTGGAAGAAAGTGTTTCTCTTTGAAATGTTGTCTTGGCAAACCTTTTAAAGAATTACTCTCTTTACTTAAGTTTTACTTAATGGTCCCAAAAGCTCCAAGTACGACCTGCTTTTAGAGGAAGAAGGAACAAGCCATTGGCATGCTGAGAAGAAACATAAAGACAAGAAGCACAATCACTCAGACAACAAGGACACCAGGAAGTCCAAGAAATCCAAGGTTGACTGAAAATGTCTCCCCAACTCATTGTTTGTGAAAAATGTCATTTGTTTCACAATAATGTTCAGTCAGAGCATTAGAGTAAGAATATATGAGAAAGCATGGCTCATGTGATTTGGGTATGGCCTATTATTTCAACAGTTGTGACACCAGTCACTCCAGCTACACAGTCATTCCGCAGAGTATAACTCCAAAGATTTCTATCTAACCTTTCTCAAATGTCTTTGTCTCCCATGTTATACCTACAGTGGGACAGGGAGGAAACCCGGCGGGAGAAAAAGACAGACTGGCAGCATTCTCACTCCAGGGAAAGAGACGACGGCGATGACCACCATAAGCACAGCATGTCCCATGAAAAGCACCGCCCGGAGGGCCTTGACAAGGGCCACAGGGAGAGTAGCCGTAATCACTCACCCAAGAAGTCTAAAGACAATGAGAGGAACAGACACCGATGATGAGAGAGGAATGGGATTGAGGTCCGTTCCATTTCAACTTCCACCAATTATGGATTTGGAAATTCCTCTTTAAAAATAAATGTCCGTTCTTTTCATGAATTGACTAAATTTAAATGGAATTGGTCCTCCCAAATACCTGCCTCTGTGGCCCCTACTACCCTACCACGACCACCCATGTCTGGGAGAGCAGAACCAGGGACTCATCATGACTAAAACCTCGGCAGTTAGTAAGGTTGTGTAAGTATATTTGTTTTTTAGTTTGACTTATACCTACCCCACTTCTCTTTCTCTGTTCATCGAAGGGGGGGTGAATAATTTGTTTTCCCCCCATGTTTGTCTTTGACCTTTTACTGTAGTTTCTTACAGATTTTATAGAGTAAATCAATTAAGTGGGCATGGAAAACATGAGTTGTGTTTCTGAGTGAGTGCACTGCAAAGGGAATTCCCTGTGTAACCCTCTCCACGAGGTCGGCCAGTGTGATATCACTGAAATAGCATGATATCTCACCTTCCACCTCGCTGCGTGAAAACAAGTGGGAGGAAGCTATGCTAGCTGAAAGTTATGTGGGCTACATCTCTAAATGAGGGATCCTCTTTTGGCGACAGTTTTAAATGTTTTGGGTCTGTGTATCTTGGCAGTACTGTCAGGAAGGGTATCAGTTAGCCCAACCTGAATCCTGTGTTGAAGTATATTGGGATATGAGGGGAAAACCAATAGAGAGCTAGGCTATATTTAATTCGATACAGTCCTGACCAAAAGTGTTCAGAATAATGTTTTCAGCCTTGGCAGTCATAGAAGAATAGCACAGTGAGGGTTAGTGTGTGCAGCTAGCGAACAGTCGTTGAGTTTTCCACAGGGCCTCTCCTTGTGCAATGCTGTGGGCCACCACTTCTAGCCCCCTCTGAGTTCCCTGAATTAAAGCACGAGAGACCCAAGTCAACATTCACCATATTTGGTCTGTTGACATTTGGAATCATTTCACATTTGGTTGTTTCTCAGAATGAGATGCCAGTTTGAAGCTTCCCAAAATGGGTTGTTTTTAACTTGTACTGAGTGTGGGGGTGGGGTGGTGGTGGAACCAGATGGCTGTTGAAGCCGGTGAGGTTTAGCGTGGTTCAAGTTGTAAAAAGACTGCAGATAGACAGAGGTATGTTTTGTTTTCCACCCCCATATCTAACCACTGTCAGACTTCCCCAACAGCCCACAGTACCTGAGTGAGAGCAAATTGCACTTGACAAAAGGAGTGAACCTAATGGCACTGTAGAAAGCTAAATCATGAGCAGACAGTTGTAAGATCCCACGGTCAGAAGCTGATTCCCATCATTGACCAGAATTAGGAAGAACTTGGGACCAAGGGAAGTGTACAGTCAGTCATGCATTTTGTTCTACAGATAGCTGGGTGTACAAAGTGAAATGTCTCCCCACTGGGCACACACTGGTTGACTCAATGTTGTTTCAATGTAATTTGTCAACGTATTGTGGAAGCATATGTGGAAAATAAATTGAAAACAGTAGTTTGATTGGATTTCAAAAAAAAGTAATCTCATTTCAACCAGCATTGTAAACACTGAAATTAGGGTAAAACTTCACTAACAGGTTGTTACATCAATGTATTTAAGTCAGTCAATCTAATTCCAACGTAATCATCAGAACTATATATACATTGAAATTGTGTTAAATACCACAAATAAACGTTAATCATTTTCATACTATATTGGGTGGTTGAAATGGTCGAATTTCATATATGATTAGGCATATTTTATTTGGTCATATTTTAATAGTAAAATGGTATGTTTGAATCAACGTCATTATTTTAATGTCATGCCAACAACCTAAATAAAGAGATATTGAAATAAAATGTGAAGCTACAGTCCAACAGTTCCTGCCAGAACATTGCCTCCTACTGGTACATGAGGGGTAACGCACTTCAGTGAGAACAAGTCTACCATCCAGATGCTGACATCTATGTACTAAAGCCTTGTTCACACTGCAGACCGTAATGCTCAATACAGTTTTGTTATAAGTGACAAACTCGGATTTGTAATTTGTTCGGACAACAGTCATTTGCTAACATGGCTACGCTAGTTGTCATAGTAATGACTGGTATTGTGCACAGTGATTTAACCTGATTGGTGGTGCTCATGCTTCCTATCACTCAGAAGTTCTGTAGAAGACTAAGGTGACAATGCCTGCCATGGATGTTGCTTTGAATGTTCAAAAAGATAAGATGAGCCAACATTCAAAACTAGTCCTTTTTGTCTAGCCTCAGCAATCAACTAGCTGGGTAGCTGTTTAACTTTTGAGCACATTTACTAATTTGTTTGTAAGCAGTTAACAAGCTAGTTAGCTACCACATGTCCCTAATATACAGTGCATTCTGAAAGTATTCAGACCCCTTGACTTTTTCCAGATTGTTACATTATAGCTTTATTTAAAAAATGTATTAAATACTCCCCCCCCCATCATCAATCTACACACAATGCCTCATAATGACAAAGCAAAGACAGATTATTTTTCCATATTTAAAATAAACGCTGAAATCCCATCACATAAGTATTCAGACCCTTTACTCGGTACTTTTTTGAAGCACATTTGGCAGCGATTACAGCGTCAAGTCTTCTTGGGTGTGATGCTACAAGCTACGCACACCTGAATTTGGGGAGTTACTCCACTTCTCTGCAGATCTTCTCAAGCTCTGTCAGGTTGGATGGGGAGCATCGCAACACCGCTATTTTCAGGTCTCTCCAGAGATGTTAGATTAGGTTCAAGTCCGGGGTCTGGCTGGGCCACTCAAGGACATTCAAAGACTTGAAGCCACTCCTGTGTTGTCTTGGCTGTATGCTTAGGGTCGTTGTCCTGTTGGAAAGGTGAACCTTTGCCCCAGTCTGAGGTTCTGAGCGCTCTTGAACAGTTTTTTTTATCAAGAATCTCTTTGTACTTTGCTCCTTTCATCTTTCCCTTGATCCTGTCTAGTCTACCAGTCATTGCCGGTGAAAAAC